>NC_071611.1:2584609-2925859 GCF_024509145.1 Vidua macroura
ATCAGAGGGATGAGCAGCTCTGCTGAGAGAATTGGGACTGTTCAGCCCGCAGAAGAGGCAGCTTTGGGAGGACCTAATTGCAGCCTTCCAGTACCTGAAGGGAGTTGACAAGAAAAATGGAGAGAGATTATTTACATGGGCCTGGAGTGATGGGATACGAGGGGTATGGGTTCAGATTGAAAGAGAGTAGGTTTAGATTTCATATTAGGAAAAAATTCTTCCTTGTGAGGGTGGGCAGGCCCTGGCACAGGGTGCCAGAGAAGCTGTGGCTGTCCCTGGATCCCTGGCAATGTCCAAGGACAGGCCGTCACTGTCCAGCCTGGGACAGTGGAAGGTGTCCCTGCCCATGAGGGGTTGGAACAAGATGACTTTCAAGGTCCCTTCTATGATTCTATGAGCTCTGGCACTGCTCCATTGATCTGAATTTCACACAATCTCAGACAATTTCAGACAGGTAGCACAGAAAAGGTCACAGCTCACAGGACTCCTATGCCTATTGTATTTTCTTTTAATGTTGCACACATCCAAAATGGCCTGCCAGGGTTACCAATGAAGTAAATGAAAGACCACCAGTACAATACAAGCCACATTTATTCACATTATACTGACCAAAAAGGTACCTGGGGGACTAGAGGCGTTCCTTCTCATGTTGTTCTTGGAGGCACATGGGAAGAGCTGACACCACGAGCACTCACACTCATTACTCTCCCAAATATTCCCTGCACCCAGAGCTACGATGGCGAGCGGAACAGCCTGGATGGCTCCTCTCTCAGCGTGTCCAGCCAGGACAGCAACGCCAACCTGAAGGAGCCCAAAAAATCCAGCTTGGTCAAGGCGGCAGAGGAAGGCTCACGTGAGTGGTCGTGCCTGAGTGTTTGGTTGCATGCATCCACGTGCTCCTGGCTGTCAGTGCTTAAGAGGCTGCGTTCATCCTTGCTGAAGAGCAAGGAGAGGCAGAGCAACAAATTATTTCTCCTTTCCTTGTGCTGTGACTGCCTGGGGAAAGGCTGGATCAAGGTTTGTGTTTCCGGGTTTGCTGCTTTTCCTGCAGCCCTCTGACCTCAAGGGTGGCATAAGTTCACAGAAAATTCAGTGTTTCCAAACTGTTTGATTGACTTAATTGAGATGGTATTTCAAGATGAAATATTATTTAATTAGAATTTAAATGTGATTTATTTTTAGAACTTGTTAGGTTTCTTTTTTTCTTACCACATGTAGTGTGCATCACAGCAGCTGTCCTGTGGGTCTAGTGGAGGGTGTCCCTGCCCATGGCAGTGGGGTTGGAATGAGATGAACTTTAAGGACCCTTCCAACCCTGCTTTTCTATGATTTTGTGATTCATATACCCTTTTTATGACTACCTCTGTGTTCCAGGACAATGACTTATCAGCTAAATTGAACCTACATTTCTTTGATATCCTACATGGGGCCTTTTAGCTTTAGATTAAGATTTTAGATGTGTGATTAGAATACTGTGTTGTATTGACTAACTGAGCAGCAGCTGCATCACAGTTACTGTCTGTCTATGTGCTTTTAATCCACAGCAAGTGCAAAATTATTAAATTTATCTTGAACTTCCATGGTAAATGAAGTGAAAATTATGTCATTTTCCTTAGGAGTTTAAGGTAGCTCTCCAGGGGGACTCACAGAGAGCCCAGTGGTGGTCACAGGGATGGTTTACAGCTCCTCTGATGCCCAATAGCTTGAGGTGTGATACCTGGGTCCCACATTTCATTTGGGAGCTGATTTAATGCTGCACATTGCTAAACCTGGCCTGCAACCCCTGTGTCTTGGGGCAGCCCTTCTTTTGTAATCCCACATTGTGTTCAAATAAAAAAATAAGCGATTTCCAAGTTCCTTCTGGTGTTACTTCTGTGCTGTGACAATGGATAACATCTGCCACGTTGGCATTCCGTGTAGTTTCACAAATAATGGGTAAAATACCATCATTTCCCATGAGAACTCCTCTCCAGCAGAGCTAGGAGAGCAGTTCCCATCGTCCCCATTGTGCCAGGGTGGTCTTTTTTCTCCGAGTCCTGGAGCTTGTCATCACCACTATCTCTGCTCAGTGACATGGCCTCGTTAAGGAAACTGCTTCCTGAAGGAATGTCAGATTCCCTGAAGGAATGTCAGATAAGATGGACTGGGTGAGCCAGGCAGCCACCTTCCGAGTGGGATAAAAAGCCAGCTCAGCTGGTTCACTCAGGAAGTGGTACTGGGAGTTGGCTGGGAAAGGGAGTGACTTTTGTCACTCAGCCCAGCTCTGACTGTGCTGAGATCACACTGGGAAATGCCTTTGAGGGACAGGAGGTGGAGGATGTGAAGATGGAGCTCAGGGAAAGGCTCTCTTGGCTTGGATGCTGCTTAGATCTGAACTGGGAACCTTCTCCCATGCTGGAAGGCAGCCCTGGCAATGACATGGATGGATCCCTGAGGAAACCCAGGCTCCTGAGAGGGGAACACACGGCCTGGAGCAGCCTGAACCCGGTGCTGGCACTCAAGGACAAGGGGAGATGGGCTGGAGGACCTGTGGTGTCCTGCTGTGGCCACTTGCTGTAGGTTTTGCTTTCTCCTGTGTTTGAAAAAAGAGAAATATGAGTGCCAGATAAAGAGGGAGAAAACAGGAAGGGACAATAAACTAATTTAACTAATTTTCCAGTTTTCAGAGGAAAGAACAGCAAAGGATGCTTCCTGCTCTCTGATAGTAAGCTACTCTGTATCTCTGTATCCATTATTTAAAGTGGGAAATTATAGCTACTCAAAGTTCTCATTTCTTTTTTATAGGTGTTTCAGCTTGGCTTAAGAATCATCTAGAAATTATGGTAGTTCTCTGAACCTTGTCTGTCACAACAGAACTGGACAAAACCTGTATGGAAGAAAATGTCCCTATTCAAAATATACTTTATTTAAAAGTCTGGAGATGTCCTAAACATGACCTCTCAATATATTCTTATAAAATCTGCATTGACTACAACTAAACCCTTTTCCTGCTAAAGGCACCATTGTGCTGATATACCCACTGAAATGTAAATTATGCCATAAATGGGAGAATAGATCTTGCCTAACCATCGTCTCATTTTGTGTTGGTTCATAAAAACCTCAAACTGGGGCTGAACAAATCTTTTTGAGTTCTGCTCTGTCCAGAGGTAAGGACAGATTCGATCAGCATGAATTCATGCCTTCTCTGATGTTGCACAAGTATTCTGAGTCTGATGTGAATTTCTAATACAAACCCCACCCCAAAAATGTTGCTAGTCATCATAAAGCAAAATTAGATGTCAATCTTGGGTAATTTGAAAACCAGCCAATTTTTTTTTTTTTTTTGGTCAACTTATAAACTTCTTTATTTTTAATCAGAAGAGTGATGATGAAGCCAGGCTGCTTCGAGTCTGTGACAAAGCAAGTTTCAGAGCTCTGAGTCTTGTCAGAACTGTTTGAACAGCCCTGCACAAATGTTCTGAGAAATCAAACGAGTATTCAGCGACCAATTCTGCACCGCCTGCTCGGCTTACCCAAATGAGCTTTTGGAAAGCCCTTGAAAAGCAGTCTGGCACTTCCTCCCTTTTAACAGCTGAACTGAAATTTCTGAAAACCACAGAAAAACCACCTCCTCTTTTACCAAGCCTTGCCCTGAAGGCTTTTCCCCCAACCAAAATGATTATGCAACCCATAGAATTATTGAGTGACTTACCTTTAATACAAGGATTGTTCTCTTCTGTCTGGATTTGTACAGGGATGCTGAAACCCCAAGCTGCCCCACAGATCACAGCAATCCTTGAATGAGGCACAAAGGAGAGCATTTGTGGTTGTTCTGGGACATTCAGTCGGTGATGGCTTACCTTGGAGTCAGCACAGATTTATTTGTCTTTATTGAACGGGGAGTGTAAGATCACTTTGACCTAACAGCCTGTTTAAGATTTAGGTGCTCAGACTCATCTTCAGGAAGGTCTCTTGGTGTCAATAAGGATTCAAGCCTTTTGCTGTTCTGTCATGCATTAGGGAGAAATCTGGACTTATAACCTCCTCGCAGCCAGTAGGGTTGTCTGGGGAAATTAACCCTTGCAGAATTCAGTCCCAAGCGCGCAGTGGGAAAGCAGTCTCCAAAGCACACTTGTAGCCCAACAAAGCATGATGTTATCACTTCTCCAAATGAATTCAATGGGATGTGAACCTATTTGGCATGCACAGCTGCTCCCTCTGATGGGATGAGCCCCTGGCTTTCTCAAGTCTCGTACAAGTGCATATGTGTGTGCGTTTTCTGATGAACAAACCTCTCTTGGCCACAGTGATCCCGTACCACATCACCGTCACCACGGGCACGGAGTACGACTCCAGCACCGACAGCCGTGTGTTCATCATCATCATGGGCCCGCAGAAAGTGCAGACCGAGAGGCTGTGGCTGGATCTCCCAGAAGGAAAGGATGAATTTGCAGATGGCTCTGTGGAGAAGTTTTCAGTTTGGGGCCTAGATGTTGGGGAGATCAAAAAAGTGGAGGTATGTTGTGAACGCAGCGCGAGCGCTGGGGGCGTATGAAATATGTGGCCAAATAAAGCATGTGGTTATTCTTAGCAGTGCACGAAAGGCTCTTGTGTCTAAAAGGAATATAAAAAGGACTGTGCTGATGAGATTTCACATGTGGCTGGACCTGTAAATAAGTATGCTTTACTTTGCATAAAACCAGGATCCTCATGAAGCGGAAGATATCTCTGAATTGTAAAGAAGTTATAACATGTCCCAGTTTAGTCCCATCCCTGGCACTGCTTTTTCTTACCCAATCCCTGCTATTGCCAGATGCAGTGAAGCTTCCCAGGATGCAGTTCTTCATCAGTCTTTTTCCTAGTTGCTTTTCACTACTTCCAATAGGGTTTCATAAATTGTGAGAAAAACATCTTGTATAATTTCCTAGCTAAACAGGAAAATTGTTTTCACAGCTTGGAGGACGCAGACTTAGAGAAGAAAATTAATCATAATTTGTAAGTAATGTGCGCAAACAGATTTCGGTACAGGAACCATTTTTTCTGTTACGGCTCAGGGAGACACAATTTGCATAGACTTTCCATCACTGGGCTTAAACTTCACATGAATATTCCAGAGTGTTTGTGTACATCATTCTTGTTTCATATGGCAGTTCCACCTCCTTAAAGCTTGCTCCAGCCCCTCAAGTACTGAAGCCTATTTAATTTTGTTTTTACCACATCCCTTTGTCGAAGTAATCCTATCTGTCGGTACGTGTGCCTGTATAATTGGAAAGAGACAAGAAAGAAAGAGAAATCCTAACTAATAAGAAAATCTTTGCATCTGTATGTGCTGCTGTTGCAGCTGAGAGACTGTCACTCACACTACTTTTCACTCAAGCAAGGCATTCTGACATTTTGAGAAATCTCTGTATCAGATTTCAGTTTATTATCAAGTCATTTTCTTAATGCACTCCCAGTTATTATGTGTATTAGTGGCACTTGCTGTCTAGCCCGTCTTGAGGTCAAACTTTTTTAGTGAAGCAAGTGTATCAATCCTTCTCTTCTGGATTGTGCACACATAGAAACAGCCATGGAGTGGGACAGAGAGGGAGGAAAATAACAGTGTCACCCCTCAGGGTCAGAGAGACAGGAAGAGCAGACTGAAGAAAGAAATATAAAGGGGTGCTGGAAAAGATACAGTGAATAGGGTAGGGAATCAGTAGAAAATAGAAGAAAGTACGAGAAGACGCTTTGAAATAGGCAGAAGCAAGGCAAAAATTAATTCGAAAAGGAATACAAATGGGAAAGAAGACAAAAGGTTGCAAATAAAATGTGGAGAGCTAGAAAAAGAAAAAACATATATCTTTCAGGCGGCGATGTTCTTCTGCACTCTTTCACCCCTGTACTCAGTGATCTCACCAGTCTGCTGCCCCACCCCTGGCTCCCTTTTCCCTTCTGGTTTGTAACTCCCCAACCCACAGCTGAAGGAGCCACCTGCTCCTGGCCTTCTGCCTTCCTTCATGCAGTGCCCTCAGCTTGGAAGGTCCCTTCTTTTGGACCCGTGTCCCAGCGATGACATTGATGTGCTAGCCTGCCGTGGTTGCCATGGCATCAGTCCGCATTTTCCTTCTAGAAAATTGCAGTGTTCGGGGACATTGCAGAAAATTGCTAGTTATCTACTTGGGGAAAAGTGAGGAACAGTTCATTCTTGGATTTGGCATTTGTCTGTTTGTGTAGAAGGTGAAAAGTTCTGAATGTGAGTTACCACGTGAAAATAGCATAGTATGAGGATTAAGTTTCCAGGAGCCCTCTGCATAACCCAGGCAGCAGACTGTACCATTTAGCAGGGCGGTGAGATTTGCAGCATGATTCTACTTCTAGTTTGGTATTGTGCTCCTGCTACAAATGCACTCCACTGAGAGCAGAAACGGTGGAACGTGAAGTAATTTGAAAGGGGCCCATTTATTCCTGTCTTACAAGCCTACAGATATAATATTTACTACTGGTTGACTTTAATAGACACTCTGACATGAAAATAAATAACACACGTTATTTGATGTAGACACTTTATACTGTGTTTTCAAAGTAATTTTGAATATTTCTTCTCCTAATGAATGAAAGTATCTCTGTTCCTAGACTGTTGTTGATGCAGAGAGACACAGGTATGTCTAGGAGAGTCCTGCATTGGTTTGTTTTCATAAACCTCTTCTGGTTCAGAGCCTTTCTCCATCATGAACACAGAGGAAGATCAAGGACACCCAAATTTTACAAATGCAACTCCAGTCCCTCAGTGACTAGGGACCTGACCCTCAGGTTTCTCTAGTGTTCTCTGAATCTTCTTTCCACAAATATTCTCTCAGATTTTCCCTCTGCCCCTGTGCTCAGTTTCTATGTGATCCTGAGCTGCCCAGCATAAATTGTGAATCTCAGTCTCAGTGATGTGCAGTCCCCCAAGGACAGGAGGAACAAGTCATAAAGGTTTTCAAACAGCCCAAGTAAGGATCTACCTGCCTTTGAAATTCTGCCATTCTAATTTAGCTCAAACATCTCAGCCCAAACCACTTGCTGTTATATTGATATATGCACATCCAGGCTGTGCTGCTGGCGTGGCCATGGCTTGCCATTATTCACTCTATTGGCATGGTCTGTCTGAAGATTTGCCTGGAACTGAAAGTCAAATCCTGGTGCTCTGCTCTTGAAGCCCAGCCATAAGGAAGACTTGAATTCATCCCAGAATTTACATTGCTCTTGAGGTCCTTGGAAACCTGTTAGTGCACAGGCTCTCCAAGGCAGCTGGATGCACAGGTTGTTTCCTTCTGCCTGTCACTGATATCAAAGTTAAAGTTTGCTGTGAAAATGTGGCAGCTAGCAATGTTATAGAAAAGAAACTTTGCACAGGGAAGCTGTGGATATCCCATCCATGGAAGTGTCCAAGGCTAGGCTGGATGGGGCTTTGGAGCAGCCTGGGATAGTGGAAGGTGTCATTGCCCATGGCAGCAGGGTTAGAATGAGATGGGCTTTAAAGCCCTTTCCTGACCAAACTGCTCCATGATTCTATGATGTGAGCAGGTGGGGGTGTGCAATGAACCCAAAAGACCAGCCAATTTTATCATTAGGAAAATCATTAGGATTTTTTCCTCCAGCTGCTTTGTCACTGCAGAACCACGGCCCTGAACTTTCCCCACTACCTCATCCATGCCATCCTGCAGCAGACCTGCACAAAGACTCTAACTTTGGGCTTGGAGATGCCCAGCCCAGCTGGCACAGAGGGAATGGGAAGGCAAGTGTTATATTCCCATTCACCTCACACCCCAAGAATCAGAGGATTAATGCATCCATTGTAGACTTGAATTTCCCTAGTGGTTAGCTCTAATTTTCTGCAGCTGCACAGACATTAGTACAGCAATAATACTCCTAATAGCAGTGATGGCTGAGACCGTCTGACAGAAAAGATCACTTGTTTTTGGGAAAAAAAAAAACAACCAAAAAACAAAACCAGATACCACAGATACATCACCCTAGATGAATCTGTTCTTAAAAATTGCTTTCTGAGCCTCCCTAAATATCCTAATAATTTAAAAACAAAAACCAGCGAGGTTTTTGGACTAAAGACCTCATTTGCCTAGAAACAACAAAAGCAACACTTTCTCTGAAAATAATGAAGTGCAGGTAGGTCTTTCATGAACGGGTAGCTCATTGGAATGACTGACCAAGGTTGATACATCAACCTGGATACGTAATCTTGCTTCCAAGTCTGCCCCAGTTTGAATTCCCCACCTTCTTTAAGAGGGACACAGGTAGGTTCTTGGAGAAATTTATACTGTCAACATGGTTTTGCTGCTGATATACCTGCAGGAACCCTGTTTTTTGGCAGATTCAGTTCCAGGTGGGCTCTGGCTTTCATAATAAACTCAGTCCTGCACACTTGTGCACTGTCTCTGTATTTCTGCAGGACCTCTGCCCCTGCTGCCACCTCTAGTATTCTTCCTTTTCCCACTTAATTTTTTTTCAGGAGCTCCTTGTTCATCCATGCAGGCTTGTGGCCACCCTTATGTGACTTCCTGGTCTCCAGGACAGATAATTCTTGGGGCTGGAGGAGGTGGTCCTTGCAAATCAACCCGCTACAGATGTAAGCTCCATCTGTTGTCTCCTGTACAAAGACAGAGCTTCTGCAGTCTAAGGGGATGGGAAGCAGAGAAACAGCCTCATACATTTAGTTCACTTATATGTGGATTTGTGAGGGAAGTGCTTGTAATAATTCATGTGGGTGTTTGCTGAGCATCTTTCTTCTTGCCTATAAAGCTTTGAATGATCACTTCCAAGTGTAGTGACAGAAGTGAAAAGGCTTGTAAAGGTGGAGAAATGTGTAAGCTGCCAAGTGAAAATGATCATATAGACGTCAGGAGCGCAGGATCAGAGTGACAAGAGACTGGACATGTTTCCATGTAGGTCAGTCTAGTCTACTTTGCTTTTTTTTTTTTGAGACTGGTGTTCCCTCATGCACAGCAGTTGATGACCTGAGCTCCCTCACCCATGGCAATGGCACTGATTTCAGAGTTCCCTCTGTTGCCATGAGGAATGGTTTGCTGTGACTGTGTACACAGACTCTGAGTCCTTCATTGCCAGGTGAATCACCCCCATCCAGAGAAATCCCCTTTCCCCAGGAGGTGTTTTCTCTCTGGCCCTCACAGGTGGGGCACGATGGCGCTACCCCTGAGAGCTGCTGGCTGATGGAAGAGCTCACCATTGTCGTGCCCACCAAAGGCGTCATGTACAACTTTGTATGCAAGTGCTGGCTGGCCAGAGACAAAGGTGACGGGCTCACTTCACGAATCCTCAACATCCTGGATGCAGAGTGTGTTAACATTGGCATCAAGGTAGGCACCAGGCTCACTTTGTGCCTTGAGCTGCTAAAGGGACCTCTGCTGATATAGCTCATGCGTCAGTAGCTCTCATGCTCTGACTTTTGCAAGTAACTTGAACCATCTCTTTCCCCTTTCCCCTTTCCCCTTTCCCCTTTCCCCTTTCCCCTTTCCCCTTTCCCCTTTCCCCTTTCCCCTTTCCCCTTTCCCCTTTCCCCTTTCCCCTTTCCCCTTTCCCCTTTCCCCTTTCCCCTTTCCCCTTTCCCCTTTCCCCTTTCCCCTTTCCCCTTTCCCCTTTCCCCTTTCCCCTTTCCCCTTTCCCCTTTCCCCTTCCCTTCCCTTCCCTTCCCTTCCCTTCCCTTCCCTTCCCTTCCCTTCCCTTCCCTTCCCTATGTTATTTTATTAGCTAAATCTTTGGGCATGGTTTAGGATCATGACTGTTTAGAGCACTGTTTAGTGAGGCTGGCTGGATGCAGCCACGGCACGGATGGGAGGGCAGAGCAGGTGGGGCACACCTCAGCAGCCTGTCCTCCTCTTGTCACCCACTGAGTCACCCGGCACTCGCAGAGTGGGAGCAGCTTCAAGGTGAAGGATTACTTCTAACTCCTCAGATTAGAGGAGTGGAAATATCCTAATGCTTTAATCTCTCCATGATGTGGCTACATACCAAATTTGCTAATAGGTGAAAGGGAAATTAATAATTACTAGAAGTTGTTGAAACATGAAAACATTTGTAAGCCTGATCTTTGGTGAGAACAACTAATTAAAGTTGAATCAGTGGTGAATAAAACTCTATATTTTTTCATTCAAATATATGAAATTTGAAGTAATATCTGCTATGCCATATTTCAAACAAGTACAAATTGGAAAGATGAGCTATGCTGATTTTGGATGTAAGATTCGTAGCAGAAATAACAGTCTGGGTGAATGTGACAATAACACGGTGTTTAAATACCTGTGTGGCAATTTAAAATCTCTATAGATATGCTTCTATTTACAGTCAGGTTACACTTTCAGAGTACATTATTTTTTCTTTATGCTGCTCTTGATCCCCAAGCTAAAGATATTCACCTGAAATCTTTCTTGTTCCCCAGATATGCAAAAAATTGATAACATTTTTAGCATTTGTGAAGGATTCACCAAATCAGTGAAGATTTTAATAGTGGAATTGACCTAAGAGGGTATAAAAACCTTCCTCAGACATAATATCAAGGTTAAAAGCAACCTCAAAAATGCCCCATCTGCTATTTAACCTCCTGGATGAGGTTTCCAAGCCCCTGTTGGTGAGCTGATGGCTTGCCCATAGATTGAAATGGATCTTAATGAAGACTCATGTTCAGTCTTCCTTTAAAAGCACAATCCTGAATATTTATTTGCGTAAGCACATCAAAAATAGACACATCTAACGACATTTTTTTTTCCCTGTGATGTCGGGCCAGAAACTTGATGGGAGACTTGAAGGAAATCTGGGGAGATGCTTGGGACATGAAACCAAAAGTGAGCATTTGACTTTCTGATCAGTCTCCTAGTTGAGGGAATTTGGGACTGTTCTCTCGTTAATAGCTGTAGTTAGAAACTGAGTCTTACAGGCATTTCAGAGTTCAAAGACAACTGATATGTTTAGCATCATTGGGAAGATTAATACTTTTCTATTTTTTTTTCTTTGCTTGGCTTTTGTACAGCCATATGTACCCATTTCAACTTAATTTTCTTCTTGGCTTGATATTCCCTCTTTTTGCTTTAAATTGAGCATTTGCCTTCCCATAGTTGGAGAAATTACTCAATGTCCACCACAGTCATTAGAAGCCTTCAGTGCATTGGTAAAAGAGTTTTTCTCCTTCCTGTAAAAAAATAGGATGCATTGCTAAGATTTAAAATACGTGTGGATGAATATGCGATCAACAGGTTACTCAGGTTCAAACAAATGTGAAAAATAATCTTTTATATTATGTTATTCCTTTGTTTGCACTGTTTATTTATGTGGCAGCCAAAATTCAGGCCAATAAAACTAGCCTAGCAGCATATTATTTAAAATATCTTTCTGTGAGCTGTTTCTTGATATTCTTCCACGTCTTAAAGAAGCCTTGGCACCACAGCCATGATCTTGAAAGCATCTAAGTGGTCTAGAGGTTCTAAAACCCCTGACAGCCACTGGGACTTGCACATTTTTGAAATATTTATTCAAAATCTTACTGTTCCCAGGTCAGGAGAAAAGAAGGAAATTAGGCTAGTAAGGTGAAAACTGTAAAAAACATCTTTTCACAGACTGGCATGCCTTCAGTGCACACAAGGTCTGGGAGGACTCTGCAGCTGATGCATGATGCAGCAGTGAGCATCCCCTTGGAGAGCAGGACGGCTGAATTTTTGTACCACAAGGAGAGTTCTGATGTATAAACCTCCAAACTATTAGTAATATTGGAATAAACATTGCCCAGATAAACACTGAACTTTTAGGGGAAACATTTTGCAGCCAAGAAAAACAAACAATTGTTCTTCTGGGAGACTCTTTTTTTTAAATTATCGAGAGTTTGGTGCAGTACAGAGCTGGAGGCCTGGAGGTCACCAGGCAGAGACACTGGTAGCAGAGTGTTGGAGACCCAGCTATTGATGTGATGGTTGTGACTCCTGTGAAGAAGCAGCTTAAGAGATCTTCATCCCTGGTGTTGCAATAGGACAAGGGATAATGGGTTTAAACTGAGAGAAGGTTGGCTTGGATTAGATAAAATGAAGAAAATTTTTACACTGAGGGCTATGAGGGTGATGAGGCCCTGGCCCAGAGCAGCTGTGGCTGTCCCTGGACCCCTGAAAGTGTCCCAGGCCAGGCTGGGCAGGGCGTGGATCAGCCTGGGATAGTGGAAGGTGTCCCTGCCCATGGCAGAGGGGTAGAACAGGAAGAGCTTTAAATGTCCCTTTCAACCCAATCCATCCAGTGATGGATTCAGATATTGTCACAATGAATGTGTCTCTTTCGAGGCTGAGCAAACCTGTAGAAAAGGTCACAGGTGGAAAGTCCTGTAGTAAGTTTTGATGCCTAACTTTGCCTCTGAAAACAATGATGTGGGGAAGAACCAAGAAGCTGTGTTGGAGCCCTTTCTGTCAGTAAAGCACATCTCCAGGAAAGCCTGTTGTCCTGATGCCCTCTGAAGGCTGACCTAGAACACAGACTAGGCAGAGTTAAAGAATAAAGGAGGGATTTATTAAAAGGCCTCCATGGATCCACCTTGGGCAGCACAAGAGCCCAGCCAGGGCTGCGCCCAAGATGAACCAAAATGGTCACAAAATGGACGGCCGGTCACGGGGTCTCTCACTTTTATAAGTTTGCTCCATTTGCATATTGGAGTTAATTGTCCAGTTTCAGCTTTAGCCCATGAATTCCCATCCTTGCTTTTCTCTCTTCAGTCCACTGTTGTTTGTGCTCTTGGGCCTGAGATTTGGATCATTTGTCCTTGGTCCCCAGCTGGAGAAGGAATTGTTTTGTCTCCCTACTCTGTGAAGAGAACTCACCATCCCATAATATGAAGCTCAGAACTACACCCCAAAGCAGCAAAGAATCAGAAAAATAGAAAAGCTAAAACCTGAGGCATCAGGTGTGTTTAGTGTGGGTTAAGGACAGTTGTTTAAATGAGGCCTTCTGATTGCTTCCAACCCCCACCAGATCCTCTACGAAGTCACGGTTGTGACTGGAGACATCGAAAGTGGCGGCACCGATGCCAATATTTTCATGACTGTCTTCGGATCCAATGGGAACACTGAGGAGATGCTGCTGGAAAAAAATGGAGACAGGTACAGTAGCTGTCTTTTTTGTTGGTTAGAAGTGGAGTGATGACAGATTTTAGTGTCAAGTCAAGAAGCACTCAGAGCTTTGATCATGCTCCCACTGAAACACATTTACTCCCATTGACATTATAGATTCAGACCTGGGGGCCCCTTGTAAGTGTTTCTCTCAGATTTTTAGCAAAGCAAAGGAAAAGAGAGCACTGTAGAGCCAGGGGAAACACCCCTTGTCATTTGTGCAAGTTTTGTTTAACCTGTTCCTCAGTGGCTTGAGAGATAAGCATCTTGAACAAAAGTATGAAACCCTGCATTGTCTCCAAGAAGAACTGTGAGCATTGCCCAGGAGAGCACTGGGAAATGGATGGGTGGTGGCAGAGAACGCTGCACTGAATGCCCTGATTTTACTAAAAATTATGAACCTCATGTTTTCTTCAGCAGAAACAGCTAACAAACACTATAACCCTAGCCTGATGCCAGCACTTCCATAAGCCAAAAAACCCACACACGCCACCACTCATCCACTTCCCAATGCTTTTTTGTTCCTTCCTAGCACCTTCCCTAGTACAGAAAGCTTTAGCATGCTCCAGAATGAACCATCTTTTAGTGACATTATGCTTAAATTTAATTAATTGACCAGCTCTGATATTATTCAGCAAGGCATCTACGGAGCATCAGAAGGGTGGGAGCTTTTGGCCACACGGTTTGAGCTCGGCTTGAGGGAATGCTGGATAACTGATGATAAGGTGCACCTTGCACAGAGGTGTTTGCTCATGGAATGTTTTACTTGAAGCCGTTGTAGCAGAGTGGGTGTCTGGATAAACATAGCTGAGATTGAGAGCTTCATGTGTCTAGTTAGTAACAAACACGAGCCTTGTCTGTTGTGAAAAAAAATGCAGCAGAGGTGCTGCTGACTAAAATATCTGTGAGGAACACGGCTGAATCATGCAGAAACACACAGCTCTTGGGGCTTGCTGCTCCCCATCACAGAGGAGCATCCAACACGTGGGGCAATGCCCCTGGCTTACCCCAGCAAGTGTGGCCATCAGTGGCACTGCTCTTACAAGGCCCTGGGCAAGCCCAAACTGGCCTGTCTTCCACTAATTTAATCCTAACACTCAGTCCTAGTTGGTGGGAAAATGGACCACTGATGTTTGGAGTCAGAAATGAAGCAGATATCACATCTGGGTGTGTCAACCAAAAATCTCTATGGGGGATCAAGACATCTCCAGCCCCTCAGGAGCACGGCTGTAGTTTTGCTGCATCTGGGGCAAGCCATACCCCTAAACCTCATCGCCTCTAAAAATACATCCCACTTGTCTACATGGTTGGGATGGACAATCTCTGATATAAGAGTATGAAAATGCAATACAGGGGAATAGAAAAATCTCTGTGTTATTAGTTTGCTTGGGTTATCATCTGACAGTAGAGGAGCTGTGAAAGGTGTTGAAAAATCGCTGGGGCTGTGTAAAGAAAAGGAAGTGTCAGGCACAACTCTTATTATGTTAATATCCCCAGGATGTTGTGCTGTTCTGCTGGCACATCTCTGCTAGTTGGAGGTGCTCTGTATCACACCTCCAGCTGTACAGAGCTCTTGTCATCTCATTAGCACCCTCTGCAGAGGACATCCACGTCCCCAAATTCACATCCTGTCTGTTTCCGCACCACTGCCACCAGTCTTCATCCAGCTGTTAACAGCACAGACTTTCCTGGCTCTTTTCCACACGGAAATCTCTCCAGCCCTTGCACCAGCAGAGCAGGGATGGGTGAGAGCTTGCTGCAACCAAATGGTAAAAGGCACTTCATCTTTATTGGGGCCATCCAGTGCCAATTCACTCACAGCAGCTTAGTGTATTACGAAGAACCGTCTGTCTAACCTGCCACAGATTTAAGGCAATTTTCGCTGCATTACACTTATTGCCAAAACCCCTGGGCAATGGAAATATTTATGAGGGCAGGCATGGGTAGGAAAGCTTAATGAAATCCTGTAGATAAATGGTTCAGTGTCCTGAAAAGGGAATAGCAGCAGTTAGCTTGTCTGGCTACTTCTTCCCTTCTCATTTTTTATTTTTTTTTCATGTTTATGTTCATCTTCATATAAATTAGGGATAGCAAAGAGCTTCTGGATTATCCAGATTGTCACTTTGGCAGTCACTTCCCTCTAGTATTTCCCTTTTGGAAGTAGCAGATGAGTATCAGTGTTACAAACTTCAAACAAGGCATTTGCTGAAGATAAAGAATGTTTTGTTTTGCTAGCAGACATTTTAGCTTAGAGTTGCTCAGCCTGGAAAGCCTCAGAGTGAGAGATTTCTATGAAGCTTTGTAGGTAATAGTGATTGTAATAAAAACTGATCATAGGATCACAGGATAATTCAGACTGGAAGGGTCACACCTTTTTGTTAAATAGATGTGGAAATCAATCCAGTCCAGGGACAAAAGTACATTCTATTTCTCACAGTGAGACAGGCTGCCTCAGTATCTGGTACCACAGAAACACAAATAAGAAGAAAAGGGAGTTTTTCAAAGAGCAAACATAACCCTTAATAACTAGAAATGGACTGGGACCAAAATTCCCTGTCCAAATGCCTCTGGGAGTGCAGAGGAAGCAATGCCTGGATGAAAACTGAGAGGCTCGAGCCAACCCCTATTACTAACATCTGCAGCTATGCATGCTCAGATAATGGTGTGAGTATAATCACATTCATCCTGCAGGGGGTAATCTGAACAGAGGTTGGTAAAGAAAATGGGTTTTTTTTTCTCCACATTCTGGCACTGCACAGCTATGGGAGGCTGTGTGCATTGCCAGGAATGAGATATCATCATTATGGATTGTCTCTGATATGGCAAGGCCCACATCTTGCAGGGCTCTTCCCAAATCTCTCAGCACACTCAGGTAATTCCCCCACAAGGAGAAGTTGCGTGAAGGAGAAACCTCAACAGCAGAGTGGTCACCATGTGCTTGGTACACCCCCCCAGATTTGGCTGCCATTCTCCTTAGCAAGGATTAGATTTCCAACTCCAGGACCACACAGGTCCCAGGTATTTGAGGGAGCAAACAGGAAGATATACCTGTTTAGAACAGAGTAATACTGAGCCTGAGGCAGCACTTTCATTGAAGCAAGGCTTCCCTTCCCAACACCAGCGATGCCAGGAGGGAGGGAAGGTGCAGTCCTAGCCAGTGTAATCTTCTTTGGGAAGCACATGTCAGCTGTTTTTCCCTTCTCCTCCTGCTTCCTGCTGATTGCTATGGATGAGCAGCTCCTGCACATCCCTGTGCCCGTACACAGCAGCCACGCACCGGGGAAGGTCTTTCATGCAAGCTTACACAAACCCACCCTGGTTCTTACCAGAGGCAGAGACAGTTTGCAAATCCAAATCCCCCAATTTCATCAGGTTGGCTTTGTCTCCATTCTAACACAATTTGCCTGTGCTTACTAAACTTGGGCATTGGGCTTCAATCCCGGTGCCGCATTTAGCTGAGCTGCAGCAACTGCCTCTCTCCACAAAACACAGAGTTTTGTGCTGCGCCCCAGGGGAAGGAGATGAGGCAAAATTATTTTGCCTTCTAGCTGGAACTGGCCAAGGACAGGGAAGTGGGCAGCTGCCAGGAGGGAGGCGATGTTCAGAAGCCTGACTGTGAGCCGCTATTGTTCTGGTTACAAACAGAACAGTAATGTATGCTACAGGCTGCCTGGAGCAGCTCCAGGTGGGCTGTGTTTTCCAGGGAAGGAGGAATCCCTGTCAAATCTGCACCGAGGTGTCTTGCCAGTGGCACAGTAGCTGGTGATTGCAGCACAGAAAAGCTCAAGTCCAATGAAGAACACTCATAAACTTTTGATTTGAGGCTGTTGGCACGGCCAGGGCTGCGGCACGGGACGGAGATGTGGAGAGGCTGTAAAGCAGCAGGAAAACCTCCTTGGTCTTCCAATCCCTGCAGGTTTGAGCGGGGCCAGGAGGACAGTTTCATTATGGAGATTGCCGACATCGCACCCCTCAGGAAGATGAGGATCCGGACGGACGGGAAGGGGACGCGCCCGCACTGGTTCATGGAAAGGGTAACGCTCTTGGCATCACGGGTCTCTCACAACCTGCATGTCCTGGAGCCTCTCAGCCCCTGGCAAAGAGGACAAAGGCACTGAGGGACTTGTTTTCATTAATTTTCTACATTTTTTTCCTGTTTTTATTCTCACGGTTTTTCTCGTCAGGAACTCAGTCAAGAAAGAAGAGAGCAGAGGGAATAGCTGTGTTTTAGAGCTTTTTTTTGTGGTGGAATCATGATGTCTGGAAGTGTTCAAAAGGCTTGTGGGTGTGGCACGTTTGTGGACTGTGGTTTTACAATGACCACTGTGGTGCTGGGTAAATGGGTGGACAAGATCATATTGGACATCTTTTTCAACATAAATGTTGGAAATAAATGTTGGGTTCGATGGTTTCACCACAGATTCCACTGTTAGATCTCACTCTCCTCTGCATGTGCCTTGGTTGCAGGTGTAACCTGCAATATTTTCTGGTGCCTGGCTTGTACCCTCAGGCCCTGCAGATCTCTGCCACGTGGGAATCTGAATCCTTGGGAAGGTGGATGTTTGTCTGCCAGACAGAGGCACCCTGGGCTGGGTGGGACATTCCCAAATAATCCATCCATTCTGCTGGATCATCCCATCTCTCCTTTTTCCTTCTCCTCTAGCAGGCACTTTTATTTCTTTTCTTGTCCATACAAGTAAGGTGTCATTTCTATCTTGCATTTTGAATGGAGCATGCAAATTGATGGTACTTTCCCCTGATGTCCTACCTTGCACAAATGAACAGTGCTTGCCTTTATCTTTGCTGTCAAACCATCAGCTCCTTGTAAGGATCACCTCTGGGCAGACAAAAGTAGTCTGCTTGTTGTGGGTCCCTGTAGTTATATTTCTAAGATAGAGGGGGAACGATGTGCTGATTGCAGACCATCAGATGTCATTAATGGAGAAACACATCTCTGCCATTTTCCTTTACCATGCTTTTCCTGGAGTCGACACCCTGCTGGGTTTCTGTATCTTGACCTTTGCATGAGAACAGTTTAAGACCTAGTAGCATAACCACGGTCAGAGAGAACACTGTATGATTTTTTAATTGGGTCCTTTATCCTCTTTTTTTACTAATTTACAGCAGTCTTTTTCACAGAGATAATGTGTTTCTAAACATTGATCCTACATAGCCAGCAGTTTTCAGTGAAGTCATGGACTTTGCTTCACTTTCAGAAGAATTTCTGTGCTACTGTACCATTTTTACTTCAACATTTCCACTTCCAAATTTTTTTCTCAGCAGCTGGGGAAGGAGAGGAACTGAAAGAGGAGGAATTCAGGCTGGACATTAGAAATAAATTATTTACCGTAAGGGTGGTGAAATACTGGGACAGGTTGCCCAGGGACATTGTGGCTGCCCTATCCCTAGAATTGCTCAAGGCCAAGTTGGACGGGGCTTGGAGCACCCTGGGATAGTGGAAGGTGTCCCTGCCCAGGGCAGGGGTTGGGACTAGATGAGTGTTAAAGTCCCTTCCAATGCTTAACATTCTATGACTTTATGCTGATGCTTCTGCAGTTCCTCTAAGGATCAGACCTCCAGCACATATCTTTATAACTGATGCCACAGATGCACAGTTTTTCTCTCTGTGCCTAAGGAATAACTCAACCTGTTGTCTGATTTGATTCAGATGTCTTGGTCAAACTCCCTTTGTAATTACTCACATGCTTTCCCCTGAGTTTTATAAATCATATATAAAATGAAATCAAATAAAGCTTATTCATCCAGAGACATTCCAGGTCTTGCAGTCATGTATCAGCAGCAGCACAAAGGCAAGGTATGGCTGCATCTTTAGTTGTGCCTCCCCACCTTCCTGTTGCCTTCTCCATCCAGGCATTCCAAACCCTCAGCCTGCTGGACTGTCCTACTGAAATCAAAGATTTTCCAGGGAAGTGGGCAGGGAAGACTCTCATTTGGACCTATCCAGTAGGCTTTACAGCCACCTTCCAGCTCTACAGAAGTCACAGGTGGACCAGGCAACAAGAACAGGTCTTGAGAACAGACTTAAAAGAGGGCTTATAAAAGTGAGGTGCAGCAATTTTTTACATGGGCAGATAGGGACAGAACGAGGGGCAAGGGTTTTACACTAAAAGAGGACGGATTTAAATTAGACATTAGAAAGAAATTCTTGGCTGTGAGGGTGGGCAGGCCCTGGCACAGGTTTCCCAGAGCAGCTGTGGCTGCCCCTGGATCCCTGAAAGTGTCCAAGGCCAGGCTGGACGGGGCTTGGAACAACCTGGGATAGTGGAAGGTGTCCTGCCCATGGCAGGAGGTTGAACTGGAAGGTCCTTAAGGTTGCTTCCAACCCAAACCATTCTTTAAAAATTCTGTGGTTTTAGAAGCTTATGGAAATGATGCCAATAGTTTCTGTTTTTCTTAGATAAACAGATCACAGAGGATTTTTTAACTCCAGTGTTACGTAGATAACTCTATTTATTGGTTTTCTTTCCCACCTTCCCTGCAAAGGTAAACACAGCATTTGCATTCCCAGGCAGAGGGTGGCCTACAGAAGCATTCTGGAAGAGGGGAGGAAGGATTTTTGTTCTCTGATTTGTATTCCAGCCTTAAAAACTTACGTAGCCTGGTGTGACATGAAAACTGATCGGAGCCCATTTCCATTTCTGTCAAAAGTGCATATTAAGACTGCATAATGAAATACTTGTGGGGGTAGTGCTAAACTCTCAGACAGATGGTTCACAGTTAGTGCTAACTAGCACAGTGAAATGAGAAGCTAGATTAAGCCATCAACCCCGTAATTAACCATTTGTTGCTCCATTTATCTACATGATATTCTCAGTTTTCTTGTTCTATTAAACTAACAATAAATGATCTTTTTAATTCCCTTTGGTCTTTTGGTAAACTGTTGCTAGCCATAATTTATACCGCTTTTAGTTCACCAGATATAGAAATGCATAAATACCAATTAAAATGCATGAATTATCAATGATTCTGTACACAGCCAAAAGATTCAATTTACTAGCAGGCAAGTAGTCATATTTTTTTCCTGTCTTCATAAAATATACTAAAATTTCATTCAGAATCTCAGCGAAGTAATGAACCTGGTGCTGAAAATTCAAACTTGCTACCACAAATAGCAATATGTTTTAAATGCTAGTACCTAAACCACTACAGGGAACAAAATTCTATTAGTGATGTTTTGCAACAAAATGAACATTATTGATCATTACTATGCCCAAGCAGGCACTGTGAATGTTCTCTAAAGCTGAGCAATGCTTTCTGATCACACCACTGCTGGAGGGACACAGAGTGGGGACCTTTTCCACTGATCTAGTGCTGAATCTCATGTTCTTCCACATCAAGCTGCCATGACACTGCTCTGTGTTTCTGAAAAAACAGGGAACAAAATAACAGAATCACAGAATGGTTTGGGTTGGAGGGGACAACAAAGTTCATCCCGTTCCAACCCCCTGCCATGGGCAGGGACACCTTCCACTAGCCCAGGCTGTTCCAAGCCCATCCAAACTGGCCTTGGACACTTCCAGGGATCCAGGGGCAGCCACAGCTTCTCTGGGCACCCTGTGCCAGGGCCTGCCCACCCTTAGCATTAAAGAATTTTCACTCTAATTAGGAAATTTATCTAAATGCATTCTTTGGAAACCTCTTCCTGGGATAGCTGCTTTCTCAGTCCCTGTGATGATTTCACCTGCTGCCCAGTGTCTTAGCTTTGAAGTTGAAAAGCTAGAAACAAGTAGGGATGAAAGCTCAGTGAAATAGCAGGAATTATGAGACTGTTGAATTCTGCAGAGTTGCTTCCCTCAGAATTTTAATGTTACTTTGTGCTGTCAAAGCCAGACAGATAAGAAGCTGCCTTAATGAAGCACTAATTGCATTGCATTCAAACGTCACAAATAATCCTGCATGTGGGACTCGGTCTTTATTCAGTCCTTTCTCCTTTGTATAAAGGAGATTAAGAGAATTTGAGAGTTATTATTGAGAATTGAGAATTACATAGCTGAAGCTGACTTTTATTCTTTGCAAAAGAGAGAAGTCTTTTTGTTTTACAGTCAGAAGTTCCTAGGTTTAAGTGAAGAATAATGACATGCAACAGAAGCATGAAGTTCTGTGTTTGA
Organism: Vidua macroura; assembly: GCF_024509145.1. Lineage (NCBI taxonomy): Eukaryota > Metazoa > Chordata > Aves > Passeriformes > Viduidae > Vidua > Vidua macroura. Next base: position 2,605,851 of record NC_071611.1, read on the forward strand.
GCCTTTAAAGGTGAATTCCAGGAGCTGTGTATTTTGATATCAGCAGAGTGGGAGACGTTGTGGAGCATGTTTTACATGACATCTGGAAAAAGACTGGGTAGGGGTAAATCAAATAATCGGACATGTCAAACTTTTCCATTGCAGGAGACAGTGTGCAATTAATTTCAAATTGTTGGTTTAATGTTCCTGTCAACTACTGTATTTGCTCAGCTACAAAGCAAATTATCAATGTGTTATTCATACACGCTTCTGCCACTTTCTTTTCATGGCTTATTGGTGTTCTACAGCCCAGTTAAGCTCCCTGCATAATTAGCAAGAAGTTTGAGCTGGAAATCACACTGGATGCCCACAGCGAGTTCTAGGTATCCTAAAAAATAGCTTAGGTGCAATGCAAAGTAGTGGTCTCATTGTCAAGCAGCAGCAGCTAGTTTTACTGAGAGGAGCAGGCAGAAATTAAATATAGTCTCAGCTCAGCTTGCTGAGATGACTTGCTTGACCCTCATGATTTAAACCAAAATCCTGCATCATCCTCTGTGTGTGGAACACCCACAAACATCTCCTTGCAGGATTGGATTAATTTTCTGCTATTTTAGTCACTGGGAAAGGCTACATTCAGCTTTCACCCCTTCCAACAAACTGTTCAGGCCCCCTCTGTAGTCATGAGACCTGAGAGAGGGGGCGATGCCTGAACAAGCTCCTTACCTGCCCCCAGGTTAGGTGGGATGTGGGGCTTCCCTGGGGATGCCCAGGTCCCACCACTGACCACATGATGTGCCAGCATCTAGGGGTCCATGCTGGGTAAGTGAGAGGCAGTGCACCCACATGGGGACCCAGAGGTCAGCCTGCCACTGCTGCTGCTTCTGCGTCCCTTGCTGTGACCGCAGAATCACAGTTTGGGTTGGAAACGACATTTAAAGATCGTCTCATTCCATCCCCTGCCATGGGCAGGGACACCTTCCACTAGCCCAGGTTACTCCAAGCCCTGTCCAGCCTGGCCTTGGACACTGCCAGGGATCCAAGGGCAGCCAGAGCTGCTCTGGGCACCCTGGGCCAGGGCCTGCCCACCCTCCCAGCCAGCAATTCCCAGTTCCCAATATCCCACCTGTGCCTGCCCTCTGGCAGTGGAAGCCATTGCCTGTGTGCTGTCCCTGCATGCCTTGTCCCCAGTCCCTGTGCAGCTCTCCTGGAGCCCCTTGAGGCCCTGGCAGGGGCTCTGAGCTCTCCCTGGAGCCTTCTCTTGTGCAGCTGAACAGCCCCAGCTCTGCCAGGCTGGCTCCAGAGCAGAGGGGCTCCAGCCCTGGCAGCAGCTCCGGGGCCTCCTCTGGGCTGGCTCCAGCAGCTCCACGTCCTTGTGCTGTTGGAGCCAGGGCTGGGGCAGCTCTGCAGGTGGGCTCTCAGCTGAGCACAGGGGCACAGGGGCAGAATCCCCCCTGCCCTGCTGCCCACACTGGGGGATCAGCCCAGGATAGAGTTGGATTTCTGAGCTGATATCCCTTGGGCAAAAACCGCTCATAATATGAATCTCTTTCCCCTGTCTGCTCCTCCTGTAGCACCAGCCCAGAACGAGATACCAGGGCAGTTCTCTGTTTCTGTCCTTACAGCTTACAGTAGGATGCACACAGATGCAATCACACATCCTGGGTGAGGGGCTGAGGATGGAAAAAGCTGGCATTTTGCTCCAGCAGCTTTAGTAGCCAGACATTTTTTTTCAGACAGCATCTGGAGTGCTCAGCAGGGGCTGGGTATTTGTGAGAGGCCTGACTTCTGTGTCTGTGAGTGCTCTCCAGCTGACAACTCTAATCTGCTTCTATCCCCACTGCTTCCCTGACAATTCCCTGCAAGCTTTGCTCAGGACATTGTGCTACTAACAGTGTCACTGTCATTCCCAAGCAGGGCAGAGGTACTGCTGGCTGAACGTCTTCCAGCATGGAGTTTATGCCCTGGGGTGGGGGGAAAATAAACCATAGATTCTCATAAATGGGGAAAATAGATTTTCAGTCAACCTGACATCAGTCAATTTTGCAAAGAAAACTTTCAGGGTTGGACTCTTAAGAGGACGCAGGCATTGTTCACACATCCTTGAGAGAGGACACTTCTGTGCCCCAGCAGAAAGGCCACCAGCTGGGGTGGGGGAGACCTGATTTCTGCCTGGTTCAAAGCAAGGGTCTGATTCAATATCTCTTGACTCACAGAACAGGTTTTTTTGACCACAAAGTAATAGTGTCACTGGCTATGAATAAGCAGCTTTTTAGAAAAGTGGGACATCTTCTACAGCCAAAAACGTCCTGTCCCCCTGGGACAGGGGGGTGAAGGTGCTGTGTTACAGATCCCTCTTTAGCATCAGGCAGATTGAAAACCCCAGATGAGTGTCCTACCCACAGAACCACTCAATGCACAAGCAGCATGGCTTACTGCTCATCTTCACTGTAGCTACTGCCCTTTTTAAAACAACTTTTTTATAACCTGGAGCAGTATTCTTCTTTTGAATTGCTGAAGACTCCAGCAAGGCTTGGTTGGGGTCAGTGGAAGGCCATGGACTGGGAGACCTGAAACTTGAAGACAGAATTTGAGCACGTTTTATCTCAAGATAAGTTTTACTGAAGTTTTTTTTTCCTTAGGTTGATATATGAGCATGGAGTGGAAGGGCACTGAGGTGGTCACGGGGCTACAAGAAGCACGTGGCACTCTAGGAAAGGCTGAGGAAAATAGAGTTTTTAAGCCATGACAAGAAAAGGTTGAGGGGGGAATCTAGTTACAGTCTTCTGCTGCTTGAAAGGAGGTTACAACAACCATTGATCCACACTCTTCCCAGAGGTGGACAGCAAAAAGTCACGAGGCAATGGACATGAGTTACACCGAGGAAAACCCTGATCAGGCACAAAGAATAAAATCTTCCCAACGAGAGTGGTGCACCCTGGGATGAGGAGTCAGAGTGTCTGGGGGAATCTACAGCCTTGAAGATTTTCGCAGGTCAGCTGGGCTCTTTGCATGGCACGCAGCCATGCTTGGAGCAGCGGAGCTATCGACATCCAGGCATCCTTTTCTAATGTGACATTTCCCACCACTCCTGGCTCGCTCCTCCCTGACACTATGCCACGCTTCTCTGACACGTCTGGGCTCATGTTTCCACGGCCTTTGCAGAGGCAGTGTTTTCTGATGCACCGCTACACACAGGGGCAGCCTCTGTTTCTGTTGGATGGTGACACAAATGGCAATTTACAGCACGGCCTCCTGCCTTCCCTTCAGCTCCCCCAGTTTAGTGAGAACTTATTGCTAGGTTTTTGCTCTAGGCAGGTGTAATGCTTTTCTCCCACTTGACTGATGCTCCACCAAGCCCACACACAAGAGACATAAAGGTGGGTATTTTATTAAGCATTTGTTGGAATAACTTGTTGAGCTGCTCTGAATTCATTCCCATTCTGTTCTTATCACCACAGCATCTGAGCTGCTTCCACAACACGTTAGATAGTGTGACTAATATCTGTTGCATACTGTTTGTTCTGTCACCTTTTCCCAGAGGGAGAAGTGTGTGAAATATTAAGTTTTTGCTGGCCTAATTTTATCTTGTGCCTTGTTTTAACTTGTTTGGGCTTGTGTCTCTCTACAATGAATTCTGCTTGTTCACGCAAAGGAGACAGGCAAAAGAAAGATGCCGAGTGCTTCGAGGAGAGGTAGTGAAGTTTTTAATAACTCTGTTATTCCCAGAGAAGTCTTCGGAGTGAATTCCATGCTGGCTCACAGGAGAGGTCTGACCCTCTTAGAGATGAGCTTTGTCCATAACTTAGGTCACAGGAGCAAATTTCTCCCTTTGCTTTGCCACATGGTTGAAAAGGCATTATAATACTGTGAAGACCATTTCTCAGAACAAACCACCACAACAAATACTGTCCATAGGAGAGAACTCAATTTATCCCAGAAGAGTTCAGGGCAAGCTTTGGAGCTATGGCCAAGCTCTCCCCATGTCCTACCATATCATGTACTTTATAAGTTTAACATTTGCCCTCATTCAAATGGCATGTTTTTCCCCCCCATTTTGGCTCTTCACAGATCACCCTGAAGAACCTTACTAACCAGGAAGTGGCCACATTTACCTATGGGGATTGGCTGTCCAAGCTGAAAAATGCCACGGGAAGCCTGGTGTGTGAGATGCCAGCTGTCATAAACGACGAGCAGATGATGGAGGACACCACATACACTCTTCAGGTTAAAACCAGTGACATTGGAGGTTGGTCCTCACTGGATATTTTATTAATTTTCTAGTATAAAGTTTGGGTTTTTTTTCACAGTGGAAAAAAATCCCATCTGCTTCATTTGAAGTTACATTTGCAAAAAAAATAGTTTAGCTGGAATACAACCATTTTGGCTGGCTATTTGCCGTGGCAGTGTCTAAGAGACTCATTCTCATCTGAGCTCTGGGAATAACATATTTAGACACAAGGCCCAGGTCTGACTGCTCTTTGATTCCTCTGAAGACACCCTAACAGAAACTATTGCCAGACCAAGATGCAGAGGTCAGGAGCCACATTTTTCTTTTTGGTCAGGTCCATCCATGTAGGGTCAGGGCTGGTGTGCTTCAGGTTTTCAGTCAGCACGGTCTGTCTTACCTAAAGCAGACAGCAATAATTCACCCACCTTCTCAAAGTGGTTTGAGACCATTTATCTCAGGCTGTGAAGAAAAAAAAAAAAAAAACAACATTTCTAAATGCAGAACAGATAGAAGAATGGAACAGGGTATACAGAAAGAGCTTCAAGAGCCAAGAAATGGGTTTCAATGTAATTTCCTGGGATCACTGCCTCTTTTCATGGGAAATTTTGTCAGGCTACTGGATGAAATCTGCTGCCACATGTAAAGTGAATAGTGCCAAGATGGGGCAAGCCAAGCATTGTATTGAAGACACTTTGTTCCAAAGGTGTCTTCCTCAAGTGAGATTCTGTCACATCAGTTCACATAACCAACTGCTGACCTCAAAATATCTTTTCTTTATTCCTTTGTTACTTTCTTCTTTTTTTTTTTTCCTTCCTCCTGGTTTTATCAGCAGTAATTTATGCAGCTTCTAAGGTTTGATCTGAGAATATTAAAATTTCTCTGGCAGAACATCTTTGTGCCACCTCACCACATCTTATCGATCTTCTCTGCCAGGTAGTGAAATACAAAAAACAAAAGAGAGACAGAGAGAGAGGAAGATTTGTTTATGTATCTGGCCATCCATCTAATGTAATGGTAAATCTTTCTGTGAGCTAACTCACAAAGGTGATGGACATAGAAATGAGAGGAGAAGGGAAAATGACAGCAGCAGCAGACAGATCTGCCCTTCCCATTGAATGAAGGATGACGGGTATTAATGAAGAAACATTTTATTTCATTATGAACAGCAACCACCAGTAGGAAAGAGCAGATTACAGAGAGGTTTCAGAGAGCCTGTTTGTGATTAGATCACACAGCTCACTGACATGATGCTGAACTTCATCCAGCTTATCTAAAGCAGGCGCAAGTCATGAACCATCTCCCCCTTTTGATCATTATGTATTCCACAATTACTCCTGGTTGGACCAATTCAGGAAGAAAGACATTTTATCCTTGGTGGTGTTTAAACATGTTATATCATCTCCTGTCACACTGACATTGTCAAGGAGCAGCAATACTGCACAAGGGCTGGAATCAAATCTGTTTATTCCTAGGTATAAAGTTTTTCTTTGCAATGGCTTTCAACTTTCCAGCTCATAAGAATCACCAAAAAGAAAAAAGGAAAAAAGAAAAAAGAAAATACACAGAAAAAATAATCTCACCTATTTGCCACTCTCTGAAAAATAATATATTTCTTGTTTTAGTTCCTTCTAGTCTAAACTGTCCGTGGTCAATTCATCTGGGAAAGAAGTCTTCATCAGAGGTCTGGATAACTCTCCTGAGGGTCTCTGCCTTTTGAGTTTTTCTTCATCAGATTCAGACAGAGATTTCATTATTAAATTAGGTTAGATGGCTAAAGTTAGGGAAAATTAATCTCACAAAGAAGATTCTGCAGCAAACTAGAAAGCATAAGCTATTTCCTCTCCACCACACACACATGTTTAATAACAGCATTGTTTTACATTTTCCTCAAGGAAACCTTTAAGTTACAGTTTGTCTTTCGCAAAGTCACCCTGCTCCAGTGAAAATCTGACCTACAGAGTTTGCAACAGGGAACAGCTCTGCTCCTGCAAAGCTCAAATCACCTCTTTTCCACCACCAGCAGTACTTCAGATGACTCTCAGACAACACACAGAAAAGAGGAGGTTGTTAGGGCGTACACTTCCCAAGTCAGATGGGTAATCTTTGGTTAAAACCAAGGCCTTGATATCAGATGTAAAGCACAATCTGATTTTCATCAAGGCAGGACCCATAGACATAGATGTAATAGAGGCAGACCACCTGATGGCTCTTTCTGAGGCACAAAAATGTCCTTTGGCTGGTTAATTTTTACTTTCTTTATGCAAGCATCATATACATGTTAATGCAATAAAGATGGAGGGTGAATAAATACTGCTTTCTCATTTTCCAAGCATTAATGAAGCAGAAGGTTCTTATCTCTGCTGTTATAAGATTAATTAGGATGTTGTCAACTCAGTTCCAACCTACAAATTACATAATTTAGGACAGTTGATGTCAGCTCATAGTGCCTTATATAGGTCTTTTTTAATGTAAAAAGACAGACATTCTTTGGCCTCAGAAGGCTGTGACTCAAGCCCAGAGTTCGTTTGAAAATGAAGCATCTGCTCAGCAGGAATCATATAATCCTAGAGATTCCTGTTGAAAGGGTCCTCTAGAGGTTGCTTCACCCATTCTCCTGCTCAAAGGAGTGCTGCCAGCACCAGGTCAAGCCAGCTAAGAGTGCCCAGCCAAACACTGGACAACTCCAGGAATGGTGATGCCACCACCTCCCCAGGCATCTGCGCCCAGACCTGCACCATATTCCTAAGAGACTTGTTTCTTCCTCATTCCCAGCCTGAACCTCCCCAGCAACTTGTGGCTTTGGCTTTTTGGGGTATGCTGTGGCACAGTACGTGGCCCTGTCATCATGACCCCTGTCCCTGCACATGGGGCCCTTGTGCTCCTGCCCCAACTCCTCTCTGGGCTTCTCCTCACAGTGGTGTGTCCCAGCTCTTGGCCATCTTAGTAGCCACCCTCTGAGCTCTTCTCAGTGTCTTGACACAGGAATTCAAACTGGTGTTTTGCACTGAGCTCTGGAAACTTCCTGCTAGCTTGGATCCAATCAGAATGTGAAGGGAACTGCTGTAAACTCTGGGACATCTTCAGCCTCCCAGCATGTGCAAAGTTTATTCCAACCTAGACAGAGGAGTTTGCATTTCTCCTTGCTGAATTCCACGGGATTTCTGCTTGCCCAGTCCTCGAGTTTCTCGAGGTCCGTCTGGGTTGGAATTCTGGCCTTCAGCATGTCAGTCACTCACACAAATCTGCCCTTAGCTGGAAATCTGCTGAGGAAACACTCTGACATTGTTTAGGGTGTTGATGATGAAGTTCAGCTCAGTTCTGCAGATCCCAGAATCAATCCATGAGCTATTGCACTCATCACCAGTTAAGGCTGCTGCAACCACAGTACCTTCATCTCTTCATTTGTCAAGTCTTTTACAGTTCCTAAATGCACCTGATGGTTTCCTAGAACTGGCAACAACAACAACAACAAAAATATCAGTGACCCAAATAAGTGAAATGTACATTGATTTAGCATTTCTGTCTTTTACTTTCCCATCTCCTGCTAATTGCTTGTGAGGGAAATGTCACAGCATGAGACCTTCGTAAGCTTCTTCCTGCAGGGACAGTTTTGCTAAGAAACAGTTGGTTCTGTGCTTTTTGAGACCTGGCATTAATTAGGAGCCTGCTCCTTGCAAGGAAAGGGACTTCAGTTTGCTTTGTTCCTCACCTCAGCAAGCTTTGGGGTCATAAAAAGTACTGCCAGGTGAACTGCGTGGATCCCTGATGCTTTCTCTTCCTACTTAAACCCTTCCCAGGGAACTGTTGAAAATTAGCCCCAATTTAACATGGGCAGCTTCTTGCATGGACACGTGTTGCTTTACTTTTCCTCTGTATGACCATTTCTCTCCTCTTTTTCTTCTACCAATTTTTTTTTTTTTTCAAGTCCTTCCATAAGAACAGTCATGATTTCTTCCTAACTTCTGTATTCAAGTAACAATCCTGTGGAAGTGGGACCTTTCTCCAGAAGTTTACAGTCCCCCTAACTTTGTCTCTGCATTGTGTTTGAATGGAGCTGTGGGAAACACTGTCTCTGTGGCTCAAAGTGGATTTGTGATACTCTTGTGTAAGAAAGGGCCTGGCAGGAGGCTAGACTTTCAAAGCTGGGCTATCCAAATGAGGGTGGCAGATGCCGAGTTTCTTTGTAAGGCGGATTTGAGCTTGATGGTCTCGTTCTCCTTTTCCAAAATTTAAGGGCCTTAGTTCTGATACAGCAATGACTGTCTGCCCATGCGTAATCTTATTTCTCTCCGTGAATCTGCTTCTATATTGCAGCGTCAAAATTAAAATGCAATCATTTTGGTCGAACCATAAATAGTGCAAGGTGAAAATGTAACACTTGCAGCTAAAATGTAAGGTCACTGCAGGTGGTTTGGTCTTGAACTCCCCAAAAGCTAGGAGAACAGCACGGCTGTTTTCTTTGGCAAAATATGGGCAGTAGAGGACAAATGACGCTCAATATCAGGTAATAAAGATCATTTCGGAAGTTTTTTAATTTCCTAGCATATACACAATAAAAATGTGGAATTTGGTAGGGCAAACTGTTGTGTGAGAAACTGGGACTTTTCCCATTAATTGCTGCATGGACAATATTTTGAGAAAGAGCAATATAGAAGAAAGATCTGTAGTGAAGTGGGCCATGAGATGCCGCAGTGGCTTGGTTGATGATCTGGACGTAGCTCTGAAATCTCTGTACCATCAAACACAGCAAGAGCAGGAGGAGACAGACCCCAGTGAAGGATCCTGAGTGTCACAATTGCTTGGAAAAGGTTGTGGGACTGCAGGAGGGAATGACTGAGTGTTGAAAAGGGACTGTGCTTTAGTGGGAAGCCCAGGACACCACTTTGTGGCTAGAGAAGTTATAAAGTATGTTATTTAACACTCCTTAGTAGATTGCTGCTGGGCAAGTCACTTTACTTCCCAAGCTACCTTGGAATAATGGGAGTAACTACCCTGACATCCCCTGAAGAGCATTGTGATGGACAGCCCTCCATCAGGAACAGAAATTTCTGCTTCCTATGAGCACTGCCATCACCACAGTCACCAAACCTCAAGTGCCAGGGCAAAGTATCCAGCTGTATTTGTGGGATGAACTGGAAGAGCTGGTTGTCCTCCCTGCAGGATCCTGCACAAATCCACTGAAATGTCCTGGCGGTGCCCAGAGAAACATGAGCACCCCTGCAGCCTCTTCCAGCCTGCCTTTGCTGCCTCCCCGTGCAGCCTGGGAGGAGTTGGGAGTCAGCCCAAGGTGGCAGGGTAACCCGTGGCATTTTTCTCTGCTCTCTCCCTCCAGGAGCAGGCACCGATGCCAACGTGTCCTTGATCCTGTTTGGGGAGTATGGGGACAGCGGCACCCTGCCTCTGAAGGAGTCCAACAAGTCTAACAAGTTTGAGAGGAACCAGATGGATGAATTCAGCTTCTCTGAAATGCTGAGCCTGGGAGACCTCTGCAAAGTGCGGATCTGGCATGACAACAAAGGTCAGGGCAGCGACAGGGGTGGTGGGAGAGTTTGGGATGTTTTCACTTGAGGAAACACACAGGCACAGGGCAGGCAGAGTCCCCAGCTCTGCTTCAGGCTGGGAAAATTACCTGGATTTTACCCAGACCCTGTGTCCTAGCTTCCCTGTCTAGACACACCCCCTTCATGCAGGCGACCCTCTCCCTGGCTGCTGGTGCAGCATCTGCTGCAGCACGTCCCCAGCTTCAGTCTGGGCTTGCAGACACCTCTGCAGCAACAGCGATGCCTCCCCCAGAGCAAAGCCACCTAGGCTGTTGTCCCAACACACTGACTCCATCCATATCTCTCACACAGGCCAGCATGCCACCCCCAGAGCAGTTTAATGTTCTCAGCCTGACACTGACACGCGGGGAAATGCAGCCTGGTGTAACGCAGCGAGCCTTGGAAGAAAGAAATAAAGATCTGTGTCTGGCTTTATTAAGATCATTGCATCAGCCAGTGAGCATGCAGCGTGCTGCTGAGAGAGGTTCTGACACTTCCCTGCTGCTGGACACCCTGACTGGTGTCACAAAGAGCAGAGCAGAGCTCAGTACGACTGTCACAGTCATTTGTGCTGTCATTCAGGCACCAAGTGGTATCTTGTAACAAGTGCATCACTAACATTGCTGTGGTGACATCCCATCCTATCTTTATGAAAAAGAGATTATACTGAATTAACAATGGTTTCCTCACTGGTGGCCAGCCTTTGCTGCAGCCCAAAGGTGAAGTTCACACAGGCTCACACCTGAGCCACTATTAATAAAGCTGTTTGGCAGCAATATTTATCACAATCTGGGGAGGAATGGCAAAGGGACTACCTGGTCATTAGCTGGTTGCACTGAGGCAGCTGTTTTATGGCTGGGACGGGTTTCATGCCAGTATTGACGTGACCTGGCCACCATCCTCTCAACTACTCCAAGCTGTGGCAGATGGGCAAGGCTGCATGTCACGCTCTAGTAATAAAAGATGCTATCTCTGGATTAGACTTTCCCATCGGAAAGTCTTTCAGAGGGAGAAAAAACACATCTAATGGTAGCCTCTGTCTGCAGTGAAATAGGAGGGAGATACATCCACCTAACATGATTGCTTATTCCCAGACACTGCAAGCTCTGAGCTCATATTTATCACTCCCATAACACAGCACAATTTTGTTGATTAAATTCTATAATATCATGTTATATAGCTGGTGCTGAATGCAGTAAGGGAGCTGCTTTGACCTGATTACTTTGCCAAAACACTAATTCCTTAGATCTGCAGTTTAGATGTAGATATGGAAAGGGCTATTGAATGAGAGTTTTATCTCAATAAACAGGATTTTTGGTTGTTCCAAGAGTGGTTCAGACATCCTTCTGATAGCACCAAGAAATCAACATGGACTTGCAGATTTGCTTTCAAACCTATCACCAGCTAAAATGTGTGCTAAAAGAACTTTTTCCTCAAGTGGCATCATGGCTCCCTGGTGACTGGCCGTGCTAACAGGATGGAATTGGTCCTTAGGGCTCAGGCACATGGACAGACTGGGATGCAGGAAGGTGGGAACTGGCTCAGATCGAGGGTCTGAGAGCCCAGCAGCTCTTTCCAACAGCAGCATCACTGGATGCCTGAGGAAGGGGACAGCCTGAACGAGCATGTGTAATCCTTTCACAACCCTCTTCATTTTGCATGATGAATAGCTCAGGGCATTTCCTGAACTGGATATCATTTTTGTCCATTAAATAATTTCCAGGGAATTTTCTCATTCCAGTTCTTGCCCAGGCCCTCCAGGAGACACTGGCACCCACACATCCTGTGGCAGTGAGCCCCACAAGTCTGTTTCCTGCTGCGTGACAAGCAAATCCTGTTAATCCAGGAGGATTTTTCTGCCTTTCCCTTCTTGCACAAGTGATCACGGTTCAGCTTCTCAGTGCCACTGATGATGCTGCTGACACAAGTTGGTAATTGCTGGCTGTGTGCAGCTGGTTGGTGGCAAAGGGAGGTAACAGAGTTTAGCCTTAGGCTAAGCAGTAAATAGGCTCAATTAGTTTAAATTTGCTCTGGGCTAAGAACATGTACCCAGATAGCCACCACAATTCAGCTAAAATACTAAGCTGGGTGTCTAGAACCTGAAATATGTATATAAATACACATGGCAACCTCATATTCTCTTTCCTTATTTCCTCATAACACTGGTTTCCACTTATAAATACTAGTTCTTACCAGACCTGTCTGACAGCAAGGTTAATTTAAGCCTTGGACAAACACCATGCTCAGGTTTTGTTCAGCAAAAATGTTCTTGCTTTTCCCCACAGAAAGAAGGAAAACTGTTGTTTAAATCATAACATATGTTGTCTACATTGTTCTTGCATTAGTCATGTGAAAGGCATCTCCTATCTAAAACTTCACACAACTCAGCATGACAGTTTGTTGGGTGGGTAGAGTATTTATTACTGCTGAGATCCAGGATATAGCTATCCTTTGAATATATGCCTGCAGCCTAGATATAATTTATATAAATTGGCTGTGGCACTACATAGAGATTCCTGGCTCTATTTCTTTTAAATGAGTAGTAGGGTCAGAGGTCAAGTATGTTTTTTGTCAGATGCATGAGGGACTTTGGGTATTAAATAAAAATGTGTTTGTATTTACCACTACTCTGAGGCTTCAGATGTTGATGATTTTTATTTACCTCTTTTCTGGCTTTTTTTGACTAAATGGTTCTCTACAAATGGCCTGTGGAAGGCTTGGTCTCACACTGGTCTACCCCATTGCTCCTTGAATCCTGAATACATGGAGCACACTTGGTGTTCTTTTCCTGATCTTCTAAATTATCAGTCTCAGTCACAGAATCACAGAATCACAGAATCACAGAATCACAGAATCACAGAATCACAGAATCACAGAATGGTTTGGGATGGAAGAGACCTTAAAGATAATTTCATTCCACCCCCTGCCATGGGCAGGGACACCTTCCACTATCCCAGGCTGCTCCAAGCCCCATCCAACCTGGCCTTGGGCACTGCCAGGGATCCAGGGGCAGCCACAGCTGCTCTGGGCACCCTGTGCCAGGGCCTGCCCACCCTCCCAGCCAGCAATTCCCAGTTCCCAATATCCCACCTGTCCCTGCCCTCTGGCAGTGGAAGCCATTGCCTGTGTGCTGTCCCTGCATGCCTTGTCCCCAGTCCCTGTGCAGCTCTCCTGGAGCCCCTTGAGGCCCTGGCAGGGGCTCTGAGCTCTCCCTGGAGCCTTCTCTTGTGCAGCTGAACAGCCCCAGCTCTGCCAGGCTGGCTCCAGAGCAGAGGGGCTCCAGCCCTGGCAGCAGCTCCGGGGCCTCCTCTGGGCTGGCTCCAGCAGCTCCACGTCCTTCTGATATTTGGGGCCAATGACAACACCACATTTGATGCCCCATCAGGGTTAGTTAGAGGAAATCCTATCATCAAAAGACTTCCTTCTCCTTGTCATTTCAAGATGCCAACTGCCTGCCTGTATTTCAGGATAAAATACATTTAAATGCCTTGTCCATTGTGTTCACTGTGCCATGCACCACAGCTCAGCATCCTTCTCCCCTGGTGCAGTCTTGCTGCAGTGGCTTTGCTCCCAGTTCTCATCCCACTTTTGTCTATCCTTTCACTGAAATTTGACTGCAGTGGGGTGTTCAGAGTTGAAGAGACAGTAATTGCCATGGCAAACCTATGAGGAGGTCTTTAAATTGCAAAGACCATGTTTTCATCCTCTGGAAAAGCACATCAGTTTTATGGTCCCACTTTAATGCTTTTTAAATGCCATTTTCCCCACAAAAACTGCTGAGTGACATCTCTGTATGAGACATAAAGGAGGAGTGAAGCCCCCATCTAATTTCTCTAACTTCAGTAAAAATGATTAGGGAGGAAGTTGTTGCTCATTTGAAAACAGACAGTTTAAAGACTTCACAACTGCAATTTCAAGGAACTTGTTCCTGATTTTTTTAGATGTTTAGAGTTCACCACTGAGATTCTGGTAACAGCAAAGTGATGTGAATGAAATTTAGTTTTAATTTTGCTCCATGTCTTTTTATCTTGCCCCTGTTTACTTTGAGATACTGATGTTCAACCTAATATATTTAGACTCCCTGAGCAAATTTAATCACTTCCAGACTCCTCATCTCCTGATCTCAGATAGGCACTATGTATTTTCTCATATCTCAGTTCATTTACTTCTACATTTATGCAAGATCAGTATCTGTAGGTCTGTAGAAATGCTGGCTTTCTAAATATAGGCCTCCATTTTTTTATTGTTTTTTTTTTTCTTAGTCTGTATAAGGACTAAATCCCCATTCTGGAAGAATGACTGAAAGCTTCTCAGTATCTCAGTAACAGAACTATTTACCTAGCAAAATGCTGGTTTTCCTCCTTTGTTATGTGGTGGGGTTTTTTTGTGCGTTTGTTTGTTGTTGGTTTTTTTGTTTGGTTGGTTGGTTGGTTTTTTGCTTGCTTCTGCCTTTTTCTCCATGAAACAAGGAAGTATGGAAAATCTGGACTTAGATCCTTCATCTGCCTGAGTAGATTTGAACCTAGGTGATAAGCAGTCTGTCCAAAGTAATTAATTTCAGATTCTTGATTATCTCACTTGCCATCAACCAAGGGGAGCCAGGAAGAATCTAATTATGGATAAACCAGACTTTTCTGTGTTGTAGGAGCAAAGACAAAAGTAAATAACAAGGTTATGGAGCCAAACTTCTTCTTTACCTTAACAGGGCCTTTCTCTCAATTCACCAACTGCTCTGACATTGTCTAGCAGAGTTTTAAATAGCCTGGCTGCCCCAGTGACTCCTTTTGGGTAACTCTTCCAAAAGAGAAGGTATCTTATTCCTTCTTTTATTTGAACTCAAGTCAAAACAGTTTATATACCCTTGGTTTTCCTTTTCTTTCTCCGAAGGAACTGCCTTTTCCAGGAGCAGTGTCTTGACTCAAGATGTTCAACTGCCCAGGCCTTGAACTCACAGCACACAGCCATTCCAGAGGTCTGCTTCTGCAATTCATGGACATGGTTCCAAGCCTTTGGGGCACTTGTAGACCATAAATTATTTTTTAAAGAAACCTAAAGTACTGTTCTTTTTTAGCCCTTTGTAAGGATTTACTCCGCTATCAGGCCTGAGAAGGGCTTTTCTAAGCCTTCCCTCTCAGCTCTGGACTGTTGCCTCATAAACTCTGCTGATCCTCAGGGCAGATTTGGTGAAGAGTTTCTGCTTTAAATAAAAAGTGAGAGGACGAGAAATAGACGTGCAAAACTGCCCAAGGAGAGGAGAGTCCATCACACTCTCTGTCTTGTTGGTGGCTCAGTACAGAGGAAGACAGTGACAACTCCTGCACATCCTTCTGCATGCATGGAGGTCTGCAACTCAGACTGGGCTCAAGTGGAGGTGCAATCTGCAGACCTGCAGCATGCCAGCAACTGTGCCATTGCTGATTAGTCCCTCAAATTGTCCAAATCTGGACTCAGTGCCTTGGGAGAGCACAGCACTGACCCACAGAGCCCCCTCTCACCTTCCACCTTGCACCTTCCTCTCTTTTCAATGCCAGGTCTGTTTTTTTTTTGCCCAACAGTGTTGTCACAAAGATATGGATTTCACCCCTGTGAGGATTACGAGGCCCTGGCACAGTGGAACTGTGGCTGCCTCACCCATGGAAGTGTCAAAGGTCAGGTTGGACAGGGCTTGGAGCAGCCTTAGATAGTGGAAGGTGTCCCTGCCCATGGCAGGGGTGGAATGGGATGAGTTTTAATCTCCCATCCATCTCAAACCATTCCATGATTCTGGGAAAGAAGTGCTGCAGGTGTTACAGCTTAACCAAGAGATACTGTCAAGGTATCACAGTCCATAAGTGACATGAAGCAGAAAAAAAGATGTAAGGAATTAAAATAGCAGACCCGCAGAGAACACAAAGACTTTGGTGTTGACCTTGTGCATTCATTCCTTTCCAATCTTGTGAATTGCAGAATCTTTCAGAAGGAGCCCAAAAGGACAGATGTAGCCTTAGAATTATCATTTCTCTAAAAGCTTCTCTTTTCTACAGGCCTCCTTTGCTCCTCTTGGGGAAAAATTATCCTGCATCCTTGTCAAAAGCTTTTGCTTCAAGTATCCCTCTATAAAATACAAAATTTCCTTCAATCACAAGAATATTATCTGATAAATTTTTCCATCTCCAGTCTGAATTGTTAAGTGTTTTTGCACAGGAGTAGTTCATCTGTAAGATGTGAGGGCTGGAGGAGTGGGGTGTGTCTGAGGGTAATTTATGGGTGGTTTTGACCTGAGTCAAATCCTGAATTCTGAACAAGTTGCAGAGACAACAGAGGAGAGGGGGCGCAGGGCACCTAGTTTCTAAAACTATCCCAAGTGTTAGTCTTCTTCTTTCTCAAAGATTGTGACAGGTTTTTTGCATTGCCTGTCTGCCCTGATGAAAAATGTTGTGGTGTGGGCTAACATGATCCTAAAGGAGAGATGTACAAAACGGATCTATTTTTATTCTGCCACTGGTTTGCTGAATGACCTTGCGTAAATGGCATCCCTGTACCTCATTTTCAATTATGTAGATTAGGGATAAAAATTATTCACCTTCTTAGAGTGTTTTGATATGTACTGGTGCACAGCTAGATGCTGTGATTTTAACACCTCACAATCAACGCTCCATTTCTAGCGATTTGAAGCCACTATCAGAACTCCCACCACTTTCTGGTGATGCCTCATGAGGTGGGGTTTAGGGATGAATGCTCACCTAACCAGGCAGGGGACAAAAAATGTCAGAGGATGCAAGGCTGATGAGCTAGCTGCCTATGGCTATGGTCGTTACTTCATGTTTCAGAAAACGTGAAAATTTTTTAAAGTAAATAAATAAAAAAGTGCAGTTAAGGGGCTGAGGAGTGCTGGCTGGTGGCTGTGAAAGGCTTGGCAGCAGCAATTCTTCACTGGCCCTTGAGCAGTCAGTGTCCCTAGCAGGAGGGATTTTTTTACTCCTGTGGAAACATAAGCACCAGTAATGACTACTATTATCCTTGATATCAGCTGCTTCCAAACCAAACCAGAAGAGATGTGCTACAGAAAGTTAAGGGGTAGAGAAGACAGTCAATGAACATGGCTGGAAAAAGTGGAGACTTCCAAGGACGTGTGTGTATCCAAGCACGGATGTGGTTCTGACAGCAGATTTGATCCCACCAGCTCTTTATTTGCCAGGAGTAGTTAACATTCACTAAAGCAAGGACAGGGACCAGGTGCCTGGTGAGCAGTGAACCCACCACACTTGTTTCACCCCGGTTTTTTCTCCCATCTTCCCATGTTCCTGCAGGTGCCAGAAAGGCTTAATATTCTAGGGGTGAGTACAGCCAAGTCGTGGCTGATCCTGAGAGAGGCAAAGGAAGCTTCTGGTGCTGCAGGCTGGGGTTTTAGATAAATGAAGCAGTAATGTCATTATCTGTGTTCCATCTACGCTTCTACAGTCAGGCTCAATTGTGCTAATCACTGCAGAAACGGGTGACAAGGAGATTACAATCCAACCTGTCCAATGTCAGGAAAGCACAGACTTCCAGCATCACCTGAGGAAAAGGAAAGAAAGTCCTTTCAGGTGGTCCTTGCCCAGAATCCCCCAGTGGCCAGCTTGGATCCTTTTATGAAAGAGGATAAATGAGATAAATAACTGCTCTTTTGGATAAGGACATTTGGGGAACAGAATACATTTCCCTAGATCACACTAAATTATACACAGTCAAGCAAGCAAAGTGATTCTTTTTTCCCCAAAGCTCTTCTCTTCCTCTAATTACATTTGAAATGTTTTGCATGCTATTGAAAATGTCACTTCCAGCTGCAGACCATTAAGGAGCCTATGTGGCACTGCCATGGGTTTTATTACGGCAGGTTTGTTGCTGGGGATTTCAATGGCAGCAAAACGAAGCCCGGGGTGAAATACCTTTTGTTACAAATGTTGAACGCTTGTTTTGGTGGTAGGGGACCTTTCACAAAGGCACAGTGCTTGCCAAATTATTTTAAAGACCAAGGGGTGAATAATTGGGCAGGAACTACTCAGATATGTGCTATTTCTTCCCTTCTTCTCCAAAGCATTAATGGAGGCAAATGTAGTGGTCCTCGTTTGTTCTGGGCAGAAATTTGTACAGCTGATGTTTTCCTGAGCCCTTGTACTGTTGCTTGAGGTGCCAACATGACACAAGCAGGTCTGCTCTGGTTTTTTTCTGCAATCACTCAAAGCTGAGTGTTGGAGCAGCTCTGGCTCTCAGAGTGGATCAGAATCAGGGAGAGTGTACAGGGGAAAGGCTGACGGGCCATTGCTGCAGAGATCCTTCAGTTTCTCCTTGTAGCCAGGCTGTGTGAGCAGTGGTCAGGATTTGGGAAAGTCCATTCACCCTCCTATATTCACATCACCTTTCTTGCTCCTCTTCCTCTTTTGTTTATGCTGCTCTGTAAAACAGCTTGGGCTGTGGATTTGGTGACTCTGGGGTAGGAGTTTCCTTTCCTATCATTGCTTAGGTGCTGTAGAGTCTCTGAGCCCGTTGCAAAAGTCACAGAGGAACACAAGGGGTAAATGGGATAATAGCCTGAAACCAGGATTTCATGACCTGGAAAGCAGTTCTGCAAACATGATTTGCTCTCCTTCTGCTGACGTGATGCCCAGCACACAGAGCCAGCCCAGTAGAGGGAAAGTCTCAGATTTAGACTCTGTGCATCACTGGCCTTTTCATTTTCTTTTCCATACCAATGCAAAGAGGGATTTTATAAATATTTTCCCAGTCTGAAACAAAAGAAAAACAATACCTTTTCCAGTAGAGCAGGATGCATTTTTCAGGCATGAACCAACCCTTCCATTTATTTCCACATCAGCTTTTAAATGGTGTTTAATGCTGTGGCAATGAAACCCTTAATGTGACACCACTCCTGGCACCATGGGACATGGACAGGGTGGGGAGATAAGCTGCTATGGACATATCTAGTACAGCTTTCATCTGGGGTGAGCTATTTCTCCTAGAAATGAAAAGTATTTAGGGGATCCAAATACGGGTCTCATAATCTAAGTCACTAACAATCAGGAATGAAAATGAGAGAAGGCACATTGTAGTGAGAGGGAAGAGAAATGTTTTTATTTAAAGCAGACAGGAGAATGTTTTTGGGGAAGCTGTACCATTTTTCTAAGACTGTCTATCCAGCTCCTTGATTTATGTACCCCTGTGCTGTAAGGGACGCCCTGCTGGCATTTGCTTTTCAGTGCTGATCCCTGACAGAGCTCAGCACTTGCTCTTTAAATAGCCCAGAGCTGATAAAAGCATCTTTGTGGGGAGGAGCTGGCTTTGTCCTCAGCTCCAACATCTGCAGGAAAGTCAGGTCTGTCCCATCTCTGCCTCTGATAAAAGAGCAGGATTTTGTTGCAGCTCCTTGGTGAGTGTGGCTGCTGGCACCAGGTTGGAGAAGAGAGATGAGGGCATCTGCATCTCTCCCTGTGCCCTTTCTGGTACTGCTGCTCAGCACTGATCCTGACCCCATCATCCTGTTTGCTGCTGGCAGCCAGGCTGAGATCAAAAATTTATTCCATCCTGGTCTGCAGGCACTGACATCTCTCGCTGCAGAAGGAAGGCATGTTTTCTTTCTTTCAGGCTGTACTGTTGTCACTAAAGTTTTGATGGAAGCAGAGCAGCCTCCTGGATATCCTGCAGAGATGTTCATTGAACTTAAATGGAAAAGATCCTACCAAAAGATTAACAGCTGACACTGCCAACATGTGTAGAATAAATTTCCAAAACAGCCCCAAAGAGCAAGTTGCTCCAGTTAAATCACAGTGGGAGCCCTGGAAAACTTCACAGAATTGTAGAATCACAGAATGGTTTTGGTTGAAAGAGACCTTAAAGACAATTATATTCCAACTCCCTGCCATGAGCAGGTACATCTTCAACTATCCCAGGTTGCTCCAAGCCCCATCCAACCTGGCCTTGAACACTTCCAGGGATCCAGGGGCAGCCACAGCTTCTCTGGGCAACCTGCAAAATTAAAGCAGATGGAACCAAACTCTTCTCACCAGTGCTCAGTGACAGGACAAGAATGAATGGTCTCAAACTGAAATACAGTGAATTCCATTTAAAATAAGAGAAGAAAGCCTTTTTTTTTTTTTTTTTTTTTTTTTTTTTAATCTGCACGGGTAATCAGACTCTGGCACAGGCCACCCAGAGAAGTTGTGGAATCTTTATCCTTGGAGATATTAAAAACCTGGCCACACCTGGCCCTGAGGAACCTGCTTTAGCTGAGCTTGCCCTAAGCAAGATGTTCTACAGATGAACCTTCCAGGCACAATGACTTTGCAGTTCTGTGCCCCTGAAATTTAAGGGCAGAATGGCAGTGTTGGTTGAGGTCTGTGCTGCACAGCACACAGTTTAATTTCCTCACTTGGAGAAGGTTCAGGAAGCCAAAGCACAAAGCAGCAATGGCTGTGAGGCTGGTAAAGAACTGCCAGCACATGGTGTGGAGGCTCACAGTCCACAGGAGAAGGGCGACTTGTTGACATAACTCAAAAATGTGCCATCATTTTCTATTCAAGGATAATGAGGATTAATTTTTGCAAATGTAGGAAATCTGCACACGGCAGTGAATTCCTGGAAGAGCAAGAGCTGTTTAATCTCTCCAGGATGTACATAATAAGTGAGCAGATATGTCTCATCATGAACGTAACCTTTTTTTGTCTGACTAATAGCAGGACTTGAAAGTAAAACTGTCAGAAACCCACCAAAGTCAACGAGTGTTCCTGTGATTTTAACAAAGAAATCAGGAATATATTCTCAATGCTGTTTTCTTCGTTTTCAAGTTGCTTTTCCAATTGGGAACAAAACAAACTGAACAAACGAAGTAGCAAGCTAAAAAGGTGTTGTGGCTCCTCAGAAGGCCCCAAGGGAAATGTAAAGTGATTTGGTCATCCATGATGGAACATCCATCACTTTACTCCATCCTGTTTTCACATCCAGTCCCAGCACTCATTAATTTGAATTCCTTGGCAAGGATGGGAAGTTTCCTTGCACGTGCTGGCTGGCAGGGCCAATGGAGGAAGTTGTACTTTACATTCTGACTTCAAATCCAAAGAGGAGAGAGCCCCTGCCTTAGTGCTTTTAAAAAAGATGGGGACAAATGTTTTAGCAGGGCCTGCTGCAACAGGGTAGTGGGGGTGGTTTAAAACTAGAAACGTGTCAATTTAGATTAGATATATAAAGGAAGAAATTGTTTACAATGAGGGTGGGGAGGCTCTGGCACAGATTGCCCAGAAAAGCCATGGATGCCCCATGCCTGGAAGTGTCCAAGGCCAGGTTGGACAGGGTTTGGACCAACCTGGGATAGTGGAAGGTGTCCCTGCCCGTGGCAGGAGAGCTGACCTTCAAAGGTGCCTTCTAGCCTGAACCATTCCTTGATTCCAAGATTTATAGCAACAACATGGAACTACCAAGGAAAGGTACTTCCCCTCCTACGTGCAAACATCCAGACCTTTTTTATTTCTGTTGTTTTACCAGGAATTGCCCCAGGCTGGCACTTGGAATATATTGATGTGATGGACTCTGCCACGGACAAGACATTTCGCTTCCAGTGTGATCGCTGGCTGGCTAAAGGTGAAGATGATGGGCAGCTCATCAGGGAGCTGGCCTGTGCCAATAACGACATCCTGGAACTGAAGGAACGGACTGGTGAGTCTGGAGTGCTCTTGTGCCGTTTTCTGAGGGACCTCAGAGGTCATAGGACCGCATCTCCTGCCAGCTGGAGGCTCCCATGCAAACTTTAGGGGATATTTCATGTACACTTCAGTTCAACAGGGAAGTTTTGGGATAAGAAAGAAATGAAAAGGGATTTGTGAGGAAGAAAAAAATCTCATTCTGGGTTGAAACCGAAGAGGGGCCCTTCTGCAGTGGCTCAGTCCATCAGTAAGCCATGAGAACGCATGGATATGATCTCATTAGAAGTAAAGTGCTTGAGCCTTTGAGGTGGAAAATAAGTTCAGTCCTTAAAGCTTGGTAAGTAACATTGCTCCAGCTTCCTCCTTAACTGGTTCTGGGCTATGAGCTTAAATGTCCCAGCTGAACATAAAAGCTGAGCTTAACAGCCCATGGCCCTGGATTTGGTCTGGGTAATCCCACTGGGGCCCAGGTAATTACACTGCTGTCAGATGTGATGGGTGACTCAGCTGAAAAGAGTTTCTTAACCACACTGAGGATATGCAGAGTCCATCTCAAGAGCAACTGCACCAGTGTTCTTCTTCAGGAGAATACTGGGGAGACAATAATCACTTCACTGTGATAGCCCCTGAAAAAAAAAAAAATCAGCCTTGTGAGGGCCATTTTGGGTACTTAAAGGCCACAAAAGCATCTGAGCACATCCTGTTGGGTACATGGACACCCTCATTCTGCTAGGAACAGCAGCACAAATGTTAAAAAAAAAAAAAAAAAAACAGAAAGAAAAGAAAATATGGAGGATTCAGGCTGTGTTTCAGATTAAGTGCTTAGCACAGCATGGAGCTGGACACAGTTTGTTCAAGAGGGACCTCATTTATCCTTGTGGGTCCCTCCAACCCTCCAACACAGAATATTCTATGATTCTAAGAATAACTCCATCTATTCTTGCTACCCAACTGAACAGGACTCGTATTTTTCATGTATTCTCTCCCAAACCACTTAGAAGTCAAAAGTCCCACAGATTTCAGTGTGTTTCCACCCTTATTTTGCAAATGCTTGCTGTCTTGTGGGCTGTGATAAATATTAGGAAAGGGGTTTTTAAGCAAAGTGACAGCCAAATGAAGAGATCTCCCAGGCCATCTGCTCTTCCTTTTCTGTTTAACGTGCGTGTTAATTATGCTTTAAAGCCTATGAGATTGTCACAGTAACCAGCGACAGAGAGGATGCAGATACAAAGGAAAACATCTGGATCATCCTGGAAGGGAAGATGGGCCGCTCAAAGGAATTCCTCATGGAAAACTCTTCCAAGAAAAGGAGATTTGAAAGGTAGTAAACTGGATGGTGGGCCAGAGGAACTCCCCACCCGTTGTGTGTCCTCCACCTCTTCTTGCCATAGGGAGCTGTGTTTGTGCCACGCTGCTTCTCATCCCCCTTCCAAAAAAACTTGATGGCTTCCCACTTGGATTACAAGGAAGATACCAAATGACTTTCTGTCGGGCAGTCACAGAGTAGGTTTTAGAACAGCAAGAAAATATTGAATATTTTCAATATCATCTCTGCATTTCCTTTTTACAAATATAAGAATATCTATCAAAAGGAAATGTGGATGTTGCTGTTGTGTGTGTGTGTGTGTGTGTGTGTGTGTGTGTCCTTTTGTGTCCGTACATGCAAAGAGTGTCCTGGCAAGCCCCCAGGGAGGCTGTGTGGTTTTTGAGCTGGGAGGAGCAGAAGGAAGCTGGAGGTGGTTTTAATTCCTTTTACAGCATCTCACTGGGAGTGGGAATCAGAGAGAAAGTAATAATAGTTGGAGGCTAGATGTTGTCAGAGCTGCTCAGATTTGACTTTGCAGACGGATCTGGGGGGTAAGGCTGCGAGATCAGTGTCGTGCAAGGAAAGGCAGGAATCAGCCTCCTGCTGGGGGCACATCCATGGAACATGGGGCATATTCCTTCTCCCACGTGGGGCCAAAGTGCTCCAGGTGTGAGCAGGGTTTTCTGCTTGTTTAAGGACATGGCACACCCTTAGGAGATGGGGACCTTGCCAAAGTCACGGGCACTGCTGATGTTCTCTTGCTTTGCAGGGAGGAAAGTTTTTTTCTGGTAAAGGAAGGTGAAGTTCTGGCTTATGTGGCCAATATGACTGCCTGAGATATCACATGAAATATGAAAGATCAGGAGGAGCTTCTTGAGCTGATGGTGCCTTTGGAGGAGTTAGACACCACTCTTCATTAGGCACAGTCTGTCCTTGGAAGGACCAAGGGCCAGTCCAAGGAAATAAACCCAACAGATACTCAGGGAACACAACAGGGATCCAGTCAACACTTTGACAGAAACCTATCAGGCCTCCCCACGGCAGGAGTTTGGAATTAGATGATCTTTAGGGTCCTTTCCAACCCAAACCATTCTGATATTCTGTGATTTAATTTCTCCTCTGAGCTATTTCCAATTTGAGCTTCAGGAAGGGTGGCTCAACTAGCAAATTTAACACAGCTATGGTGGGTAGATGTGTAACAGATACAGTATCTGTCAAGAATGAATGAATAAGTGCTGGAGGGGAAATTAGTCATTCTTTAGCTTTATCTATAATGAGGCAAATTGATTTTGTATGTGGAACAGCTCAAGTTTATCCTAGAAAGTCCTAGTGGCAACAATTTAAAGTGTCACCCCTAATCAGAGAAAACACTAAATTTAAATATGGAAATTATACTTTGTGTTGAATGATTGTAGGTTAAATCAAATGACTGTAAATGAAGGCTTATCTTCTATCTTCCATCGCCATGTTCCAAATTACTTAATGTCCATATGAGGCAAGTCACTGGCAGCCTCCAGGATGCTGAAACTGCTCCCTGTTTCCTGTAGGGGAGCAACTGACACATTCCAGTTTTCTTCAAAGAACGTTGGTGATATTGCAGCCATCTGTGTTGGTCACTGCCCAAAAGATGGGAAGAAGTCATCTGCAAAAGCTGATGTCTTCTGGCATGTCCAGGAGATTATTGTGACAGAGATGGAGCTTTGCAACAAGTAAGTGCCTTCTCATCTGCAAGGAGCTGCCCTGGGGGAGCTGAGCAGCTCTGCACACATCCTCCTGAAGCACTTCAGGCTTAGGAAATAACAGAAAGTCTTGTTTTCTGCTGTGTAGTTTGGTGTGTCAGGTCCAGAATGTCCTTGTCTGACTTCCCTGCACAATTTCTGAGTTGTTAGAGAGGGTATTTGCATGTGCAGGCAACTTTATAAACAAGCTGGCTGGGGTGAATCTCACAGCCAAGATGAATTGATGTCTCACCTTATGGAAAATAACCAGAGTGGCTGCAATTCAAGGAGTTTTTAGGATACTCTGCACAAATTGGTCTTCAAGTAAGTCGTGTGAAATGTTTCCTGCAAACAAGAATAAGACAAAGGCCGAGCTTCTGATTCAGACCAGTTTGGATAAGAGATCCTTCTGGTCTGGGCCAAAAGGCCACACATGACTGAAAAGGTTGCAATCATGCAGCTCAACCATACCTGAAGAGCCCTGAGCATGGTCAGGTCGTGCACACTTTTGATCTGAGTCCCATCTTTGGAAGGGAAGCAGATTCCACAAGGACTGTGCAGGAACAGAGGAGATCACCCATTTGCAGAACAAACTGCACTTCAGTAAAACAATCCACAATATTAATTGTGGATTTCTTCTCTTCTCCACGATATTTCCATTGCTGCTAAAGAATTTAACTACAAGGAGTTTGTTCCAGCTGAGACAATTGAGTGTTTGAGAAGAAATCCTTGAAGTGGTGGTGGTTTTTTTTTTTTTTTTTTAGAAGCTAAGAGTCTCTCCTAGCAAATTAATCAGCCAGCTGAAGAGCCTTAATAATATTTGCTGAATGAAAACTCAGTCAATTGCATACTAAAACATGCTCTTTTCTCCTGGTGGGGAAAAGCCTGGAACCCTCCAAGTCCAGCTGTGCAATCAGATCCGTGCACTGAACTCATTGGGAGCATGCTGAAACTGCTGGGACAGTGTGCTGTGAAGGGGACAAAGGTTTTCTCGTAAAACCCCACATTTTACAGATTGTTTTAAATTAAAGAGGGCAGCCAGAAGGTACGGGTAAAGCCTGCAGTCTGTCCTTGCACTGGAGCAGGGCTCCAGCTTTGCAGATGCAGCACTTTACAGTGGTGTTCTCTGTGCAAACAAGCACCTGGAGAGCTTGCACCAAGAGAACACGTTCTCACTTAAGGTATTACCCATCCCAAATATCAAAAACCCTACCCAGACAAGACAAAGAACTAATTTAAAGAGTTACCAGATTGTTGCAGCAATAGTTTTGAATTATACTGGGATTTTTCCTTTCTTAGTACATAAGAAGATAGTATTTAAAGATTTTTCCGTGCACATTCCAGGGCTACAAAAGTAAATTTTTTTTTCTTTTTGTCCCTTGTGAAGATTGTCATGCACCATTTTACTTCCAGACCATGAGATATTACACAGCTGAGGAATTCAATCTGCAGCACTGGGCATCCTCTCCATCAGACTCTCATGCAGTTTTTCTGCCCCTGACCCTAAAATTTTGTTCCCCCGGGAATTTCTCATCTACAAAGCTTCTTTCCAGGGAATAAGTGCTTCACTCTGTCTGCAGAAAATGCCAAGAGTATAGGTGTTGCATTTACATATAGGAAGTGCTTAAGAAACACCATACAGCTGGAGTCACAGTAACCCTTCCTCCAGGTGTTTATTTTACACACACACACACACGCACTGCAATCCAGCCATGCTCCATTCAGGAGGACCTGCTGCAGTTCATGAAGGTGGGGGAAGGGGGAAAAGCTCGTTTGGAGCTGATCTGCATCATTGGAAACGAAATACATCATTAAAAGCAGAGTGCTCCAGCCCCTGGCTGAGTGCCAGCTATGAGGCAATTTATGGATGTGCTTGGTGTTCCCCGCACATCACCAGAGTTAGCACTGCACAGACAGGGGCAGTTGGCATCTGGTACCTGTCATTACTGTGTTCCCACTTTTTTTGTTCCCTGCTAAGGATGAGGCGGGTGATCTAGAAAGGAAAGGGGAGATTTAAACCTCCTCCATCTTTCCCATTCCTTTTTTTACGCCTTTTTCCTGCTTTAGCTCTGGGTCTGACTGCTTTCCCTGACTTGGTGGGTCTGGAAACTGGTCATGCCTTTGCACAGGCTGAAGAAGTGACAGGAGCCACACAGATCCTTCCCATGTGCAGTGTGTCTGTAGCTGTGTGGGGAGAGATCAGATTTTTCCAGTTGCAAAATTCCATCGTGGCTCTCTTTCTAGAGAAACGTTCAAGTTCCGGGACATAGAAGGGAAAATACTGAGACAGCATTAATATTGGGCAATTTAGTAGAATGCACACTCCTTAACTTGCTGCTCCGTGTTTGTACCAACAACATGGTACAGGTGGACAGGGCCTGTCCCCTGTGCTGGCACTGCTGAGGCACCTCCAGTGCTGGGGACAGCTCTGGGCCCTCAGGACAAGAGAGACACTGAGGGGCTGGAGCGTGGCCAGGGCAGGGAACGGAGCTGGGGAAGGGGCTGGAGCCCCAGGAGAGGCTGAGAGAGCTGGGAAGGGGCTCAGCCTGGAGAAAAGGAGGCTCAGGGGGGACCTTGTGGCTCTGCACAGCTCCTGACAGGAGGGGACAGCCGGGAGGGTCGGGCTCTGCTCCAGGGAACAGGGACAGGAGGAGAGGAAACGGCCTCAAAATATGCCAGAGGAAGGTTGTATTAGATATTACAGAAAATTTCTTCATCCAAGCAGCTGTCCAGCCCTGGCACAGCTGCCCAGGGCAGTGGTGGAGTCCCCATGCCCGGAGGGGTTTAAAAGCCATGTGGATGTGGCTCTTCGGGAACACAGGGCAGTGGTGGTCTGGGCAGTGCTCTATGACCTTAGAAGGCCTTTTCAACACAAACAATTCTACACTTCTGTTACATTTGCCCCACAAAAGTGGCCAACCACGCCACTAACCTGCCTGTTGCTGCCCATGGCAGGTACTTCTTCAGGTGCAACGCGAAAATCCCTCTGCAATACAAGCGGCGAGACTACAAAGTCTTTGAGTGTGCCAAGGTCACCGAGAGCTTCGCCAGCAAGGCCCGGAGCTTGGTGCCAGTCAAATACGAGACCATCGTGGTCACAGGCTTCGAGAAGGGCGCGGGCACCGACGCCAACGTGTTCATCACCATCTACGGCCTGAACGGGGACTCGGGCAGGCGCGCGCTGAAGCAGAAGTTCAGGAACCTCTTCGAGCGAGGCAAAACCAACAGGTTTTACCTGGAAACTCTGGACATGGGGGAGCTGAAAAAGGTCCGGATTGAGCACGACAACAGCGGCCTGGCTCCGGGCTGGCTGGTGGAGCGGGTGGAGATCACCAACTCGGCCACTGGTGTCACCACCATATTTCCCTGTGGGAAGTGGCTGGATGAAAACCGGGGCGATGGGTTAATCTGTAGGGACCTTTTTCCTAGGTACTGAGGAAGGCACGGCTGCAGGAGGGTTTTGGTCCCTTCACTATGCCTATTTTTTTCCTCATTATACTGTTTTATATTGCCTTTTACTTTTTAATACACTACCTTTTGTATTGAGAGATTTTTAGGAGCAAAATGTTCTTCCTGGGTTAACATTTTGTAAAAGTAATTATGCTTTTTTTTTTTTTTTTTAAGTGCACATAAAACTGTGAATTAAATAAATACATTTATTGCTTTCTTATGATTAAAAGGTGCAACCAGAAGAGATATAAACTGTCCTTTACCAGCTCAGATGTTTCTGCTTTCAGCACTATGCCTTGACAGGGCTGAGAAAACCCACTGACCTGCACCACTGACAGATGAGCATAAAGGTTAAGAGAATTGAGACACTTTTATTTAAGAAAATTGAGCTTGGAGATCCCAGTTTTTTCCCCTCTTCTGGCAACTGCAAGCCCTGCACGTCCATACACACATATGGACATCTCCAGAGGGCACCACATCAAAAAACAGCAGGCACAGTAGGATGTTCCATGGGGAGTTTGGGCAGCATCTGCATCCACCCAGCCAGGTCTCAAGCAGTGGGATCTGGGTGATGTTTTCCACCCTGTGAGATTTTTTCCCCCCGAGGGCAGACTCTGCTTGCTGGCTGAATTCCTACAACTCTGCCAAGAGCTGAGATCTATGGTTACAGCTGCCAGTGCAAAAGACCTTCCAGATAATCAATTCCGCAGCAAGGAAGCTGTGCTAACTATATTCAAAGCTGACTCAGGATAATCATACCCTACATGGCCTGAATCCCAGCTCCATTTCAGAGCAACTGCCATGCATTTTAACTTTTTTTCCTTTAATAAGGATTGCTGTTTCGTCTTTTTCTGTGCTGGAGAAGGGATTTCCCGGAGGCAGTAAGGGCCAGTGCTCCTGTCAATGAGCTCTTCCCAGGCACTCACATCTCTGCAAGTGCCAACAAGAAAACCTGTTCATAAATCATTGCTTCTGGAGCCCTGTCTCCCTCTCTAGGGTGCAAGCAGCAGGATACATCCGTAGGAGGAAAAAGGGGGGTGTTTGAGCCATGAGGACCTTCCTCCTGGCCCACCCTGGAGAGGACATTCCCTCTCCCAGAAGCTGGTTTTAAACAAGAACTTTGCATTAATAGGGATCCAAGGGGTCAAGAGTGGGCTGAACCCACTAATCCCACCCACCCCAGCGGTTCCTGGGTTGATGATGATGCTTCTGCTTGGACCTTGCCTGGATGTGCCAGGCCAAGGGGTAGGACTGTCCCACTGCTCAGTCCCTCACTGCTCATGGGCAAAGGAGGCCCAGCAAAGCCTAGTGATGCTGAGACAGGAGTTAGAAGCATCTTAGAAATGCTGTCGATTGCTCAGAGGTATTTGAAAGCTGATAACCCACTAAAGCCCTTCCAGGGAAGTTCTGGATTTCTGTTTCCCACAGCAGGCACCACCAAAGAGACTTGACCTTATATCATGGCTGTCTGTGCCAGCTCACAAATAATAGCCCAGGCTAATTCATTTTAGAAGCCTTTATGGTAACTGATGGTTCTGGAGCAGAGCAAGTTGCTTAAATGAGCCCAGTAATCAACCTCATCAGGGATCAGCTACTCACTGAGAGGAATAATAATAGCAGCCTTCGCTGGCTGTGTTCTCCCTCCTCATGGCAGACTGGTGCTGCCCAGCCCTTAGCAAGGAGCTGGGAGCTCACAGGAGGAGCAGATCAGCCCTTAGGAGGGCTGGAGGTGATTGCTAGGGTCTGATTGCATCCCTGGGAACCTGCTGGGATAGACTTCAGACTCCCTGGATAGCCAGGGGGTCCCGTGAGTGGAGTCTGGTGCATCTGGGTTTGCTGTTCTTGTGCAGTGTCATTGCAGTTCCTCAGTAGGCGTTTGAAGCAAAATAAGGGTTAGGCTTTTGATCTCCCTGCATTCCCTCTCACCCAAGTTTAACCAGCACTGTGGAAAAAAAAAAAAAAAGAAAAAAAAAAAAAAGAAGAAAAAAAAAAAAAAAAGAAGAAAAAAAAAAAACAAACAAACAAACCACCATCAAAAAAACCAAACCTTTCCTGTCAAGAGGTCTGGCCCCTTTTCAAACAAATGTGTGTGCTGCTGTGAAACAGGAGTTTGTCCCTGTACACTGCTGCAGTCCCAGCATTTCCAGCTGGCTCCAGTCACCCCCTACTTGGTACAGGGTGATGGGGAAGCTGGTTTTAGAAGATCCGTTCGACCCCTGCCATCCCCTGGGCAAACCCACTGCACTGGTACTTGCTTCCATGGCCAGGTTGGATGGAGTTGGGAGCAACCTGTTCTAGTGGAAGGTTTCCCTGCCCATGGCAGTGGGTGGGAACAGAATCTTTGAGGTCCCTTCCAGCCCAAACCATTCTGTGATCCCGTGATGATTCCATGATTCTTCTATGACTCCAGCCCTGGGGACCAGTGAGGCAGCTCCTGACCCACTTCCTGGGGCAAGAAGGGAAGATAAATCCTTACCTTGAATGCAAAACGTGCTCACATCTGGGAGGAATCACAGGTGGCAAGTGGCTAGAAACGGGTTGAGGCACAGCTGAAGCAGGAATTAATATCTTCAGGGTGACCAAACCACTCTGTAGGTGGGAGATAAGTTTGTAGGTACCCAGGTTGTCATCAAGGCCACCTGCCATCCCTGGAGAGGCGTATTCAGCACAAAAGCTCCGAGCAAAGCTGCCCTGAAAAGGCCCAAGGAGAGTTTGCTGATAGAGGGTCAGCACCCTCACTGCCTCCCAGGAAGGCAACCTTGGCAAAGCACGAAAGAACTCTGCTTTTTCCACTGAAGACTTCCAACAAGCCCCTCCTCAGTGCAAAGCTCAGCTCCACCCTGGCTCTGGGGAATCCCTCTGTTGCTACAACAACTGCTACAGAAGTAATAAGGCAAGAGTAGAGTTTTTCCAACGGCTGGATTTGCGTTAAGCTGCTAGATTCAACACATTCTTGGCCAAGTGGAGATAAAGGGAGGAGAAAAGCCAAAATTTTCCTAGTCTTGTGCTTTTTGTGGGGCTTAGTCAATCTTTTCCTGTGGAGGCCAAGCATCCCAAAGCTGGTATGTCGGGCAGATACAAAGCTCCTGCTCCCACCACCAACCTCTACCTTCTTTTTTTTCCACTTTATTTCCTAACTGGTGGCATTTTAATGCACATTCCTTCATCCTAAAACAAGAGTGTAAATAAGAAGCAAGAGCAAATGACATGATTGATAGCATTCAGTGTTGAGTCTCCAAAACCTGGCTGTCCCGTTGTATTTGTGTTCTCCACCATTTTGGAACTCTGATAGGGTTCTGTGTTTACTAAATTTAGGTTTACTAAATCACTTGGGTGCTCCCAGTGAAAACAAGCATAAACAAGGACTACTTAGCAGTGTTTCATGCTGAAGGACCGGTTGCCTCTTGATGCAGGACACAGAGAATTATTTGAAAAATCCCCGTGAAATTGAGATTGCTAATTGAAATTGCTAAGCATTTTTGGCAGCATCACGTGCCTATCTGAACCTTCGGTTCATGAAGGGGGAATGACTGAAAGATCTAAAGTATCTTGTATTCTGTATGTGGAAATTATCTTATAATCTTCTTTGCCCCTTCCTTATGTCTAGAGGCCCATTCTAAACTAAAAAAAAAAGGTAAAATGAAAAAAAGGAAAAAAAAAAAAATTAATGAAGTTGTACAGCTCTAAGCTGTAACCCTGGGCCAGCTGCAGATTTAGACATTACAGAACACTGGATAAGGAAGCTGAGTAGCTTCCTGACCCTGGACAGCTGCTGTGAGAGCCGATGCTGGCAGTGAATAAAGATGTTGCATCTCGGTCCGTGCTGCTGTGCTGTGATGGGCAGAGCCCCTCTCCCTCCCCAGGCAGGCACTGTGCTCAGCAGGGCTGTTATCAGATTGTGGAGGATCCTTTGGTGCTCCAGCTCCAAAACAAACCCGACTGCCATCTGCATCACCTCTCTCAGCGGCGTCACCCTTTTGAAGGACAACATCAGGATCTCAGCGAGAAACTGAGATTTTCCCCAGCTGGACCAGCGGGTCACTTTCAACCTGTTTTCTGTTTTCTGAGTTTCTAAAAGCTTCCTGTAGCGAGAGGTTCATGTGGTGTGAACACAGTTCATCCTTTATGCAGCTTTTGATGGATGCTGGAGGAGCCGGCAGTTCCCTTCAGCTACAGGAACCAAATCTCTATGATCAGCAGCTGCTTGTCTCCAAGGCTTATTTAGTCTAATCACACAGGCAAAGCTGGGCACTGGTCTCACCTTTTCAGGAGGAGCAGCTGAATCAAGAGTGGGCAGGAGCAGAGACTGGCATAACTTGTTGTAGGAGAAAATAAAAGCATGGGAGGATCTACAGAATGGATTTTGCAGGATGCAAAATTGGGTGTATGGCCCATTGGATTCTCCAATGGGTAGCAAAAAGGACTGAAAATACCCTCAAATGTAGCTGTATTAGTTTGAAGGGTTTGAGGGTTTTTTTTTTTTTCTTCCAGTCAGTTTCCCCTTCCTTTGTTATTAAACTTGAGACCCAGGCAGAAGGAAATCCTTCTCCACCAGGAGGGTGGGAGAATCCATTGATACCTCTGCAGGACTTGCTAGAGACGCCTTACAGGCACCGTGTGAAATGTTTAGAGGAGAAAGCTCTCTTTAATAGGCAATTTTCTGAAATTCTAGAAAACAGTTTTGGTACCTGATGACCAAACTGGTGCCACAGGGCATCACGCACAGCGATGCGCCCAGTGTGGAGAGCCTCACCTCACCACTGCCGTGGGGCTCAGCCACCAGCAGCCTCTGCAAACCAGATGGGCAGAGCATTTCATACCCCAGCAGTGGTTCTCCTGCACATCAAAGACACAGGCAGTGAAAGGAGAATTGATTCCAACCCAAAGAAACCAGAAATGAAATAAAGACCAAGCGATCGCCCTGCCAGGTGGCTTCTGCGTGGCACAGGTTTATAGTTAGCAATGCGGTTTGTTTTATTAGTTATAAATAAAGTACAAAAAGTCCACCAAAAGTGAATCTAAGCATTTACACAATTTCTAATGTCTTTCCATTTCTTCAATGCACTATTGCTTTAATATTAATAATAAATATTTTTCTAGCTTTCTTCTATAAAATAGTCTATGTAGCAAAATGTTGCACAGCACAACAGAACAGCAGTAGGAATACAAAAATGTGGGTGATCCTTTCACCTGCCCGGGTCATTAAAGGAGAGGGGGTTTTGTTTACTCGCTCCTTGTTTGGCTTATCCCTCTTACAGTGACTTTGGCGGGGAGGACAACCAACCCCCTGTCCCCACACAGCTCAAAATCACAGCTCCAGGCTACAGGGGAGGAGTGTTACAGAGCAGCAAGGTAAAAAACACAGACAGGTTTAAAACCTGGGGTAAGGCAAAGTCAACAAAGCAGCGCAGCACCCTGAAGGGACAGAGAGAAAAAATTAAGGTACTGTGATTTTGTGCCTTTCTAACCCAACTGAGAATTTCATCCAAAGCCTTTTTGTGGGGAGGATGGCTACTGGCTGAGCACATGCATCAAAACCCCACCTCTGACTGTACACAGCTAAATGACTGCACTGACCAAGCATGGTTATGGCTTAAAGCTTAAAATGTTATCAAAGGTTCTCTAACCTTCTGGCAAAGCTGGAACTCGTGATACTCAGGAGCCTTTGGGGAAAGGGCAACGCATTGCAAGAGCAGCACAGCCATGGCAGGATGAGGATGCTTGGCCATGTCATTTTGGGGCTGACCCCTTTCCTGGGGGAAGGAGGGCTCTGGGGCAGGTCCCAGCTCTACACTGGATTAAAAAGCTCCAAATTGAGGCTCCCTCCTGTACAGGAGGGATGAAGCCAGCTGGTCAAGATCAGAGTTAAGTGCTTCTGCTCCATGCATGGGTCAGAGCTGAGTTATAGCCAGTGCCCATGGCAGGCGTTGCAAAGAGATGGCAAATGGATCCCGTGTCCATCCCAGCCACTCTCAGCTGGACGTGGTGTCACAGGATCACAGAATTGTTCGGGCTGGAAGGGAACCTAAAGCTCATCTCGTTCCACCGCCTGCCAATGGGCAGGACACCTTCCACTATCCCAGGTTGCTCCAAGCCCCATCCAGCCTGGCCATAAACACTTCCAGGGATCCAGGAGCAGCCATAGCTTCTCTGGGAAACCTGTGCCAGGGCCTTCCTAGTCTCTGGGTAAAGAAGTCAACCCCTAAAAACTGCATTGAATCCCTCAGTTCTGTTGCCTCCAAGCTCAGGCTCGCCTTATTGCCTCCTTCACCCCAGCTGGGCGCACACACAGAAGGTGAAAAGAGCCAAACCGAGCACTGACAGACGCCAAAAATTACAGAGCCACCACACCTGGGCCTCCTTCCTGGGCTTTTGACACAATTTGCAGAGTCTTGCACTAAAGGCATGCATTACCCTTTGCAGTGGGGGCCTGCTGAGTGTTATTCCAGGGTCACACAAGCAGCAGCAGCAGCAGCAGCAGCAGCATCACCAGAGGAGTCAGGGACAGGGCAGTACCAAGAAACAACCAAAACATTTTGGGTTATGCAGAGCGTCGTTAACCGCCTTCAATGCGCAAGGACACAAGTGAAAGGATCACCAGAGTTTGATTATGAGTGCAAATAATATTCATATATATGTGCTAAACACAGTCACTATATTGCAGTTTTCCACTATGTCACAGCATACAGAATCAAAGGTTTGCATTTTTATGGAATGTATCCAAGGTAACAGCACCACAGTAATACAGTTTGTAATCACACACCCTGATTTTTTTTCTCTTTTTTTTTTTTTTTTGTTTTTGTTTTTGACAAGATAAGCATTACCCCCCACATCCCCTGTTTAATTTTATTTTAAGTACCGATGCATGCAAAGCATTCCATTCCCAGAAACAATGCAAAAATGAGGTAATAGGAGTAATAAAAAAAATTAGTAGTAATTTCTAAATAAATAAATTATAATTAAAAATGCAAAAAAACAACTATAAAAATAATTAAATTAGAACCCACAATATCTACAAGTTAGTCATAAATTATGATTGTTAAATATAAGGCATTTAAACTCACAAAACCCTGTAAACTATTGATGTTTTGTTTCTAGATTGTTGTTGTTGATGATGTTTGTTTTGTTTTGTTTTTAAACTCATCCTAACTCGCAACCTACTTGTACAAATTATTTAAACGCAAAGGAACCTGACACACTGATACAACTCCAGACACTGTAAATTCGCACGCACCTTGGGATCAGTCACTCACACGAGACCATGGGAGTTTGGTGCTTTTCTTCATCAAAGGTTTGTTTGTTTTTTTGTTTGGTTGGTTTTGGTTTTTTTTTTTTTTTTCAGTTTGATCAATTTTTTTTTTTTTTTTTTAAAAACTGTGCTTGTTTATTAGGCAAATAGTAACACTTTCTCATAGGCTTTAAAAGAAAACACACGGTCCAGAAGCGTTCCTCATTCCCTCCCCACCCAGTGGGGGTATCAATCCCCCTGTTAGTCTCCCTGCTTCTCCCCTACAGGTCACACCTGGGCAGACCAAACCTGTGCAGTATTTTACCACCAAAGCCTTGCTTTGCTTGTCATGGTATTAGTATTATTAGTATTATTTGTAATGCTGCTTCAATGCTGGTAGAGCAAGATCCATAGGTATCCATGGGCCACTCCTTGACCCATGGACATCAGGGCTGGGACCACCACATTCCCCAGGAAGCCGTCACTTGTGCTGGGTGGCAAATGTGTCATAAAGTCATGGAATGGCTTGGGTTGGGAGGGACCTTAAAGCTCATCTCATTCCAAACCCCTACCGTGGGCAGGGACACCTTCCACTAGACCAGGTCACTCCAGATGCCATCCTGCCTGGCCTTAAACACTTCCAGGGCTCTCTGGGCAACATGTGCCAGGGCCTCCCCACCCTCACATCCAAGAACTTCTGCCTTATGTCTTCCCTATATGTCACCATTTTTCCCCTTCCACTCCCTCCCACCTGCTTTGGCACACAATGAGAGAGGCTCCTGCACCCTCACGTGGGGGCTTCCCTCCTCTCTCCTCTCTCACTGGGGAAAAAAGGAAATCTCTGTGTGCCTCTGAGGTTGGTGTTTCCCAGTTACAGCTCATGAGAATCTTGCAGTTTCTCAGATAATAGTTTATGACTGAATCTACTTGGGAGAGCATTTCTCTCCAGAGAAACATATGCTTAGGGGAGACAGAAATCATTCCCACCACACCAGCATTTTCAATAGATTATGTTTCTAATTCCCCTGCTGCTTCTCTGTAGCTCCTTTCTCCCTTAGTATGAAAGGGAAAAAAATAAAAAAGAAAAAAAAAAAAGAAAACTACAGGTTTTGGTTGTGAATGTCAGTTTTCCCGAGGATTTTCCGCCCAATCCCTGCGGTTGTCATGCTGAGGTCTTTTTTTTTTTTTTTCAGGGGGAGCACGGATCACAACAGCTCACTCCTTTGGGTATTACCTCCTAATTCTGTTTTGAGTGTTAATGTGATTAAGTTTCATTTTAACAACCACTGATTACTCCGTGTGGATGCGGCCTGAAACACGCACACAAGCCCACGTGGGCGCGGGTGCGCACGCTTTGGGGCAGGGTCACGGCCCAGCAGCCGGGCTCCCAAAAAGCGGCAGCCCCACCTCCACCCTGCCTTCCCCTCCCGCGCCCAAGGGCTCATGGTCTCAGCAGTGTCTTGTCAACATCGAGTTTTCTTCTGTCCCCTTATCAAGAGATGCTCTGGCGATGGGAGGAGAGTCAACATTTTGCACCTCTCAGCGCCTCTCCGGCGTTGTTACATCCCAAAGAACAGCGGCAGGCGCCGACTCCCGTAACCATCACTTTGGAGCAGTGCTGGCAAAGCCAACGAGCCACACAGCTCACAGAAGAAAGCATCACGGACAATTGCAATCATATAGACAGAACTTCCTTGGATTTTGATATGACAAGCTACTTTGTTAAAATACAGAAAGCAAAGAAACAGCATCTACTCAAATACTGTGCCGCTACAGAAAGTGTCCAGCACCAGCAGACAAGCAGGAACGAAGCTTTTCCCTATTGCTTCGTTCATTTTATCCCCAATTTTTATTTTTATTAAGCTTCTCTAAATTTGCAACACACTGTAAATGCAAGGGAAAGAAGCACACGCGGCTGAGGCAAAGAGCACAAACCCTTCTGACTGTAAACAGGATTTTGCTTTTCCTCCTCTTTCCCCCACCCCAAGGATGGAGATGTTTGACCTCTTTATTTCCCCCTCTGCAATGTATTAATCAGGCACCAAAATAAGGAATCTATGAAAAAATATTTGGTGCAAATTAGGTAACAGCAACATGTCCACCACAAGATGAGTAGGGCATCAAACACAACATTTCTTAAGCTAACATGCTCCAGCTGCCATCCATAGAAATAGCTAAAGGACCCCTAACATGTTTCTACATATTTGAGAGGTATATATACAATCCCCATGAAAAGCAGGATTGACAGGCCGGACTACCACAACTAGTTCCTTCATATTCAACACTAAAATCTTCTGCAGCACGGGGTCTCTGAGCTCCGGGAATGCCAGCTCCCTTTCACTGGGCCTGTATCCTGCATATATGTGCAACATCTCCTACTGCTAGATATTGTATCACCTCCTCCTCCTCCTCCTCACTACCGTGCCTGCAGACTTCCCCTCT
Source organism: Vidua macroura (assembly GCF_024509145.1). Lineage (NCBI taxonomy): Eukaryota > Metazoa > Chordata > Aves > Passeriformes > Viduidae > Vidua > Vidua macroura. The sequence continues at coordinate 2,643,393 of NC_071611.1, forward strand.
CAATCAAATGGCTCAGAAGGCAAAAAATTTCGCTGCAAGGGTTTATGGCCATACGACCTGGTAAGGAAAATGGTGTGTCCAGCTAGTCTTTTCAGCTGTCCGAGCCGAGCTGTGTTTCAATGTCCACCCTGCAGATCGGGCACTTCTTGCTGGTGGCCAGCCACTGGTCCACGCACACTTGGTGAAAGAGATGCATACAGGGCAACCGCCTGCAGAGAGAAAAACACCGCTGTTAGGATGGAGGAGGTCCAAGGGACCAAGAAGAGCTGAAAAACAGCATCTGGGGCTGCTCCGAACATGGGAAGCACTGCTGTGGTGACACCATTGCCACCAAGGTCCTGCAGCCTTTCCCAGCCATGCCAGTTCACACAGGGCAGTGGGCTGGAGATAGTGTCCTCCTTGGCCTATTAGAAGCCCCCACACCATCCTGAATTGAGTTGTTCCAGTTATTAATTTTGCTGGCTGCTAATTTTTAAGATTTCAGGAGCAAGGTTATACTCCAAAGCCTCTTAGCTCTTCATGGTTGTGTCACATTAGCAGTCAGGTGGGCCCACACCATTCCTACCTGGGCGTCCCCAGGGAAGGTGGTCATGTTTCACCCACATCACCTCTGCCATCATCACATTTCACCCCTGTGGTACAGGGGAACCTTGAACCACAAGAACCGACAGCAAAAGGATCAGGACTTTTCTTGGCAATTTAAGCATGAGAAGCAGACCTGGGTACTTCTCACCTGCAGTCCCTTCAGCCATGATAGTTCAACCCCTTGCAATTTCTTATCCCTATCTTCTGTCACAAGCAGAGATTTGACCCAGTGAACAGCCTGGGGTGTCTGTTAGAGACAACTGGAGCTCTGTTGGCTGGGGATGGTTCTCTGTGACCATGCGGGCAGAGTAATCCTACTTATTCTACAATAAAGCAGCTGTGTCTTGGACACAAGCCCAACTTGCCTGGACTTCACACCAACACTGCTTTTTATCATACTTTGGTCATCTGTCAGGCACAGGTGTTGATGACCCCAGGCTCCAGATGGTTGTCAGAGATCAGTCTAACCTACCCTTCTCTGACACTTCGGCACCTGGCCAGCTGGCACAGCCTGGGAGCAGATGATCCAAACACAGGAAGCACTATAAAAGCTTCTGCAGGGCTCTTCCTGCCTACAGGCCATGCCAATGTCCATCTGCAAAGCATTTGGGTTCCCAGACCCCGCAACAGCCCAGGTGAGTTTCTCAAGGACAAGAACAGAGACAACCCCGCCAGTGCACAGCTACATTAATCCAAATAAACACAACTCAGATGGCATGGAGAGGCAGAGGAGGGGATGGAAGGATCTCACCTGACGTCCTCTCCGTCTTCAAGCATGGACAGACAGATTGTGCATTTCTCGTCGGTATCTGACTCCTCGCCATCGTCTTGCTCAGCTTTGCCTTCCTGTGGTCTTCTCTGCAGCAAAATTAAAAACATTTGGTTAGACCTTGCCCTTCTAATGCCCTCCCAAGCCTGAGCAGTTGCAGGAAGAAAAATAATGAGATCTCCATCTATGAGCCAGATCCTCCAGCTCAGGGAAGCCAGCCCAGCCAAAACAGCCAGCGAGATGAGTGTGCCACCAACATGCTGCAGGTTGGCATGTCTCCTCCTGAGGCTGGTGGCAGTGAAGCTGTTGGCAATACCCCAAGGAGCAGCTGTCCTCTGCTGCCCTAATACAGCCCCCCACCACTTCCTTGCAGTGGGGATGGCCCCATGGTCTCCTTTGCTGGAGGCTTCTCCTTGGGGAGACCCCAAACCTCATGGTGCCACCACTGCCAGGAAGGACAACCACTGTGCCCCATGCCAGCTTGGCCACTGGCCCAGTCCCATGCCGCACCACAGGGCAGTGCTTAGCCTGTCAGCTCTCCCTTCTTCTCTTTCCCCACGCATCCATTCCTATTCATATCCTTTTCCTGGGTTCACTGGAGATGCGATGAGAGACAAGTGCAGCAGGAGTTACCTCACTTCCAACGTGGGCAGTGCAGCATCCCTACCCTCCAGCCGGGAGTGACCAACACCAGAAATCACTACCCAGACAAGCATTCTTCCCAATTTCTACTCAGCACAACCCAAAAATTAGCCCATTTCCTCATGGGTGGGAGGTCAGCTCCGACAGAGGAGACACCCCTTGTGAAGCCAGGGGAGAGCAAGGCCCCCCAGGCCGCGGAGCCGCCGCCGCCCTCACGGCGGGCGCGGGGCAGCGCCGCTTGCATGCAGAACGGGGCGGGTTTGCATGCACGAAGCCCCCTTGGTGGTGTGCACTTTCTTACCAGGTGCGGACAGGGGGGAAATTGCACCCGCTGGGTGGGAGAAGGTTGAGACCCTTTTGAAAATTTGGCCCGCAGCTTCCTAGCCTAGAAGTGAGAAACAGGCAGCTGAGCTACGCCACCGCTTCCGCCCCACCCGGGAGCCCCGCAAGATATCAAAGCACCCGTGCTGGGCTGTTCCTCCCCCGCCGCGGGGCATGGTTTGCTTGATGGTGCCAGTTTGCCAACCCTGAGGATTGTGACCCTTCCTTCTGCCTGCTCCGTGCCCGCAGCCCCTGGCCGACTGAGAGGGGCTGGCAGCCGTGCCGTGTTTTGGGGCACTCACCTTCTTGTACTTGTGGGGGAAGGTGAATCTCTCAATGGTGTTCTGGACGGCGCCCCGGCTCACGCTGCCCAGCCTGTCCTCCAGCTGCAGCAGCTCCTGCGGCACAGGAACATCAGGAAAGTGCCGTCCCCACTGCTCCCAAGGCACCAGCTCCCACCACACAACCATACCTGCTGGCAACCGAGGCTCGCTCCTGTCCTCCTCTCAGTGGGAATGGCCATCAAACCCAAATCAGCCATGCTGTAATGATGGATCTGATCCCTGGCACTTGGGATAATAACTAAGAGCTCGAGGCAAAGAGCTGGATGTCCAATATTTCACAAATTAGGATGGGATTTGAGCTTCATCTGACAGGCTGGGAAACAAAACCCCATAGGTCTGGAGCACTTTGCTCACAAATGAAAGAAGCCAGAGTCAACCCAAGCCAGATCCAGGCACCTTGGAGTAAACCATCTTTAAGTAAATTTAACCCAATCACTTCCCAGTTATTACTGAAATAGATTAAAGACTCATTGCAACCGCCGCACCACAAAAAACAGTCTTACAGCTTTATACCAGAGCTTGCATAAATTCACAGCTCTTTAAAAATTAATAATTCCAGTCTCCAGATACGTACTTCATAGCTCTCCCGCACAGCGGATGTGTGCCTGCTTGGGTTCAGTCCCTGAAGAGCAAGCAGCTGAAGCTGAGGGTAAGGGTAATTTCTGATTTCATGAACAACCTGAAAAAAGTGAGGGAGAAAAATAAAGCCACCTGTATAGCTGCCTACAGAAAACCCTTGTGTGTAAATCTAATGCTTTAAAATTTCAAATTGAAAGAGTAGATTGACACGTTCACCAATTTAAGCCTTTCGATAACAAAAAAAATGAGGTTTTATCTAATACATTTCCTATAAATGATACGTAAGAACATGCACTCCTTCCAAATAAACTATCTGTTATAATAATTCCTGTATCATCCATAACATTGTGGTTCCAAGCTCCCAACATGGATTAGATTACAATGAAATTTTATTTCATTGAAATGGGTGGATTTCTGTTAATTTTTTTTTTTTTTAAGGCTAGCTTTAGTACACAGGTGTCAGAGTCTGACACAGCACAAGGGTAAAACACCCTCATGGGATTTCTGGGGATGTTTTAAGGATTAGCAGTGCTTGGTGTGACTTAGCTGCAAATACAGCACCCTGCTAGGAGAAGGGGTAGAAAATTATCCCAGCCAGCCTGTCTTCTCATCAATCCCACCTCCACCTGTGCAAGAGGTCATGCAAAACCTTTACAGGTGGCATCAAAGCTGGTGTAGAGAGCAACGACTTGAATTGGGATGGTCTTTGGGGCTGACTCCAGGGAAGGCAGTCACCCACTGCCAATCCTTCTGCATACAAAAAATCCTGGGAGACCGCAGTTCCTTCCAGGATTAATATTAATATTAACTACCGAGTCTCTCGCATCCTGCCCGTGTTTTGCAGACCAGCTTGTGAACATGGTGCTGCAAGCAATGGACCGAATTCTTCCAGAACAGCTGAGCTTTTCTTTTCTTTCTCTAATCCAGTGCAGTGATGCAACATTATCTTTTCAGACGCTCCCTCCCACGGCCGGAGATAAGTGTGATTTGCAGAAGACAGGTGATCGAAAGATAGCAGCCTTTATTTTGACTGCTTTCTGTCAGACAATGCATAAAACATTTCCCAGTAAAAGCGTTCCACTTACCACCTGGGTTGAGGATGTGCTTCTGGGGAAGTGGTGCATCCGAGGTGTAGCCAAGTAATGCTGATAGGGCTGGGGCACCGGCCGGACCTGGAACTGGGCGTGAGTCAGCCCCGCGTCGACGCTGAGGTCCCTGTGGGCAGCAGGAGGGAGACGTGGCTCTGAGTGCCCGCCTGTGCTCGTGGACTGCAGCACGCCAGACCAGGCTCACGGGGCAATCTCCCTGCTGAGCTCTGGGCTGCACCTCAGCCTGGGAACACGGCACGGCTTGGAAGGGAGTTTCCTCCAGTCTGGGGAATCGCCCACCAGGCCACCGTGAAGGAGCGAGGGGTTGTTTCTACGCCAGGTAGCGTTTGAGTTATTTGGGGTCAAGAGCTGCGCAGATGCGCCCTGCTAATTTCAGAGCAAGAGCGTTTTGGTGGCTCAAAAGGATACCCAGGCTCAGCAACTCAACCTGGTTAGACCAGGACCTTCCTGTGCTGCCAGTGCTGCAAACCATTACAGTTTGCCTTGAATGTTTTGCAGGAATACAGTTAATTACTCAAGGGACTCAAAAATGGTAGCTTTTAGAAGCTTCTGGTAGCTTTTAGAAGCTAGATGGGCACTCTCTGTGGGTTTTTTGGTGTGCCTGTGCTCTCCTTAGAGGTCTACCAGCCCAGATCATGGCAGGACTTGGGGAGTCAAAGGACACTATGCCTTGCCTGAATCCAGCCTCAGGGTGGTGAGGGCTTGAGGTGTGAGGGGGGTGAGGCCCCAGCACAGGTTGCTCAAAGAAGCTGTGGCTGCCCCATCCTTGGAAGTGTCAAAGGCCAGGCTGGACAGGGCTTGGAGCAAGCTGGGATAGTGGAAGGTGTCCCTGCCCATGGCAGGAGGTGGAAGATGATCTTTGAGGTCCTGTCCAACCCAAACCATTCTGGAATTCTATGATTCCATGAACTCCAGAACTGTGATTTGTGCAAAAAATATTTTAAGGTTTTAAGAAATATCTGGATGAGGCTGCTGGAGTAAAGGGTGAAACAAAACTAAAGGGCAACACCAACGGAGCAAGACATCCCTGATGGCCCTGCTTGCCTGAACACAGCCTGGCCCCAGCGAGCAGAGTTGGAGCTCAGCTTGGTGAATCTGAGCACTGTTATCCTCCACAAAACTAACCCAGATCAATCCCCGGACTTGTCATAACCAAGATGCCATCAAACATCACAGCTCTGCTCAATCCAACACACAGAGACAAACTAAAACCCCACCACCACCACACCATTTGGAGGAAATGGGAGGAGGCCTATGCTGCATCTCCATCTCTAATCCAATTAGCTGATCCCCATTCTCTCCAGCCTAAGAGTCACTCAGCAAATGAGTCCTTTGAACATCATTCACTTTATCATCATAACAAAATCCATTGCTGTAATAACAATTGTCCTCACATTTCCCAAAGAAAAGCTAATTAGAGCACAAGGGTGGCTTCCCATTTCAGCCTCCAGCTTCTCCTCCCCTTCACGGGGGACAGCAATAAGGCATACCCCACCTTCTTAGGAGCAGCCCAGATGTGTCCTCCAGCAGCTGTGAAACTGCTTTCACCAACCAGAAGATGGGGACCTGAAGGGACAGTAGATGCAGAAATCCTTCATCCAGAACAGCCTGTGCACCAGGCAGCAGCACCAGTGCTCTAGAACTCCCTAATACCTGCATCAAGCTGGATGCAATGATCCTCATGGGTCCCTTCCAACTAGGATATTGTGTAATTCTATGATTCTGAGTTGAGGAGAGGGACTACCTTTGTTGACCCTGTGTTAGCCATGTGCTAGACAGACAAAACCTGGCAGAGGATGAAACACAGCAGGCAACTGGCAGGAACACAACCAGGGTGAGAATCCACTGGTCTTGGCACTTTCCAGCTCCTGTGTCCCAGTTTTGGATATCTACCCAATTGCTTAAGGTTGCTCCCAGGTTGATGGAGGGCTCAACTGGAAATCAAGAGGTTTTGGCTCCATTCCCAGCCCTGCCACCTTCTTGATGCATTACCTTGATCCACTTCCTCTCTGCCTTCCCATGTTCCCTGTCTATGAAATGGATGTGGTAATTCACTGAGTCCTTTGAGATCAGGGACTGAAAACATCTCTCAAAGGTGAATGGTCATGATTAAATTGCACGGGTAATTGCAGTAACAGGACTGCCGAACTGTGTGTGCATCTAGAGACTTAAAATCAGACGCTGAGGTTCCTGAAGTGATGCTTTGGGTCTACAGATGTGTGCAAAGAAGAGCACAGCACAGAGCAGTGTTCTCCCAGGGTTTGGGGCTGAAGAAGCAGAGCACACCTGCTGAAGGAGACTGGAACTAACCCTCACTTTCTAGCCCATGCTACAGGAGCAAGTGTACAGCATCTTGATGCTCAGGTGCACGGTCCAGGAGGCTTGTGGTAAACAGGCTGCCAACAACCAAGGAGTGAAGAATAAGACACCAGATAAAACAGGCAGGATGGTCATCACTACATGTGTGTGCAGAAGATGATTTAAGGAACCAAATGGGAGTTTGTTTATTCTTCACCAGAAGATTTCAGTTGGGTCGGGCTGCCTGAGACAGCCTCAGATCTTTCTTCCATCCCCACTTCCACCCCCTGTGGCAGCACCCACCACGTACAGCCTCCAAGAAAACACTGCTGTTGCTGCTCATCCAGGGGTAACACATTAGAGGGGAGTTTTTATATTTGTCACTGGGCAAAACTGTACGTGTGCCCCAAGGGAAAGTGAGTCACCCAAACATATGCTCACCGTGTATGGTTTCTGTCACCCCCACTCCTTGGGTTTTGTAAGGCTATGGAGCAACAGAGGGGGGAAAAAGGAGGGAGGGGGAAGGCACTTAGTGATGCTTTATCAGATACTTCTAATGATCATAATTAAGCACTCTGAGCTGAAAGAGAGGCAGAAAGAATCGCTCTATCCAGATGGTACATGAGCTGCTTTGCAAACCAATCCGAAAAATGTCATCCCCACCACATTCAGCCCACAGGAGTGCCAATAATGGGAACACCTGAGAAGAAAATTGCAGAAGGATGTGGTCATATTTTAGATTGTGTATTATGCACTGAAGGGGGAAAAAAAAAGCAACAACCCTGGGTTAAAAGGACTTTTCATTTGCAGAGTGGAGTGCTCAGATGTTAGGAAATGCCATCATTAAGACTTCCTCTGCCATTTTATTCCAGTCCTCTTGTGCAAATACATTGCGATTGTCTTTAATTACAAGTTCACATGCTATTTTTTCCATTCAGTGCACAGAATGGACTTTGCCCAGCTTACAAGCAGCTACTCAGGAGAATGTTTTTATTTTCTCATTCTTTTGACCAGGTTACCATACTTTATTAACTGTTCAAGGGCTCTCAACCTGCTCTGAAAATGAAATGAACAATTTCTTGCAAAACTTTTCCAGGGTATTGAACACTGCAGTTGGAGAATGATGAACAAATCTCCATTCATACCACCCTGCATGGCAGGGTAGCATGGTGCTCCCTAATTTGGACCACAGAAAATATTATGGCCACTGGGTTTTGAGTGCCTGAAGGACAGCAAAAGGTCTAGTTCAGGCAGACAGTGGTCTACAGGAAAAAAACACTCTCTGTGCCCTACAGCACAAAGAGCAACTAGGGAGAATTAATGCTTGGCTTCTCTCTAAATCTGTAGGTGAAAAGTTATGAACAACAATGGAATGTGCCTAAAGCAGGGCAATGGAGCTGGGGAAGGCTCTGGAGCACAAGTCTGATGAAGAGCAACTCAGGGAGCTGGAAAGGGGCTCAGCCTGGAGAAAGGAGGCTCAGGGGGGACCTTGTGGCTCTGCACGACTCCCTGACAGGAGGGGACAGCCAGGGGGGGAACAGAATCTGCTCCCAGGGAACAGGGACGGGAGGTGAGGGAATGGCCTCAAGTTCTGCCAGGGGAAGTTTAGATTGCCTATTAGGGAAAATTTCTTCACCCAAGGAGCTGTCCAGCCCTGGCACAGGTGCCCAGGGCAATGCTGGAGTCCCCACTCCTGGAGGGACTTAAAAGCCATGTGGATGTGGCACTTGAGGACATGGGTCAGTGGTAGCCTTGGCTGTGCTGGGGAATGCTTGGTCTCCATGGTCTTGGAAGGCTTTTCCAACCTAAGTTATTCAAAGATCCGTTTATATAGGAAGCTTTCACACTCTCACAGACCTTTCAGAGATGACTTTTCGCATCGCACACTCCCCACACTGTAACCACTGAGCTGACTCATTAGCTTTCTTCAAAGCCCTGATCCCTGATGGCATTCCCCAAAACCTGCAGCCTTCCCAGGACTTCTTAAACACCTCACTGGATGCAGCAGTGAAATGGGGATCACTTACCAGTCCGTGCCCTCTGCCAAATACCTGGGCTGGGGGCCCATGGGTTGTGGAGTCTGCAGTTGGTGGCTGAAGTCGAAGCTGGGGTGTAGGCGGTGAGGCTGGACAGACATGCGCTCTTGGGCCCGCCTGCGGGGAGGAGAGCAGCAACAGGGAGGGTCAGACACGAGTGGGCACTGGAATTCCTGCCAAGAACCCGTGGGCAAACCCCAAAGGCTGGGCTTGTGGACAAGTGTCCAAAGCTAAGCACTCCAGGCGGGTGTAAGGGATGATGGGAAGAGGAACCCAGGGCCGTCGTTCCCTCACAGCCATCATGCAGCAATCCACTCTCAGGCCCTGTGGCACCCACAAATGCTCAGTTTGCAGGAGATGCTATTTGCTGGCAACGTGCAGAGAAGAAGGGGAAGCCAAACAACTTCTCAGCAGCTTTGTGCAGTTCGCACTATTTCCTTTTTTGCTGCAGTCAGCCCCATAAACAACACACAAAGTAAAAGGTGCCCCTGCTCCAGCCGTGATCCATCATCATAAAGAAGCTGCAGGTTGTCTTGTCTCCCATGCCATCCATAAACTCCTGGGGAACCTCATTCATAACCAGATTACTCATGAGTGACTGAAAGCAGAATTTACTCTCACTGGCTTTTGCCAGCATTTCTTTGGATGATGGACAGGCCAGGCTGGGTTCCAGGTCCTTCTCCCTCTGCTCTGCTGCCATTGCAGGCAGGGAAAAGAAAGTGCTAGAAAATACAGCAAGGTTTTTCTTGGGATTTGAGTCTCATGATTATTGCTTATTTGAACTACTCAGGGGAAGAGCGTGTGCTGCTGGATCAGTGTCCACATTTGGCAAGAGACAGGGTGGATGCACAAGCAGGATTTGCATTACAGACAGGCTCCCACCCTTTTGCTTCCTGACCGGTGGAACCATCTCAAAGAAAATCTTCAGGAAAAAACTGGGGCAAATGGAGCAGGGGACTGCCAGGTAAATAACTTTTCATGCAGCCTCAGTTCAGAGGCTTCACTCTTAAAGGCATAACCTATATTCCCATTACTGGGACCGCCTGCCCCACACCTGTAAGGGTTCTGACATCCTGCTCCATTGCAGCTTTCAGAGACAAGCACTGGGACTGTGCAAGAGGTTCCTGCCTTCTTCCACACTACAGCCCACTTGCAAATACAACACTGACAGCATTTACCAAAGCAGATTCTGCATGGAATTGTGCTCTGTGCTTTTATTTGAATTCAGCTTATGACTAAGAAATAAACACTTGTATCATTGGTTTCTCAGCCCAGAACATACTTGCTACCCAGTTATTAGCTAATCATTAAATCCACCTAAAATCCAGTTGATACATAACAAAACAATGATGAGAAGAACACACAATTTTCAGACAGAAAGGACATGGCAAGAAAGGATTTTCTATCCATAGCATTCTTTCCAAATGAAGCATCATTGCAAAGTCTCATCCTCTGATTCTTGATCCATGGGTACAACCCACAAATAGCTTCCATATGTTTCCAAAAAAAATCACTCCTCTCTCGAGAAACACAATCAAGACAAGGCCAGGCATCCATTTCCATCTCCGCTGAGTTACAGCAATTCTCTCTGCGTTAGTCAGCTCAGCGTGGATTTAGGATGCTCTCGGTGACAGAGCGTGCTGCAGGTCAGCGGCATCATTCCCTCACAGAGACGGAAAGCCTGCCAAACCCTGAGCAGCACGACCTCCATGTGTATAACCTGATGAGGCAGGTGGGGCACAGCCTCTTGCATGGTTTTGAAACAGCAGCCACGAGGATGCAGCTCATGCATGCAGGGACAGGAAAGGTCCCCAGCAACACCAGCATGATTCTCCTAGGAGTGATAATAATGGGACACACCAGATGAGCACAGTAGGGATCCCCACAGGAAGGGCACACCTTCAGGTGCAGCCTGCCCTGCAGCCTCCCTTCTGGTGGACGCATTTTCAGTGCACACAGGTGAGCTCGAGAAGAAAACCCAACCCCGCCAGCGCGGCTGCGGCTCCACAGGCGACGTGAGGTTGGCGCGGCTTCTCCACATCCTTTGGGAAGAGCGGGATCCCCTTACCTGGGATGGGGCATGAGCCGGCGGTGCTGCGCCTCGAGGAGCTGCTGCTGGAGGAGGTATTGCTGGTGTAGCGCCTGAGGTAGGAAGGAGGGCCCGGCGACGTCCTGGAAGGGCAGGGCGGGCACCGGCGCCAGGGGCTGGTGCAGGGCGCCGCTGTGCTGGTGCGCGGGGGCCATGTGGGGAGCCAGCCCCGGCTGCGGCTGCACCGCGTGAGGCAGGGCGAAGTCGGCCGAGAGCTGAGGCTGGGGACCCAGGTGGAAATGCCGGCAGGAGGTAGCATGGGGATGCTGAGACCTTTGAAAGGGAGCACCTGGAAGAGAAGAGCACAGCGGTCACGGGGGCCGGCGGCGGGCAGGGCAGACCAGCGCCGCGGTCGCCCACCCAGGAAAAGGGTCGGGCAAACGGCTGTTGCTCTCCACTTGCAGAAGGTTTATTAAAAAAAACACAAATAAAAGAGAACAAGTTAAAAGCTGATTGCAAGGAAAAGTGCTGGTTTTGACTAATGGTATTTCTTATCCAAGAAAACATTGGAGCCAAAACGTAGATTTGGGTTCAAAGTCCTGTTTTGTCTCCAAGTTGAAGTGTGTACTGATGGAAACTGCTTTGAGCTTGTTTTGGCTTTCCTATCTTAAACAGAAAAAGAACAAAAGTCTTAATAGAGCCTTTGGAGATAGAAAAGGGAGTGATGGTTTTAAACAAAAAGAGAGGAGATTCAGCCTAGATAGGAGGAAGACATTTTTTGTGCTGAGGGTGGTGAGGCCCTGGCACAGATTGCCCAAAAAAGACAGGGATGTGCCCTCCTTGGAAGTGTTTGAGGCCAGGTTAGATGAGGTTTGGAGCAACTTTGTCTAGTGAGAAATGTCCCTGCCCATGGCAGTGGGGCTGAACTAGATGACCTTTAAAGGTCCTTTCCAACCCTAACCATTCTGTGATGTAGGCTCAAACACTCTAGAAAAGGAAATAAACAACAAAACCTGTGTTCTAAAATATTTGGGTTTGGATATTGTCTCACAGAAGTTTTGAATGTTTTCTCTGAATTGCAGACTTTTCCTGCAAGTCATTTCATTGCCTCTCTAAAACTGTCTCATAGCCAAGGAAATAATCTCTGCTCTAAAAAATTGCCTCACACTGACTTCAGGAAATGAGTGAGACAACTTCCACCTCTGAGAGTAGGGATGAAGGCCCTGTGTGTTTGTTGAGATCCTCCAACAACTCATGACCTGCATGCAGGGAGAGAGCAGCTGCTGGAAACACAACATGGACTGCTATGAGACCAGTCATGAAGCTGATGGGAATGAGGAAGAAATGAGGTGTGAAAGATATCCATAGTGGAGGCGTTTTGCAAAACATCTGGCACTGGCTTGCACTTTGCTCAAGATCCTTGCTTGGACAGGCCCTTGGCCCAGTCCAGCATGTTAATTCCTACATTCCTGGATCGTTTACAGGCATCATGCAAAACTTTTGGCTCTTCAGCTGGGGAAAGAGTCAATTCAGAAATTAAGGATGGGACTTGAGTGAGGCTATTAGAGATGCGTCTTGCTGAGGATCAGCCCCGGGATGGGACACTTGCCTTTTTGCAGTGTTTTGAACACCCCATCTTCCTTTTTCTATTTTAATCTTTGTGAATGGTACAAAACATCCCAGAACAGCAGCACCAAGAGACGCTATTTCGTCCCAAAGCACAAGCATGTACATCATGTCTTCTTCACCCAGATCCCTTCTGCTCACATCTCCCTGGCAGGCAGGGCCAGTCCATCACAGCAGCTCAGGGAGTCCTGAGCAAGCCAGATGCCAGCAGGAGAAACAACAGGAGAGGGCCTATCAGAAATGGATGGTTTGCAAAACTGTGCATAATTACACACAGCATCTCTTAAATGCAAACTAATCCTCCACAGTGCCCCTCTGAGAGAGAGCAGGTTACACAATATGTGCCACCCACAGCAGTGCTTCCTGAGGTGATAATTTCCCCTGCTGTCAGATAACAGCATGATTCGACCACGATATTAATTAAAACTAGAGGCGGTGGGATCAGACCTGCTGCTCCTCAATGACAGCGCTGCAAACCCAGGCCAAAGAGCCATTCATATATACCCTGTTCCCCTGCAGGTTGTATTTGCTCCTGACAGCCTGGCCCAAATTCACCACAAAGAGGTAAAGGCTGATTAATGAAATGGGGAATCCTGCACTTCCCTGGCCCATTGCTGAAGGGAATTGTGAGGAGAAGCTTCTTGGCTGCTGTGAGTGCTTGGTACTTGCCAGGGAACTCGCGGGAATTGCTCAGCCTCTGATGGCCATGTGCTCTCCCAGTGGAGAACTGCTGCAGCAGGTCACGGGTGAACCACTGTGCACCCCCAGGCCTTCACAGGGCCTGGAGACAAGGTGTGAGAGCAGGTGAAAGTGCTAAATCCCCTGCGCACACTAACACACCAGCCTGTGCCGCCACGCTGAGTTCAGCTGTATTCCAGACAAAAATGTCTTGGGGCGATACCAGACAGTGAAACGCAGGGAGACTCCCCCACATCTCCTGGGACACATTCTCTAGCACGTAAGTAAAGCAGAGAAAGCCTGTCTCTCATCTCCTGTGACTCTCTTGTCTCTCAGTGCCTGGTGCAACCTCAGCCAGTGATTTCCAGCTTTTACTGAGTCATGGGAACCCTTAATTCAGTTAAATGTGTGGCGGGCCTTTGATGCCAGAGCCATGGTGAACTAGGGAGCGCAGGTGGGCAAATTAGCTGGCCATGTTTTTGACTTGGATTTTGCCTCTCATACAAAGACAGTCCTTGAGAGGAGCTCAGTCATACTTTCCCAAGGTCCAGAACACACAAACTTTACCTGTAGTATGTGTGCAGGAAGATACACAGAGCTAATGTATCGGAAGGCAAAAGCCTAACTCATTTTGTTTTGGTACAGAGTCAATTAGCCTTATCTTTAGGAACTAATTAATTAAATAAAGCATTTTTCAGTATTTTTTGCTAGTACCTACTGGTGCAGTGATGCATTTCTCTTCATAGGAGTAACACCATCAAGATGTGGCCGAGACCATATGATTAAATAAAACCCATCAATTTGTCTTAACATAACACATTACCCTACGTAGTAATTGTTCATTCTCTTCAACTAATCCAATTGCTGATGAGGATTTTTACAGCAAAGCAAAGACTTTGGGGAATACTTCAGCAATCCTATGCTTATTAGCAGTTATCCAATTACACTGCTGGCATAACCAATCCAGTCTGCAAAACAAAGAGCCAGTCCTCACTAAGCAGGGTGCTGGGGAGCCCCAGAATGCCCTGGCAAACAAGTAACAGCTCAAAACAGAACACTACACTTTTAAAAGTAGTTATTTTTGAGTTTATCGTCTCCTGCTCGTTGCTTCTAGATGCAAACAGCCCTGGTGGGGATGGCTTTCCCAGTCCACATTTTGGTCTCATGTACATAAGGTAAATACAGTGTCAGCCTGCAAACATGAGCTGGGCATCCTTGTCCAGGTAACTCACCACAATCAACACCAAAAGCAGGCACTTATCCCTTTGAATTCCACAGAGGCTCACACATTAGCAGTGTCAGAGAATCACAGGATTGTTAAGGTTGGAAAAGTTCTCTAAGATCAGCAAGTTCATTAACCCAGAGTCATCGTGTTCAACCCTTGCCCCCAGGTGCCACATTCACACAACTACTGAACACTTCCAGAAGTGGGGACTCCACCACTTCCCTGAATGCCTCTTCCAAAGCCAGACCACACTTTCTGTGAAGAATCTTTTCCCAATATTCAACCTAAACTTCTGGGAAAGCTCAAGGCCATTTCCTCTCATCCTGTCCCTTGTTCCTGGGGAGCAGAGCCTGACTCCCACCTGGCTGCCCCCTGCTTTCAGAGAGTTGTGGAGACCCAGAAGGTCTGTTACTGATTACTTTGCTGGCACAAAGTCTTCTCCCTCTGTTCCAAGGCACAAGTGTGGTCCTAGATCACATTTGCATTGACACCAACAAGCATAGCCATTGCCCATAAGACACTTCAAGAAAATTGAATTCACGGATTTAATCTGCTTTTTGCTTGGATAGCAATGTATGCCACAGCAGAGACTAATCCATGACTAAAACCGAGTCCTGATACCACGTTCCAGCTTTTGTTTTCACTCCCCACTGCAAGGGCAGAGCTGACATTTTCATTAGCCAAGCTTTGGGGACATATCCACAGCAAAGACAATGAGGATGTAGAGTGTGCCTATCATGCTCCAGAGCCACTAACTGCATCCTCCACGATCCTTATTCCCCATCACCTGTCCACTAGTGCCCACATGAAGGCAATGCTGCTCCAGAATCAGCAAGGCAGAGACTTTTCTCTCAGCCTAATGAACTCAAGTTTCGGTCGTCACACCATAGAAGGATTCTCCTCCTCCATTGGGATACTTTGATTTAGCAGGAAGAGAGATTAGCCAGATCTTGGATGCTTTTACGGCTTACCCTCCATGTCCAAACACTTGCCTTCTTCAGCCCAGGAGACAATCACAAAATCCCAGAGTTAAAGTTGGAAGGACCACTAGAGATCATCTAGTCCAATCCTCCTGCTCAAGCGGGGCCCCTATAACACGTTACTCGGGATTTTGTCCAGTTTTTTCATATCTCCAGGGAAGATTTTCAGGGAAGTCTACAGAGGCAATGCAGTCCTCACCATTCCTAGAGAGGCTTTTGACCAAGGCCAGCCTGGAAACACCTTTTGCTGTGCCCAGCCTGCTGGTTGGGATGAGAGGGCCAGCCCCCTGTGTGAGGCTCACTGGCATGCTCCTGGTGCCTAGAGTAATTCCAGTTGATCCTGTCTGGAGCTGTGAAGAACTGATTTACCTGGGATCACTGTCAGGCTGCCCACCAGCCAAAAACTATTTTGTTGTCCTGATGGTACTTCCTTTCATTTAAATACTGTTGCTGTAGCAGATGATGACAGCTCAGAGCAACATCAGATCAGCAGCTCTGAGATGAGCGATGCATCACATCTGTGTCAGCAAAGCAGGTGATTTGCTCCAGTTTTGGGTAGTTTTCCTGTCACAGGTTGAGGCCAAATGTCCTCAAAATGCCCCCAGATGCCCACACACCCACCTAAGCTCCCAGCTTGGACAACCCTTGTTGCATTATGCTCAGCTAAGCCATGGAGACAGCTAATGCCTGAATCAAGATAATCCAGGTCTAAAAGGTGCTTTGCAAGCCTCAAAATTTGTGATAACACATGGAGACCAAGAGAGGATCTGCTGGAGAAATCAATCATGTCTTGGGCAAGCCAGGCTATCTGTGGGGTGGGAAAAACAGCTGGGTGGTTTTCTGGCGTAACTGGGGACAAGTCTGACCCAAAAGAGCCTGTGGCATTTTGTGATGGTGTAGGACCATATGGCCAGGGATGCCTTTGGATGACCACCACCAACATCTCCCTGTCTTGTGTAATGCTCTGCTGGTTGCTGTTTCCAGTCCCCCTCAGCTTCTTTGATCACATCCTGAAGCCAAGTTCAGCACCAGGGATCAACGGGTGGAGAATCAGTACTTGGGTGATTCCTGCCACTGACAGAACATGAGTGTGGATCTGTGGCTGCTCCACCTGGCCTGGCCCTCCTCTGCTGCTGTGAAGCTGCAGCTTCACACTGTGATGCTGAAAACCTGTTGTGGGGCTGGTCTGTGTGACATCCCACTGCTCTGGGCCTCTACAGCCTGCAGTACGCCCCACAGATACTCAGTTCTGCAATCACACAATCACACAATCATAGAATGGTTTGGGCTGGAACAGGTCTCTGAAGGTCATCTAGTTCCAATCCTCTGCCATGGACAGGGACATGTTCCTGTATCCCAGGTTATTCCAAGCCCTGTCCAACCTGGCCTTGGACACCGCCAGGGATGGGGCCCCCACAGATTCTCTGTGCAACCTGTGCCAGGGCCTCACCACCCTCACTGGAAAGATTTGCCTAATATCTAATCTAAACCTACTTTTTTCAATCTGAAGCCATTCCCTCTCGTCCTGTCACACCAGGCTCTTGCCCCATCTTTCCTGTAGATTCCCTTCAGGAACTGGAAGGGAATGAGGTCACAATGAGGTCATTCTGAAGCCTTCTCATTTCCAGGCTGAACAATCCCAATTCTCTCAGCCTTTACTCATAGCAGAGGTGGACCATCCCTCTGATAATCTTGGTGGCATTCTCTGGAATGGCTCCAACAAGTCCCTGTCCTTCCTGTGCTGGGGACCCCAGAGCTGGAGGCAGCTCCCACCTGAGTGTGGCAGAGAGGCACAATCACCTCCTTGATGCCGCAGCCTCACGGAATCATTTAGCACCACAGAATACAATAATAGAATCATTTGGGTTGGAAAAGCCCTCTCAGATCATCAAGTCCAACCCAGAACTGCCAATCCCACTGCCAAACCACATCCCCCACCTGCACTGCGAAGAAAATCCTCCACAAGCCCACGGGGAAAGCTGCTGTACAGCAATTTACGAAGCACCCAAAACACGCAGCTGGAAGCTGGCATCACAGCCTTCAGCCTCAGACTGAGGAAGGTACAAATTCGTTTTTAGGAAGCCAGCAGATGATGCAGGCCTGTGGACAGCTGAACCTGCTCGGCTGCTCGCTGCTGTGCCATTTCCACCCTTTGCTCTCACAGGCGTCGAGCGTGGCGGAAACCTGCAGGGAAACTCAGCACATCCTCCTCACCGCCTCTTTCTCACTTCCACGGCTGCTGCTTTTTTTTTATTTTTTTTCCTTTTCTCCCTCTCTTCTACAGTTATATTTATTGTTTCCATACATTATCCAAAGCAGCTGGGACATTTTTTCATTTACAGAAACGCTCCCGTTTCCTTTGCACCCCCGGGTGAACCCTGAGAATTATAAATTTTGGCAGGTTGGTGACACTGAGTCACAGAAATACACTGGTCTGGTCCTAGGTGCTTCTGCCACTGGGGATTCTGCTTTAGCATCAGTCAGGGTTTGACTACATCTAGGCACATGCATATTTATCCACCCAGCAGTATTTCAGCCAGAAGGGCTCAAGGGATCTGTGTGCTCGTTCAACACTGACCCATCTCTGAGATGCAAAGCCTCTGGGTAATCCCTGCAGCGAGACAGGGGATGCTACAGGCTTTATGAAAAGAAAAAAAAAACCCAGAAGGCAGAACTATTCATTTCCACCTCCTTTCCTCAGGACATAGCACTCTTGATGCAACCAGGCTACTGGTAAGTGATACAGGACCTGGACCAGGCCTGGAGCTGGTGCTGGGGTAGGTGTCTCGAGCAGACAGCTGCAGCCCAGGGAGCCCGGCCACCTTCGAGGGGAAAACAAAATCTGTCTCATGCTGTTAAGCTGCCTGCAAAGCATGTGAATATCTCCCCTGGGTAAGGCAGCCTGGACTGTTTGTCAAGGCTGGGGGTGTCAGGGAGGCTGGGGCTGGTTCACATCCAGGTCCCATCGTGGCAGAGGGAGATGGCAGCTCCTGGAGAGCCCTGGCTTATCTCACTGACAGGTTTTACAGCTGAGGACGGTCTGCCTGTTGTAATCAGCCGAGCTAGGGGATGGAGCCTGGTTGTCTCAGCCACTTTGTCCTGATTAGACCCCCTGCGACCCCTCCTCCTGCACTGGGGAGGCAGACAAGCCCCCTCAACAGGAGCCTCTCCGAGCACCAGGAGAGCCTGCCAGGCTTTTAACAGCCCAGGAGCCTGCAGCTTGCTTCCCTGGATGTGCATTAAAATTCCCCTCAGAGCCAGCAACGCGGTGGGAAGTTTGCCTCGGCCCTGACAGCGTGCAGTGAGTAAAAGCCAAAATCACGGGAGCAGCTCCAGCTTCACGTGGCACATGCAGAAGGCCACCGCGGGGGATTCACACTGCGTCTACAAACAAGCTCCTAATTGCCTGGTGTCATCAGACACGTGCTAATGCTTTCAAATTGTTTGTGAATATACCCTTACGAAATGAGAGAAAATTCACTTACTAATAGGAAGTGAGGTGTGACAGTCACAGAACAATTGAATGGCTTGGGTTGGAAGGGACCCTAAAGATCACCTAATTACAACCTCCCTGCCATGGAAAATATAACATTAAATAAATGACCCCCCCAGACCAAATTCATGGTATTCAGCTGCATAAAGGTTGAGTGGTCTGGCAGAGGGAGATGCTGTGCTGTCTCACTGCTGTTACAGGAGAGCTGATTGCAGGGTGCGGAGATTGGGACAGGGAGGATGAAAGAAGAGGAAAGAATTTAAGTGAAATCTATCAGGCAGGAAGGAATCTGTCTCACTTTCAGCACCTCTGCCAGAAGCTTTCTCATTTCATCTAGTGAAACTGAGAATCACAGAATCCAATCAAGGTTGAAAAAGACCATCAGGATCACTGGTCCAGCCATTAACCCATAACCACACATAACCATCCAAATGCCACATCCAGACACCTCTCAAACACTTCCAGAGGTGGTGATAGTGCCACCTCCCTGAGCAACTTATTCCAATGCCTGACCACTCCAGCAGTGACAAAGAAAAATTCTAATATCCTGTCTGAACCTCCTCTGGCACAACTTGAGGCCTTTTTCCTTGCCCTGTCCCTGTTCCCTGGGAGCAGAGCCCGACCCCCCCGGCTGTCCCCTCCTGTCAGGAGCTGTGCAGAGCCACAAGGTCTCCCCTGAGCCTCCTTTTCTCCAGGCTGAGCCCCTTCCCAGCTCCTTCAGCTGCTCCTTATATGACTTGTGTTTTAAACACTGGACCAACTTTGCTGCTCTGCTGGGGCAAGATGCAAGAAGCCAAAAACCATGCTTAAAATAATGGGCTGCCATCTCCAGCCTGCCATCCCGCATATCAAGTGCCAGGGAAATGGTAAAGGACACCAGATCTGTGTTTGGGAGATGCAATAAATGGATAAAGACTATTTAAATTTGCCTTATTTACTTGTTCAGGTTATGCCATGCCAGCGACAAGTCAGGATGAAGGGTTGGTCTGTGGTGGCTGGTGGAGCATATTTGTGTCCTGGGTGGCAACATGAGGTTCTGGAGGTTTATCGTCTCCTGCTCAGAGTCCTTCACACCTGATGGAAAAGTGCTTGAAAGGAATTCAGGGGAAAGGGGTTCAGACAGGCTCCCCACTGCTGATTAATTCTTTGGTGGTCACAGCCCTCTTTGCACAGTGCCTCTGTGCAGGCACAGCACAGCTGAGCTCTTCCCAAAAATCCTCATAGACACAGACCTCAGAGCCTGCACAGTGCCCCTGCCTGCTTGTACGATCCCCAGTCAGCATCCTCCCACACTAATGAAGCCTCTCATTAATTTCATTAATTGCTGAGTGACACGAGCTGGTGTGGCTGGAGGGTCCCTAAGACAGAGCACAGCATCTCCTCTCCTGCACACCACGCAGGGAAACCACGTGCAGCATTAATACACAAAAAAAAAAAAAAAAAAGAAAAAAAAAAGAAAAAAAAAAAAAAAAAAGAGGAGGCGGGACTCTTACCAGGGCCTAAGCTCAGCATTCAACAAAATCAAAACCCAACACATGATTCTTAGGGTTGTTCAGCACAGGGCTCGGTGTTGGACTCAATGATCCCTATGGGTCCCTTCCAACTCAGGATAATCAGTGATTTTGTGATCAGTGACCAGCGTTAATCAGGATATTTACAGAAAATCATAGATAGTTAAGGGTTGGAAGGGACTTAAAGATCATCTAGTCCCAAACCCCCACCTCTATTTACATCAAGACTGAAGAGGTGCTGAGTGGCTGGGGATGGGAACCGGCAAGAATGAGGGATGGGATAGAGCCAGGCAGCCTGGACCCATCACAGGAGGGAGACAGCTGTTTATACAGCACTGCATGAGAGTTTTTTTCCTGCAACTCTTTCCCACTAGCTTCAGGGGGGGAAAAAAGTTTTGTTGAAGATGATGTTTCACAGCAACGTGTTGAATTCAGCAATATTTTTCAAGGAGGAAGGAGAAACACTTCAGCAGCGTTGCTACACTTAAAGCTGTCTTTTTGCTTTTATACTTCTCACTGTGTTTTAATTATAGCCTTATTCTCAGTGTTGAATTCGAGGGTGTATTTGAGATTTTTGGATCATCACATTAAAAAAAAAAAAAAAAAAAAAAAAAAAGAAGCCAAATTGCACAGAGAGAAAATGTTTTCTGGGATTTAGTGGTCCCAGTTTCATCCCTACCCTCTCAGGCTCCAGCATGTCTGGAGGGATGGGTGGTCCCAACAGCCTGGCTTGATGTTTCTCACCCAGCCCAGCTCTTTCTCCCCAGGTTGCCCTGTTTCTCCTGGGTTTAGGCTCAGCCCTGCACATCTGCCAGGAGCAAGCCCTGGAGGAAATGTGGTTTTGGAGATGTTGAAAAGCTCCTCTGAGAATGGTTTTCTATATAATGTTTCTCCTTTCTGTTTTGTCTGAAGGTGTTGGAGAAGGAACAGCTGACGGGAATCACTTGACCACAACTCCCATGCTAAAAGCAGGAACCACACTGCAGGTCTCATAGGCTTTTTTTGGGCTGCAGGGCTTATGCCCGAGCAAAATTCCAGCAATTCCAAGGGCAGAGAAACTTTGGCTGGTACCTAAACTTTAAGGCAATTCCTGGGGCTTTGCCCATCAGCCCAACTCTACGTGCTCAGCCACCCCTTCTCCCTCCCCACCATTCCATCCAGCTCCTCTGTGAAACCCAAGCCTGTTCTGCATTGCTCTACACTGGAAAATGCAAAAAAAAAAAAAAAAAAAGTTTGAGTATTCCCAGTTTGGGAATACTGGGCTCAAAGGCTCTTCTCCAGGGTCTGGCCAGTTATCTCAAATTAAAAAATAAAAATGTTGAAAAGGAAGTGGAGTGGGTCTGGGTGCCCTTTGGTCAAGGGAGCTAATAAAGCTCAACTTTTGTGATTTTACATTACTAGCAGGGTGATGCATCCATGTGAATGAATCCCCAACCTGGAAATATGATAATTAACCAGGGGAAGGAACTCATCCCCTATTTAAAAATAAGAAATAAAAAAGCCTGGCATGACCGCAGCCTATTACTTGGCTCTCTCTGCAATGGGGAAGCACTTGGAGCAATCCCCATCTCTACCCTTGGGAATGTAAAAACGTGCTGACTTGTGCCTTCAACTTTGACAGGCAGTGATAGGCTGCAGCCAGTTGTTTGGAAAAGGAAATTCAATACTTGTGTTTCCAATGTTTCCTTGCTTTCACAGTGTCCAAAGCCCTCCCCAGGCATTTGGAAGTGCTCAACACCTGCCTTAAAAACACTCTTAACTGCTCCTAATGACTGGCCAGGGAGGTTTGCAGCAGCTCCCTCCTACCAGTAATGATATGCAGGACATTCAGAAACAGGCAAAAAGCCAAAACCATGGGGGAAAAAAAAAATCCAGCCAGACATTGCAAGGGCCCGGCAGGGTCTTGGGGGCTGCACTGAGCCTCTTAATTCTGTGACAGCCCCATCCAAAACCCTTCACCCAAACGCTGCCAAAACTTAGGGGTCTGAGCTCCACGTGGAGTTTTAAACTGGAGAGGGAGTCAATGGGAAGAGCCAATACCCTCAGCTGACTCTGGTCCGTGTTTAAGCAAAAGATTTTGTGACTGTCCCTGGTCTCACAGCTGCAGGTGCCGAGCACCAGCCCAGCACGCACGGGAGGGGCTCGGGCAGGAGCAGAGTCCTGTGGTGTGGCTGTGCCCCACGGGCACTCGGGATCCAGGGATCATCCACAGCCCTGGCAGCCACAGCATCCCAGCCCTGTGCCAGCCTCGACACCCCCGCCCTCCGCAGCAGCTTTTGGGACCTGTGGTGGTGGTCTTGGCCCTTTCCTCTCCCACACACGTTATATCCCCACAAAGGGGTTTCCAGTGAAGGCTTTTCATCCTGTTCTCCCACTATCAGCAAAGAGGGGAAAGATGCCTTTTTTTGGAAGGCATTGTTTGCCTGACCTGCTTTGAACCTCCTCTCTAGGGACAGATTGGAACAGACTTTGAAACCTACCCTGAAAACACAGAGGAGGCTGCTTTGGGTGGGTTATTCTGCATCAATCCCCATCCACCTCTGTTTTGCATGCATTAATTCCCCACCCACACACCCGTTGTTTTAAATGGGACTGTAATAACCAGCTGGGTTTTCCTGAAGGATTTATTTATCTGCATCTTAAGCCCAGGGGTGGGAGATTCCCATCCATCATGTCCACAGAGTGTGTGGCAGTGGTTTGCGGGGAGGGGGGCAGCTTTGGGAAACAGGTGGAAATGTTTCACCATTTCCAGGAACAGCACATCAGTTTGGGATGGGAGATGTTTGGCAGCCCAGCCTTTCTTCTTTCCTGGCTCTCTGGCAAATCAGCCCCTAAGCCAGAACATTTTGGCAGGGAGTCAGGACATGGGACATCCCCTTGCAAAGGGATTGGTTGATGATGGCATTTTGCAGGTCACCCTCTGGGCTTTATCTTAAATCCTGTAATCCTGTATCAGGTAGGGTGCAAAGGATTTACCAGCCTGCATGAAACCCTCAGAGTGCCAGGAGGGCAACTTGTGCAGTACCTGACACTCAGGGAGGACAGTATAATGATAGTCCCCCTTACGTTTTTACAGATGGTTCAGAAGCCACACCACAAAATGTCCCTGCTCACCCCAGAAGGCAGTAAAAACTCAGCAGCTGGTTCCTCTTTCAAGTGACATTACACAGAATACAGGAGCATATTACAACTGCCAAGGTACAAAAAAATGAGGATTATCTCTTCAGAGAGAGCAGACTGCTCTAGAAGGTGGGTGTGTTGGATGCAGTGCCAGAACAATGCTAGCAAATCCCCTGTAAAGTGCTCTTAAGTCCCCATCCTGAGCCCAAGAGCTCAGCCCCACATTCAAAGCACCCTCAGACTGGGGGAATGATTGAATGATTGCACCCTTGGAGCTCCTGCGAGTTCCCTGTGCCCACTGGACCTCTTCATTTAATCAGCCTAAAGCATTTTGGAGTTCAGACCATCAGTGTGCACTGGTTTGAGGCACCTGCTTGCACCTGGGCTCAGGGTCCCTGCTGAGGACCAAGGCTGGTGTGGAGCTGTGTGAGGTGCAGTGGATGCTGGCAGCGAGCTGGCACAGACCAGGGCAGCTCAGCAGTTCTTTACACTGAACTGACTTGAACTCAGGTTTGGGAAAACCCCAGCTACTGTGAGTCCTGCCACGCTGTGTCCTGGCAATTCCCCTTTTACGCTCCATGAATAAGAAGTCTGTGGCTAAAAATCAAAGATCCTGGAAGCCTGTTCCCTATTAGATTTAATATCCTGAACTTTATAGGTACATGTCACTCCAGGAGAGACAGAACTGTGTTTAAAGTACAAGGGAAACATCAGTTCCTTGATGTGGAAATAGCTCTTACTTTACATTTCTGCATGAGGTCCTGGCATGAGTTAGTGCTGCTAAGCCCTGCTGTAATAACATATAAAGGAAAATTCTAACCAAACAGCAAAAAATATGTATTTTATACAGCTAAATCTAAAGTCACCCATCTAAAAAAACCCGTACAGGTGCTATTTGCCGGTGTCAGGCTATCCAAGGGAAAGCAAATTTTGGTAATCAGCAAACCATGAGCTCCCAGAGCCCCAGCAGCATCTGAAGGCACAAATGTTTGCTATATAAAAAGCAGGAGGTGGGATTCCTTGGGAGCAATAAGCAGCTCAGATTGATGCCAAAGCTGGGAAGGAGGCTTGGAGAGGAGCCCAAGCATCCACCGTGGAGGGAGGCACTGCAGGAGACCTGTGATTCCACGTTAGAACAAGCCAAGGTAAAACCATGGTTGAGCAGAGCCTAAAATGCTGCCACCCGTGAGCTGGGCAGGATGAGGTTTATCCTCATCAGGCAGGCAATGAGCCTGACAAAACCCTGCAGCAGGCACAGTCTGAAAATGTGGGGCACCACATGCCCACAGCCAAAATCCCTTCCTCAGCACCAGGGCTGGTTTCCTAAAGGACATCCCCCCACGTGCACAGGAATTAATTTTGGGATGTGGCATGGACAAGGTGACAACAGCTGTCCCTTCCAGCATGGAAATCCGCCCCCTGTGGGTATTTTCCCCTCCCTCTGAAGCCGGAGGAGACTGAGTGCAAGGGATTCACTTTTCTACCACAACGGGAAGAGGAAATCACATTCCTGCTTATTCCATCATAGAATCACAGAACACCCTGAGCTGGAAGGGACCCCCAAGGATCACCCAGTCCAGCTCACAGCCCTGCACAGACACCCCAACAATCCCACCCTGTGCATCCCTGGCAGCGCTGTCCAAAGGCTCCTGGAGCTCTGGCAGCCTCGGGGCCGTGCCCATTCCCTGGGGAGCCTGGGCAGTGCCAGCACCCTCTGGGGGAAGAGCCTTTCCCTGATACCCAACCCAAACCTCCCCTGACACAGCTCCAGCTGTTCCCTCAGGTGTTACCACAAATTGGCTTCCATTTATTCCATCAAGAACATCCCACAGGGCTGCACCTAAGCCCATAGGATGCTGCAGATACAACTCCATGTCATAGGCAGCATCTCATTTCCCTACAACCAGCTTTGCATCTGTCCTCCCTGAGAGAGTTAGGAGTAAGTCAATGTTTCCACCATCCACCTCGCTTTTGAGGGGCTCGTAACTCTCAACATTTGTGCTCTCACAGTGCCAAAACTTGGCGCAGAAACACATGGCCCAGATGCAGTTTTATTTGGTAATAAATAGCTTAAATCTCATAAGCTATTTTTCATTCTGGCTTAAATGTGTAAAATGGGAAAAGAAAAATGTGTGGGATTTTTTTTTTCCTACCTTCCAATAATTTTGGAAAAGCAGATTATACTGAGTAATGGCAGGCTTTTTTTTTTTTTTTTTTTCCAGATGCAGACAGCCAACAATGCCATTTCTCAAATCTTTTGCCTTTTTTACATCCACTTTTTAATAGGATTGATCGCAGTGCCATCACTGCAGCCCCAGTATTCTGGGGGTGTTTCAGATTGTTCTGTCTTTGGCACATTAACCCTGAAGTTCTGTGAGAGTTAAAACACAGCAAAATTCCACAAGCCCTGTAACCAATGATGGCAATATTTTGAGGATGCATTGCTGTTTTAACTGTGCCTCTGTGACCTCACATTTCCCTGGAGTTCAGCAATTATTGCATCCCAGCACTCTCTGCCCAGTCCTTGGGTGAGCGCTGGTTTTCATCAGCAACCCACCAGGATTTCAGCACTTTGGGATTTACTCCAAACTCAGACTGTGCTCTACCTACTCCAGCTACTTCCCAGTGGCCAAAAGCCAAGGAAACACCCCAAACCCCCAGCCTGAGGACTTGGCTGCCCTTCAAAAGTCCGCCTCAGCTGGAGCAGAGGGAAATAGTGATTTTGCTCATATGGTCAGCTCCAGTCAGAGGAGGTTCCCCAGTGGGACACTGGGCTACTGTCCAGATGCTGCCACTGCTGAGTGATTTGTTATCTGTGGGGCTGGGATTTTTTTCACAGAAGGCAGAGGGGGGATTCAGGGAATGGGAACGTTGTACTGGTATGGGGAGCTGGGCTGATAGTGGGTCAGAGACATGCAACATAGTCCAAGGAGGATTCTGCAGATTTCATAGAAATCCCAGAATGGTTTAGGTTGGAAGGGACATTTAAAGTGACATCTTGTTCCAACCCCACTGCCATGGACACCTTCCACTAGCCCAGATTGCTCCAAGCTTTGTCCAGCCTGGCCTTGGACACTGCCGGGGATCCAGGGACAGCCACAGCTGCTCTGGGAAACTTTTGCCAGGACCTCCTCACCCTCACAGGGAAGAATTTCTTCCTAATATTCAATGTAAATCTCTCTTCTTTTAGTTTACAACCTTTCCCCTTGCCCTGTCGCTATCTGCCCGTGTAAAAAGTCCTCCCTCTTTAATATCAGCACCCTTTTGGGTACTGAGAGGCTGCAATGAGGTGTCCCCAGAGCCTTTTCTTCTCCATGCTGGACAACCCCTTCCTATGCATGCAGATCCCATTATCCCCTCAGACCCACATCCTCCTTTCCTGGGGAGGAGGGCTGAAGGCAACACCGCACAATCGGAAAGACT
The DNA here is from genome assembly GCF_024509145.1 of Vidua macroura. Classification (NCBI taxonomy): domain Eukaryota; kingdom Metazoa; phylum Chordata; class Aves; order Passeriformes; family Viduidae; genus Vidua; species Vidua macroura. The sequence goes on from NC_071611.1 coordinate 2,670,161, forward strand.
CCCACCAAATTCTCCATCTCAATGGAGATGCAACCCAACATCATGGACAGAGCTTGCAACCCAACAGCATGGACAGAGCCTCCCCGTGCACCGATCCCGTGGCTCAGCCTCCCCAGATCCCAGCAGGTCCAGTGAAGTCTTGCCTCCAAGAGAGGCGCGGGGAATTCTGTGGCTGGAGGCGAGGCAGGCAGCTCGTGCTGCAGAGCCCACCCCTTGTCCCAGCAGGACCCAGCCTGCCGTCAGCCCTGCGTACACGTGGTCTCCAGGAGGAGCAGGATGGCTCACATATGGTATGGATTCACAGAGGATCAAGCTGACTCACTGGATGGTGGGTCGAAAGAAAAACCCCCAAATACACAGGTACGTTTTGGGCCATCTGTCCTCGGGAATACCAGCCATGAGCCACGTCACAGAGCACGTAGGAGAAGAGGTCACTCGTGTGAAACGACTCTGCCAGGACACAGCAACCACGCCCAAGGAAGAAGCATCGGCCTGCTGCACTTTCTGGGGGAAGTTTTCGGTGGACAAAATGCAGCCCTGCATCCTTACAGCAGCCTAGAGTACCTTAGAGTGCTTTTTTCCAGAGCCTAAAGGGGCTCCGGGAGTGCTGGAGAGGGACTTTGGACAAGGGATGGAGGGACAGGACAAGGGAGAATGGTTTAAGCTGAAAGAAGGTAGATGTAGGATAGATATTAGGAAGGAATTGCTGCCTGGGAGGGTGGGCAGGCCCTGGCACAGGTTGCCCAGAGAAGCTGTGGCTGCCCCTGGATCCCTGGGAGTGTCCAAGGCCAGGCTGGACAGGGCTTGGAGCACGCTGGGATAGTGGAAGGTGTCTCTACCCATAGCAGGGGGTGGCACTGGATGAGCTTTAAGGTCCCTTCCAACCCAAACCATTCTGTGATTCCATGATCCAAAGCTACCTCCAGCCACAGCGAGGCCTCCCCCCCCCTCATTCACATCAGACATAACCCAGATCCCACAGCTGGGTCTTTGGAGGAAACACCAGGCATGCTCCACGGCTGGGAAGCATTTGCTTAACATCAGGCTCATGCCAGGAATGTCTGTGCAAATCCATGCAAGCTGCTTCAGTCTCTCTGCAGGAAAGACACAGCGGTGGGCCTGCGCTCCCTGTGCTTGCCATCAATGAATGCCTTTTGTTTTTTATTTTAAAATTAAAGTCAATCGAGTAATTGGACTAGTCTGAGGAAGCAAACCCAGCCACCTCAAACAGAAAAGCTGTTGCAGAGCCAAAAGACCTACTCATGCACACATTAAAGACACAGGAACTACCAACAAATCCGGAATGAATTTGAAGCTGGATGACAAGGGAGGCCCACACGCAAACCTGGTTTCATGAGGAATGAGCAGGTGAGGAGGAAAGGAGCCCTGTCAGCTAAGTCTGCTCCCTCCTTTGAGCTAAACATGACTTCCAGCAGTCTGCTCTCCATAAAATCAGATCAGACAGAGCTAAACTGAGCATCACAGGGGTGGGAAACTGGTCTGGGTCCAACATCCTCACACTGCACCAACCCCACGGCTGGGCACCTCGTGGGATGGGGAGCACTGGGGAGCAGGGGAAGCTGCTAGAAGAAAAGCATTCTTCTCCCCAGAAGACCAGCCAAACCAGGTCATCTCAACTCACCTTGAGGCAGGGTTGCAAATGTAATGGCAGATGAGTGTATCTCCTTTTACCATGTCCTTCCAAAGAATTTCATCCTCCCACTGCACGCCCTTCCAGGACCTGAGCTGACCTCCCACTATGATTTTTAGCATTCCTGACAGTGGTTTAGCTGAGCCTGCTCAGACAGAAACATTTTTCCTCTCTCACGTGGATGTTGTTTTTATTACCTTGGAAACCTACACGCTGCCATTCAGCACAACCAGAAAGCACAGCAGGTACAGGGGGGCTACACAGCCCTCTGCCCTGCTGGACCAGCAAACCCCCTTGCTATACTCCATTAACAGCACCAGGTTGCCACCATTATCTTGTTTTCCAAAGCCAGCCTTGCTGTTGAGAAATGAAATTGACATTTAGAAAGAATTTGATTCTCAGGGCTGCAGGCAGTGCTGTTAACAGAGACAACAAAATAAGCGGTTTTTCGTTAAAGGGTGAAGAATAACCTGCAAATTGTTGTTTAAGGGGCTGGTTAAGTGCCCCATAAATACAAAGAGTGGCAATGACTGGAGCCCATGAGCTGTCACACTGTGGGGAGGAAGCAGGATGCTGTGGCATTTCTGTACCCTGGGCACCAGGCACTTTTTAACTCAACTGATGCATCCATCCACAAGTTTTCAGGACTAATCACTACCTCCCACGTATCAGAGGATATTCCTCTCATGCCAGAGGGTTATTTCATGTTAGCAGGGTTTCTCTTATGGGCTTTTAGTGGGTTTAATAGGTGTGAGGTTCAGCTGCTCCTCAAACTCCTGGTCTTGGCTCTCTGGAGTTTTGTGGGAGACCGCAAGTATAAGGCACCAGAAACTGCATGGTGGGGGAATGAATGAAGTGAGACCATCCATCCACGACAGAGCCAAGGGATTTGCCATTTAATTAGAACAATGCTATTTGGAGAAGGTTGGTGGCCTTGGGGAGAAGCCTGAAGCCCTGCTGAGCTCTTTCCACGAGCGCCTGACGCCCGGTTAAAATGATGCTTTGACACTGCTTTCCCCAGATGAAATTCCTGGCCAGCACAACTCGTGTACTGACAACTTTGATGTCAGATGAAGCCTCTAAAAGACCTTCAAAAGATTTTCAAACGAATGCAGGACGCGTTGATGTACCTAGCAGAGAGATGTCCCTTGCTGTCCCCAGGAGCTGGGGCTGGAGCCTGGCAGACAGACAACGCTCGTTTCACAGCCGCTGATTAAACTGCCACGACAATGCTCGGCACAAGGCCAGATTAATTAGTGCTAGCCACATGATCTACAAGTCCCTTTTGACTTCAAGGGAAAAAAAAAAAAAAAAAAAAAAACAAAAAACTCTAAGGATTTTCCAAACTCAGTTTCACACACCTCACCAGCCTGACGCTCTCCCTTGAATTTTCTGTCCCTGAAGTTGTGTCTCTTTCACAGGGGCGTGTGCCATTTTTAGATGCTGTGAGCCTGGACGTGTGGCAGGAGGAACTCAGAGCCTGTGTAGCTCTTGGCCTTTTGGAGAGGATGGACTAATCTTTGGTTGATATTTAGCAGAGGCTTGCAGCACCACACAAAACCTCCAGCTTGATACTGTTGTGACCTTTCAGCTTCATTTGCGAGACCATCTGAAATTTATTTGATTTCAGTTCCTCTGCAGGGCCTTCAAGCAGGCTTTTCGTGCCATGGCAAACCACAGCACACACAAATTAGCTGCTTCTCTGCTTAAATGGCACAGAGGGAGGGTGGCAAAGAGCAGTGAGAACCAGGCTGGTGACTGCACCCTGTATTACAGAGGAGAGGATGGGGATGGGGCAGAGGGCAGAGCTGTCCTGGCCAGCAGAACCAGTGGGTGGTGGATCCAGGGCCAGATTCCCCCCTCTGCATGTGTCCCATGGAAAGATGTCTGTCCAAGGGCAGGCTGCTGTCATGCTGTTCCCTTCCCACTCCTTCTTGCTGATGCTTTGAGGATCAAAGCCACTTTTCCCCCTTTGACCAGCCAAAGCCTCCCACAGCCCTGCAGAGCATTTTCTGTTCATCCCCTCATGTCCAAGGCCAGACTGGATGAGGCTTTGAGTAAACTGGTTTGGTGGAAGGTGTCCCTGCCCATGGCATGGGCTGGAACTAGATAAGCTTTAAGTTCCCTTCCAAAACCATTCTACGATCCCACGATTTTCAGGTATCACCCCCCCAGGGCTCCCATGAGGGCTCCCAAATGTGTTACCACTGCTAGTAAGGTGACCCAAACACGAACAGGGCTGAGTTTCTACCAGCAGCAGCCTAAGATACCCTATTTTTGCCCTACATGCGCTCTTTTTTCCCAGCAGCAGGCAATTTTCTGCCCTGCAAACCATGGACACACACGACCAGGAGTGGGAAGATGCATCTGGAGGGCACAGGGCCAGCCCCACGGAGGTGGGCAGCACATTTACAGACTGCAAGATAGCTCAGCTTTTATCCAAGTATCTCACTCCCGCTTCTTATGGAGACATTTCCTTCCCAAAGGACCTATTACAGTGTCATGGCCCTAGATTTCCAGAGGCATTTAGGAAATAGTAATCTGATCTTTTGTAGAGTCATGGAATTGTTTAGGTTGGAAAAGACCTCTAAGATCATTGAGTCCAACCATTCCCCCAGCACTGCCAAGCCCATCACTAAACCATGTCTCCAGGTGCCACAGCCACACGTTTTTTTGGACACTTTCAGGGATGGTGACTCCCCCTCTTCCCTGAGCAGCCCTATCAGAGAATATTTTTTTTCCCCTAACATCCAAATAAAATACCAGGGATATTTCATCTGGCCCTGTGCCAGCCCAGAGCTTCCTTCCTCCTGGCCCCAGAGAGACACCTTCATCTGCTCCAGACTGAGGAGCCAAACAGCTGGAATGGCTCATTCTCCAGCTTCATTTTGTTCTGGCAAGGACCTGATGCTGAGAACCCTGCCTGTCCTGCTGCTCCAAGGGGGCAAGGGAAGAGAGGCTCATGGGGAGAAGGGAACAGGCAACAAAACCTGGCTGTGGTCGCTGCAGAGCTACTCACACCTGTTATCTTTGGCACGTGCAGGGCAGGCACTTGTCACTGCCGGGTCCCAGGTGAAGCCCAAAGCCCGGAGACAAAGGCAGAGGTTTGTGCGTCTTGAAAATCCCACAGGAGGAGAAGAAAACATCCTCCAGCCAGCCTAGCTTGTACCCAGATGCACCCAGGTGTTCCCAGCTGCGGACAAGCTCACCAAGGAAGCATCCCAAAGCAGTTCCAGGTGTGTATTATCCCATGCACCCGCGGCCTGCAGGCCCCCTGGAGCAAGGCCTGCAACCCGGCACCAAGGACGAGGGGTGACCACATCCACTCCAGGCAACCTGCATGGATTTTCTGCAAATCTGCATGGATTTTCAGCAGGTGACAGCCCCGAGGCCAGATGGGGACCACAGGGAGCCAAACTGCTGCCAGGAAGGGTGCCACGAGGGGATGGATGCATCAGGAGAGATCCCCAGGGGTGACAGAGCCTGTGCAAATAGACCAGGAGGGGGATGGTGATGGATATGAGGCTGGAAACACAGAATCATTTACGTTGGAAAAGCCCTCTAAGGTCACTGAGTCCAACCGTTCCCCAGCACTGCCAAGGCCACCACGGTGCCATGTCCCCAGATGCCACAACCATGTGGCTTCTAAATCCCTCCAGGGAACAGGACTCCACTATTGCCCTGGGCAGCTGTGCCGGGGCTGGACAAGCCTTTCCATGGAGGAATTTTCTCTGATGTCCAACCTGAGCCTCCCCTGGCCCAGCCTGAGGCCGTTCCCTCTCCTCCTGTCCCTGTTCCCTGGAGCAGAGCCCGACCCCCCCGGCTGTCCCCTCCTGTCAGGAGCTGTGCAGAGCCACAAGGTCCCCCTGAGCCTCCTTTTCTCCAGGCTGAGCCCCTTCCCAGCTCCCTCAGCCGCTCCTGGGGCTCCAGCCCCTTCCCCACCTCCATTCCCTTCCCTGGACATGCTCCAGCCCCTCAATCCCTTTCTCATTGTGAGGGGCCCATCTGAGTGGGGCCAAGAGCATCCCAAAATTTCCCACCGGTCCAGGACAAACAAACTGCACCACACTCCTCCCTGCAGCACACAAAGACCTACCAGGAACCTGTCCAGCTGCAAAGTGGAAAGAAAAATGCACTTTTTTTTCTCTTCCACATATGACCCCTAGGCCCCAAGGATTTTTACTAATTACCAAATTTAATTTATTTTGCTGCCTTCGCAGTGCTAAGGTTTTGCATTGCTGGGCCTGTATTGTTTCTTTTGCAGCCTGCTGGTGTCCACAGAAATTTCAAATTAAATATCAGGCACACATTAAGGTCAGGCAGCTCAATTCCATTAGCAGGCAGCCAGGCTCAGCCTCTCTGTAATGAATGCTGCTCTCGCCTCCTAATGATAGCAGCAGAAGAACTGGGCAGTGCCAGCCTGTGGTGATTGGCACCCCACTGACACTGGGGACCACTAAATTGATTTTAAAATTCCATTCATCTTCTGCAAATCATGGCTTAAGTCTTCCTGACCTGTGACAAATCTTCATGAGCTGCAATTTGAAAGATAGAGCCAAGAGGAAAGGGGGAAGAGATTGCATAAAAAACCCTACCAAAACATTCCCAAGAGCAAGAAATATATTTCAGATGGGTTGTTCTGCCTCAGCCTCGAGCCCTCTCCCCCAGGTAAGTATTCTGCACTTACTCTATGAGCAAGGTTAAAGGTTTTTTAAGCCACTGCCTGTCATAAAGAGGACTCAGAGCATCCAAGGATGCTACAAGAGCTTCCCTGTTGCTGGACTCACGGGCATTGGAGGAGTCACGAGCAACAGAGGTGTCCTCCCCATCACCATCCTGACACCTTCCTGACCCTCTGCAGCACAGCACCATGTAGCTCCCAGCTTGTACAGCTGAATGGGCTGGCTGCTGTCACCCTTGGGCAAAGGAGACCTACAAAATTATCAGAAAATGTTTTTTTTTTTCCCACACCCTTCAGCACAACAAACTCCAACCCAAGGGTGCAGCCAGCTCATGTCTATACCAGGCTGCAACTTCCTCTAGATCCACATGTCAGAGGGTGCTGAGACCCTGGCACAAAGTGCCCAGACAAGCTGTGTCTGCCCCATCCCTAGATGTGCCCATGGCCAGGTTGGATGGGGCTTGGAGCAACCTGGGAGAGTGGAAGTTGTGTGAGCAACCCCATTGTTTCAGAGATACTTTGAAAATGCTCTAGGGATGAAGAAAAGGACATGGGGAAGAGGGTGAGACAGGGCTTTGAGGCACTACCACAGCACGAGGAGTCTGGGTTTTTCAGGCTGTGAGTTGTCACATTGTTATTGCTGAGGCATTTGGGAGGTTTGCAATAGCTCTTACACTCTGCAGAATTCACCCTTCCTAAAGAAAAACATGTATTCCACTCAAATACAAATAACAGCTAAACACAGGCCGATCAGTTTAACAGCGCAGTTATGCCTATTAAAGCGACTGTAAAACCAACATCAAGGCATTTCACACTAATTCCCTCCCAGCGACTCCAGATCTGATTCACTTCGACAAATCCCCTGCTAGGAAGAAGTGGCCACAAATCCCCACAGCCCTGTATCAGGTGGCATTGGAAAAAAGTTGCTGTTGGACTCTGTCGAGGTTTGTCAGGGAAAGAGAACCTACTGATCAGAGCAGCCAGATGAGGAAGTTGTACAGGTAGTGCCAGCAGATGGGTTTTCCCCCAGATCAGTATTTTTAAGCAGATTTCATTAGAGGAGAAGGGGTGTGAGTCTCTCTTCCCACTGCTGTAGTGGGTGACCTTGGGAAAGTGCCTCCCCTTGGATTTTAACCAAATAATGTTAAAGCTATTATTTAAAAAACAATATTTAGTAATGTCTTTGACGTTAAGGAAGAATTCAGGTTTTCATTTTTCATTCAAAAGTCTCAGCTTTGTCAGCTTTTTGTTTCATTTCCAAATCTGTTTCCTGAAGAAAGCAGAGACATCTGATCAAGTTTTTATGGCTAAATACAATCCTTCCGACATCTCCTGTAACACATTTCCTCAAGAGTGACCACAGAAAGGAGGGTATGAAAGAGAAATCTGCTTTTCTCACCCACGTTTACATTTACCCATGAATTTTACATGCGAAGGAGCAGAATCATGCGCATTTTTCCTGTTCCCTGAATTTTATACCCGGGGGCCTGCGAGACAGTCACTGGTGGAGAAATTAAGGTGGGAGATCCACAGCTCTTGCTCAGCCTCAGGAAAGACCAGAGATTCTGATGGGGACCTGCACAGCCGGGGGTCAGCATGCTGTGCCCACACCCACCTGAGCCCACACGTGGATGTTTGGGTAACCAGGAGCACATCCAGCACTTTGGGAAGAGCTGGGTTCTGCTCCAGGCGCTGGGAACAGATATTTGGCCTTGGACCACACCCATGGTGCTTTGGGTCATAGAATCCCAAAAGGGTTTGGTTTGGAAGGGACATTTAAAGCTCATCCAGCTCCACCCCCTGCCATGGGCAGGGACACCTTCCACAAGCCCAGGTTGCTCCAAGCCCTGCCCAACCTGGCCTTGGGCATTTCCAGGGATCCAGGGGCAGCCACAGCTCCTCTGGGAAGCCTGTGCCAGCACCTCCCCACCTGCCTCAGCATAAAAAAAATTTCTTCCTGAACATGTTCTTCCTACACAACTCCTTATAGGACAGCTGGGACAGATCAAAAACCGTAATGAAAATAATCCTAGATTTTCCACTTATACTGTCAGGTCACAATGTAACTGGACCTTTAGAAAGAGCAGAAAAAGATTACAAGGTTTTTCTTCCCCAGTGCTAACTGCTGAACCCAGGAGAAGACTTCTGCCTGGGTGGAAATAATAGAGCACAAATAACACTAATCCATGTAATAGCCACTGGATGAGGGCTCTGGCAGATATCAAGTAAAGGAGAGAGAAGCAGAAATTACAAAGCAGTGTTTCAGATTAAACCCGGCTCTGAGGGGAAAAAAGTAACATATGTTCAAGACACAAAACCTGTTGACACCTCAGAACTCCCAGTTATACACAAAAAGGCATTAAATTTGGGATCTGAACTTCTCAGTGATGTTAATTAAAGGCTGGCGCCTCTAGAACATCAGATGAGCCACACAATGAATTTCTAAAATCTTTCTGATGCTTTTGAGAGCGATGGACTACAAAGCATCTAACCCTTCTCCTCCATTCAGAAGAAGCATTTTGACCAAGCAAATCAATCTGAGCCCCCAGTTAGCAGGTCCGGGCTGGTTCAGAAACTGCCCAGCATTTGGCAGGTCTGCAAACATCAAGCCTTGAAGAGGTGTCTGGCTGTCCCCAGGCCCTGAATACCCTCACCCAGGAAGCTGGTGGGCAAAATCCTAGTTCCTGACCTTTTTGTACATTCAGGATGGGAGCAAACGGCCTCAGGTTGTGGCAGGGGAGGTTTAAATTGGATATTAAGAAAATATTTCTTGACTGAAAGAAGAAATTTTCAGGTCAGCCTTTAGAATGGGCTGCCCAAGCAGTGATGGAGTCCCCATCCCTGGAGGGCTTTGAAAGCCATGTGGCTGTGGCACTTGGGGACAAGGGTCAGTGGTGGCCTTAGCAGTGCTGGGGGCATGGTTGGACCCCATGATCCTGGAGGATTTTTCCCAACTTTAAGGATTCTACGATTCTATGACTTTGCAGTGGGATCACCCCTACTTTTTACAGCAACAACAAAGCTGTCTGGATGGCAAACTTCCTCTGAGACCCCTGAATGCCCCATTTTCTCAAGGACAAGGGGTGGCTCATTGAGAAAGGTGCCCAGCCCTGCAGAGCAGCTCAGCAGGCTGGACAAAGATCTCCTTTCCTCTCCATACTGCAGCAACCAGCCAACAACCTCCTCCACCCCCAGCCTGGAGGTGGAAATCCACAGTTCTCCTGACCATCACCAAGCTGCCTTATCAAGCAGTCCAGACCGGTGTGGGATTTCTCTCTGTGTTGCTGTTTTTCCTTAACCTTCTGGTCCATCACCTGCTGCCCTAAGAACTTCCTGAGTCTCTGTTTGTTACCCTCCCTCTCACCCTATCACCCAGCACTTCCACAACAGAGCTCAGCTAAAATCTCTCCCACAGATGAAAACTTCCCAGGAATTTTAAGCCCTGCTCTTTGCAGAGAGATACCTTTCTCCCCCGGGCAGATGCTATGCCCTGATAGACAGAAAAAGCAACTCCTACAGCTGATGGGCTGCACCCACCCATCCCCAAACTCAGATGTGGGGAGCAGATCACTCACCACGGGTGTTGGTAGCAACAAATCACTTCTTATTGGCTTTTTGGTGCCTGAACCTTGGTAAACACTTCAAATTTCCACTATGCTGTTGTGCTCTGGGCTTTCACCTCCCTTCCTTCCTCCCTTCCTCCCTTCCTTCCTTCCTTCCTTCCTTCCTTCCTTCCTTCCTTCCTTCCTTCCTTCCTTCCTTCCTTCCTTCCTTCCTTCCTTCCTTCCTTCCTTCCTTCCTTCCTTCCTTCCTTCCTTCCTTCCTTCCTTCCTTCCTTCCTTCCTTCCTTCCTTCCTTCCTTCCTTCCTTCCTTCCTTCCTTCCTTCCTTCCTTCCTTCCTTCCTTCCTTCCTTCCTTCCTTCCTTCCTTTCCCTTTTTTTTCTTTTTAATCTTGAAGTCTCATTATATTTGTTGGCTTTCTCAAAGCTCCAGCTCCCTGGCGTGATGCAAAGAGTGCGTGTCATGGCATCACTAGAAAAGGGCTTGTTCTCTTTTGGGGGTGAAAAACCCCAATAGCAAGCAGGATCTGGGACTATTCATGGACTGGAGAGGATCACTTTGGCTCAGGGGGCAGGGTGCCCACTCTGCACACCCACCTGCTCCATTAAACTTACCTCCAACAGGCTGCATTCAAAGAGGACTCCCCAGGGCCTCTGCAGTGCTGGCAGCTCCAAGCAGGGGTTGTTGTTGGGTGCCCTGGTGCATCTCTCCTGCCCTGCACCACCCTGCTGCCAGGCCCTGGCACCTCTCTGATGCCCTTTGACCCTTGGGATGGCCTGGATGTCACCTCCCCTGCAGGGAATGCTGCCAGCCAGCCAGGTTTCTGCAGAAGATGTCCATCCCTGTTTCCCATTTAAATTGCAGGGCACTGGGAAGGGGCCCTTGCTGCTGCTCCACTCCCATCATGGGGCCAGAAAGCTGTGACCAGCTGTGCCATTGCAGCAAAAAGAGGAGGTGGGAGAGAGGAGAGGCACCAGTGCTCCCTGTTCTGTGAAAGAGCAGCAGCCCTTTAGCAGAGGTACTTTCTGCACAGCATCCATCAAAACCACCACCCCCACCAAAAGCAGTGTTTTCTGGAAGTGAAACTGGAAGAGGGATGTGTACTGAGAGCCCACTTGGCACCACACCACGATGTTCCTTTTTTCCTGGCCAAATAATGAACGTGGCTGCTCTTTAAAGCTAGCTGTGAGAGAGATCTGCCCATCTCCATGTTCCCAACACCACTTATTACACCATCCATCACGGACATCCCCCAGGGCAGCAGCCAGAGGACAGGGCTTGTTCTTCAGCCTCCTCCTCCCTTCAGCCCACACGGAGCTCCCAGGGAGCTCTGGACACATGGAGAGCAGTGCCTTACCCTCCCCTACACCAACACACACCAGGCCAGTGCTAAAGCATCTCAAGTTTTTCCAGCAGGTTTGGGTCCCAGAGCCAGCACCAGCCACGAGGGAGATGTTGGTGCTTGGAGGAGCAATGTGAGGAAGGAGCAGCTCCAAAAAAAAAACCCTTGCATCTATCCACAAGGGAAAGCGCGGCAGGTATTCTAACACGTGGTGGGAAATGAGACAGGTAAAGGTGGAGAATTCTAGTGAAGGTGATACCAAGAGTGGTGCTGGCTAGGAGGAGGGCTAGTTTGGATATCAGGGAAAGACTCTACCCCCAGAGGGTGCTAGGCACTGCCCAGGCTCCCTAGGGAATGAGCACATTCCCAGGGCTGCCAGAGCTCCAGGAGAGTTTGGACAGTGCTGCCAGGGATGCACAGGGTGGAATTGTTGGGTTGTCTGTGCAGGGCCAGGGTGTGGATTTGTTGATCCCATTTGATTTGTGGGTCCCTTCTAGCTCAGATGACTCCTTGATGTTCAGACTATTCACCCAGCACACAACCAGGCTTGGAAGACATTTGCTGAAGAGCAGCAGAAGTTGAGTCTCTCCAGAGAGACAGAGGGTGAGCCTGAGTCTGACAGTGCCCAGGGGGAAAAGACCCCACCCATGGCTCAGTTTCTAATAGGAAAAGGTCCAGTGAGAGATGCTGGGCTGTGGATAAGGAATCCCAGGATAAGGACAGGGGTCCCACAAGGTCTGCATGATGCTTGAGTGTGATGGTTTGGGCTGGGGTAGAGTTGATTTCCTACACAGTAGCTGGTACAGGGCTGTGTTTTGGGTTTGTGCTGAACACAGGGCTGATATCACAGAGATGTTTTTGTTATTGCTGAGCAGGGCTTGCACAGAGCCAAGGCCTTTGCTGCTTTTTGTGTGGCCACAGTGGCAAAGATGATATAAAGTGAGGGGAAGGAGGAAGGGAGGGATGTTTGGAGTGCTGGTGCTTGTATTCCCAAGCCACTGTTATGTGGGAGGAGGCCCTGCTCTCTGGAGATGGCTGAACACCTGACTGTGGGAAACACTGGATTAATTCCTTGGTTTTGCTTTCCTCATGTGCACATTTTTTTGCTGTGCCCATTAAACTGCCTTTATCTTGATCCGCTCAAAAGTTTTCCAACTTTTACTATTCTGATTCTCTCCCTGATCCTGCTGGTGGGGGGTTGAGTGAGGGGCTGTGAGGAGCTGGATGGGGTTAAACCACAATGAACCACTGCAACATACCCCAAAATCTGCCACGAGCTTCCCAGATATTGAGGTTTGGTCCTTGATTTTGCTAAAGGGGCTAAAAATCACTTGTTACAGGAAGAACAGAGAGAGCACCAAGCAAACATACCTGGCTTCCCTAACAGCATCCCAAAACCCTCTCAGGAGGAGCTGCTTTCTGTCCAAGGGAACATGCCTTCCCTCCTTCCTTCCCCCTGACACACATCCTATTTTTCTCATCCTGTAACTACCTCCTGGCAATATTTTGCTTTCCCAGGACACCCCTGCACCATCCAGAAGGAGCACCTGGATAGCACCACAGCCATCTGGACCTGGCAGTGCAGGACTCACCCTGCAGATGACCCAGGGCAAGATGACACATCCTGACCTCCAAGGTGCCTCTGTGGTCTCCTGTGGCAAAACACCCAGGATTTCCACTGGCAAGTTTGTAATCACACGCGCCAGACAGTTTTTCCTGCCCAGAGCAAACAAGGCCATGGAGAAGGTGCTGTTTGCATCTGCAGGCTGGAGGAGAATCACAGAATATCCTGAGTGGGATGGGAACTCACAGGGATCATGGAGTCCATGCCCCTGCACAGACACCCCAGCAATCCCACCCTGGGCATCCCTGGGAGCATTGACCAAACCCTCCTGGAGCTCTGGCAGCCCTGGGAATGTGCTCATTCCCTGGGGAGTCTGGGCAGGGCAAACACCCTCTGGGGGAGGAACCTTTCCCTGATATCCAGGACTCTGCCCTGACACAGCTCCTGCCATTCCCTGGGTCCTGTCAGTGGTCACCAGAGAAGAAATATCAGTACCTGCCCCTCTGCTTCCCCTCACAAGGATGCTCAAGACCACAATAAGGTCTCCCCTCAGTCTCCTCTTCTCCAGCTGAGCAGACCCAGTGCCCTCAGCTGCTCCTCACACAGCTTCACCTCGAGGCCCATCACCATACTTGTGGCTTTCTTTGGATGCTCCCTAATAGTTTAATGTCTTTTTTTTTTATGCTGTGGCACCCAAAAGTGCCCTCAGCACTCGAGGTGAGGCTGCCCCAGCCCAGAGCAGAGCAGCAGTGACTGAGCTGGGTGAGGCCAGCGAGGAGCAGAGCAGTGGTGGCACATCCTGGTCAGGATTTTCACTCTCAGTGTCATTTTGGAAATGACCTCTGGCCCTTCCCAAGCATGGAAACACATCCTTGATGCCAATGGAGGTGAGGAGGAGGGAGGGGCAGAGGCTGACATGACCTTCCTCATTTTGTGACCTCCCACACCTTTCCAAGACTCATCTCAGGCATTATTAAAGCATTTTCTGTTGATTAAATAAATTTGATGGTTTCACAGTACAAGAAGGCAGTCTATTCCTGGCCTTTACATGCTCCCCAAAACACCTAACCCACCTCTAAGATACTTAAAAAATTATGTCAAAGTCAAACATTTGTGTATGAAAAACCCAACTTAAAAATCATGATTAATTGGTTTTATTCCCTCCATCCAGTCGATGCTCTTTCATTTTTTTTGTCATTTCACTTCTGGGGTTGTGGCCTATTTCATCTCCCTTCAAATGAACCATTTAAAAGCCTCTCCCCACCCTCTCATTTTGTTGAAAAACTCAAGGACAATATAAACCCAGGAAAATAAATTTTCAGCCAGTGAGCTGGAAAATAATCATCATCATCAAAACCAGATATTCTTGTTTTCTAGTCCCTGGCAACTCAGTTCAATAGAACTGCCACCAGCTGAGCTGCTGGCCCACCACCCACTGCTCACCCATGCACTCCCCTGGTGCTATGGGGACAGGACATTCCTTGCCTTGGGGGCTAATATCCATGCCATACTCTAATTTTCAGCTCACAGTTTGAAGGAAAAACCTTGGAGGCAAGAGTGTGGCCACCACTGGTCATATACTGCAGGAGGTAGTCAGGCAGAGCTGAGCAGCAGATTAAGGATACAGATGGGTTTTGCCTCTGCTTTGGTAAACTCGGGACAGTACGGAATCAGCAAATCATTTAGACTGAAAATACCTCTAAGATCATGTCCAAACAATCCCCAGCAATGCCAAGGCCACCACTGCCCCACGTCCCCAGCTGCCACATCCACATGGCTTTTAAACCCCTCTGGGGATGGGGACTCAGCACTGCCCTGGGCAGCCTGTTTCTAACCTTAATGACCTTTTCCATTAAGAAAATTCCCTAATATCCAACCTGAACCTCTCCTGGCCCAGCCTGAGGCCGTTCCCTCTCCTCCTGTCCCTGTTCCCTGGAGCAGAGCCCGACCCCCCCGGCTGTCCCCTCCTGTCAGGAGCTGTGCAGAGCCACAAGGTCCCCCCTGAGCCTCCTTTTCTCCAGGCTGAGCCCCTTCCCAGCTCCCTCAGCCTCTCCTGGGGCTCCAGCCCCTTCCCAGCTCCGTTCCCTGCCCTGGACACGCTCCAGCCCCTCAGTGTCTCTCTTGTCCTGAGGGCCCAGAGCTGTCCCCAGCACTGGAGGTGCCTCAGCAGTGCCAGCACAGGGACGGGCACTGCCCTGGGGCTGTGTCACACCCTGGCTGGCTCCCCGAGACCATCTGCTACAAACACTGAATCCCTACTTCCCAGGCAGTAGCCAGACATAATCTAGTGATGGGAAATAGAGTGTAACACTTCTCTTTTCCTTTTCTTTTACTTGACTTTATCTCAACAACTTCTTGTCCGTTTCATTTTCTCCCCCCTGCCCTCCAGAGGAGGGGAGTGGTGGAGCAGCTGGGTGGGCACCTCCTGTCCAGGTAGGGTCATCCCACTGCAGTTTGCACGGGAGTTTCTCACTCAGACCAAGGAGCAAAACCAGCTCCCCAGATGTTTCTGGTGCACAGTGGATAACATTTTCTCCGTTCAGGCTCGTGGAGATCTGCCTGCAGCCCTTTGATCTCGAAAGAAGCCTTGCACAGAGGAGCAGGAGAGAGTTTGGGGCTGCCAACGGGCTCTGCAGGTGGCCAGCAGGGAAGGCGGCCTTTTCATGGGGTTGCACGCAACCAGGCATTCGTCATAAAGAAAAGAAACAACTTTGTAACAACCCCAAGCCACTAATGTCACGCTATCTCTGTGCAGGAAGCCTCCTCATTCCTTATCTCGGCCCCAGGAGATTTGTGGGATATCACAAATAACAGCTGGTTGAGATAAGGTCTCTCCCTACACGCTGCTTGCTCTGTAGCATCTGTAAAGCCTCATCCTGATGGACCTGAATGGACCAGTGCCTGGAGCTGTTACATCTCATCTGTTTTCAGTCCAACCCTGATCTTTTCTAGACGTTTTGGGCAAATATTGCCCTTCCCTGCATTTTCATGCCTTACACACCCATCTCCAAACCCTCCCAAACACCCTCACCTACCATCAGGGGAGCTCAGAGACCAAAGCCGCTCAGTTTGGCAAAGCAAAACTTAACCCACTCCCTGTCCCTTCCAGCTCCTAGCACGCAGGGAATCTCTTAATTTCAATGAGGAAAACCCCGCCAAGGAGGAGGAGATCTGTCAGGATCCCCCCTTGCAAACACGAAACCAGCAAACAAGATGTTTATAGCCCAGTGATTCATAATACTGCAGAGTTTGCAGGAAACGTAGCACCATTCACGGTTAAGAAATTCTCTTGTTTTCTGCTAAATATATAAAATAATCACTCATCCCCTGAGCAGCAGATGCAAATTACACCTAGTATTAGCCTCATATGCCAACTGCTATAATTCTGGTGCAGCATGAAGCCGTTTCCCAAGGCTTTAGAAGTCCCTTAATCTGCCTTCTGACGTCAAATGACAAATTTCTTGCCTGGGATCATTAATGGGATGACTAATGAAAGCTGATAAGTGAATTTATAAATGAAATTAAAGATATTAATATTAAAGGCCAGGCTACAAGGGAGAGAAATGTGGATTTAGCAAACCACAACAAGAAGCGTGGTAATCTGCATGAGATTTACAGCTCCCATCCTGACAGGCAAACAAGTGGTATTTTCCGCCTGGAGGTTGTGGAAGCTGCCAGGCTTGATGGACACTTCTCCTGAAGCATCACCACCCCCATTACCTTCAGACACTGACTGAGATTTAAAAAGCTCCTGCTCAAGTTTAACTGCAAATGCCAAATGAGGGATTAGTGCACCCCAATAGTCTTTGCAAAGACAACTGCACCACCAAACCCTCCTGCAAACAAAATACCTTTGCTCTGCGGCCAGTTCGCTGCCAACTTTTTTTTTTTTCCCTCTCTCTTTTAAGATAAAAACACACCTCAGACTAGATTCTCATCTTATTCACCCCAGTATAAATGCCAAGCAACTCCTTTAAAAGTTGAGGAGTTGGTGTTTTTTTTTTTTTTGGGGGGGGGAGCAGTTTATGCATGTACAAAGAAATTTAGGCCTTGCCAGATGGGAATCAAACCCCACATCCAGGCAGCTTCACCACTGAACCCACAGCTCCTTTCAGACTCCAGCTGCTCCTCACTGAGCTTTGGGGCTCTCAGGAGAGACTACTTAAGTACCAGCTCCCACCAGCTGGTGATGGTCAGCCCTGAATGGACCAGACAAACATCCTGCATCGCCCCAAGGCACACAGGCAAACACAGGCACCTCCTCTGATATTATAAAACAAAACAAAACAAAACAAAAACAAAAAAAAAAAAACAAAAAAAAAAAAAAAAAAAAAAAAAAAAAAAAAAAAAGAGAGAAAGAGAGAAGAAAGCTTCCTTTTGTCTGTAGATGCCCCGTTTCCACAGAGACAGCATCAAAACTGGCTAGCTAGTTGGGCAAGTGGTCATGAGTGGTGACTCCTCATGCACCCAAAGCCCCCAAAAATCCCAAGATCCTGTGGGAAGTATCAGTAGGCACTGATCTAGCACTCCATCTAGCAGCGAGATTGAAAGAAGAGTCAGATGCCACCAGGAGAATGAGGAATCCCAGAGACACACAGGAAGCACAGCTGGGGAGGGCACATTTGCCACAGGGATGTTTCCCAATCCCTTCCTTCACTGGAGGAACCCAGGGTGGGGAGCAGCTGCAGCAAGACAGATGTCCCTGGGATGGTTTTTCTGAATGCCTTTTAGAGACCCCTTCCAGCCTGGAAAAAAGGACAAGAGAATGTTTCCACAGCCGTTCTTAGCTCCAGAGCTGGACATATGGTTCAGTAGGCTGTCCAGTTACATCAGTCCTGCTCAAAGAACTCCCAGAAGGTGCCCATGCCTGGTGCTCTCCGTGTTTAGGGACACACCTGCTCTTTGGACCATTTGGGAATAGACGTGGAGGGGTGGCGCACGGTCACAGCTCCACAGCACCACTCGAGCCTTCCAGAGGGAGCAAAAAAAAGAGGAAAACCAGCACCAGCCAATGGCTCTGACTGAGCTGAGGGTCACCCACACCTCAAGGTGTCACCCACACCTTGGGGTGTCACCTCCACGCAGGGCAGCCACTTGGAGCAGCTGGGACCACAGGGATGTGGTGAGAGACACACAGACACCTGGATCCTTCCGCTAAGTACCAAAATCCTCACCCAAACATTTCCCTACAGGCATGCCCTCACTTCACAGGCTCCCAGCTCACAGGGCTGCCCCTCACTCTCTCCCCACAACCTGCACCTTTGCCGCTCCCAGCACTTCTTTGCTGCTGACCCCACTGGGTGTAGTCCCTCAAGGCAGTGAATAGATTATGTTCATTAAAGAGCCACAAGCCACACACACACCACTTTCCTGCAGGCACATTTTGCAGCCTTGAAAGGGAGGGAGAGAAAACAACAGAGGTTAAGGACACTTACCAAGAGGGATCCACGACAGCATGGGCCAACCAGCCCAATCCAGCTGGGGCTGGGAAATGCAAAGGACCATCAGGCAGGAAAATGTGTGAGAAAAGGTCCTGGGAGACTGCAAAACTGAGCAGAGGAGGAGCAGAAAGGGTTAAGAAAAGGTGGAGAGGAGGCATGGAGCAGACAAGGGTTTGCTTTCCCTCCATCCTGGCTGCTGCTGAGCTCTCCAGCACAGGAACCCAGTCCTTGCCACCACCAGGACCTGTTGCAGGAGGCTAAGGAGTGATTGCCTTTTTGTTGTTGTTGTTGTTATTGTTGTTGTTGTGAGAATTTAACCTTTCTCAAAAAACAGAGTTTTTTCACTTAGAAGGCTTAGCAGTAAGACAAGACCACACAAGGATTTAACTTGTGGATCTCCCATGGGGTCCTGTGCAGGGTTGCTTGGGAAACCACTTTGCCAACCCCACTGCTGACCAACCCACTCCATCTACCCAAAATCAACCAAAAAAGGGAGAAAATTACCATTTTCCCCACTGGGTGTTGCCCCACACTCTCACTGCCCCTCCCCTGCACATCCCTGCCCTGGCCCCACTGCAGCCCCACATTCCCCTTCTGCTTCCCAACCTCCCCCATCAGCTGAAACACCTGCTGAGTGCAGACTTGTGAGTTTTGAGGACCAAGTTTGCCAAAAGCAGCACCTTGAAGCTCTAAATTATGTGAAACCCCTTAAGAGATAGCCTGTGCTATCACCCAGCTCCATGAGCTGGAGGGTTTTGCAGGAACACCCAAATTCCATGAGATGCCCGAGAGTCACAGCATTTGGCAATGCCATCACACCTCTTCCAATTGCCAAACCAACTCTGTTCCTAGGGGTTACAGATATTGAAGACACTGAAATGTAGGAGACGACCTTTTGCAAATCTCCCCTTGGATTTCTCACTCATTAATTTAAAGCCTCCCAAAAAGAGCACTCCCAGGTTAAGGGTGGGAAAGGCTTTTTCTCTGCTGACATGCTGCAGTGCCTGTCCCCTTTTGAGCACCTCTGGAGATAAGAATCTTCCAGTTTAGACGTGAGGCGCCCCAGTGCATGGTTCGGGGTTAAACCAGCATGTAAAGGGGTGGGAGGGGATGCCATGTCCTTGTTACTCCCAAAAGAGCTGTATTCCCCTGTCCTTCCACCTCTGTGCCCCCAGCAGTTGGCACCATGGTCCCTCTGGTCAGGGGAGACGCATGAGCCAGTCTTGTCTGTCCCACGTGCTCCCTGAGGTACCTGGGGGATGTTTCTCCTACAGCTTTTGGGGCAGCACCTGCCCCAGCCATGCTCCATCCTCCCCTTTCAGCTAACAAGGAGCTGCCCAGGTTTTGAGCAGGGTTTGAAGCAGCAACAAAAATGAAACTCAAGACTTACTCTAGGAAAGTCCTTCCAGAAAGGTCACGGAGGAGGACTCAGGGCGGCTCTGCGAGGACACCCACACCCTGCCCAGGGCACCCCGAGCAGCGCTGGGCTGTGTCCCCACAGTGTCCTCAGCACTCCGTGCCCCTCCACCAGAGCAGCTCCAGGGTTTTGTGGCAGACACACCCCCTCGACCACCCCCGAGCTTCACAGCTTCTGCTGCTGCCTCCCTCCTCGCGCACCAACTCACCGGTTTTTAAATAACACACTTCCACGGGGCCAGATCCGCGCTCAGCAAGGTAAATCCAGATCAGCTCTCTTTAGGCTTTGCTGGTAATTCCCAGCATGAGCAAAACGTGACCACTACTTGTTTCTCGTTCTCTTAAAAAGGATGGAAGCTGTGCCAAACCCCATGTGAGAGACCCGTCAGCCCAGCTCCCCTTTGCCATCATTAAACGCACACGGATGGGTGTGAGACCTTTACACAACCCTTACATAAATGAACCTCAGAGCCCGTTTTGTCCGTGTTTGGGATCATCCTTCTCCCTGTTACTGAATGGATTTATTTAAAGGAGCCCAGGGATACAGCTTGGTGCTGGAGACACGTCTAGGCTCTACAGAAATCACTGCATGTGCCTCCACACCCACAGCAGCACCACCAGCACGTGACCCACCCTGGATTTCCTCAGCCCACGATGCTAAAACAAAAACAAAACCAAAAAAAAAAAAAAAAAAAAAAAAAAAAACCAAAAAAAAAAACCAAAAAAGAAAAAAAAAAAAAAACAGCAAAAAAAAACACACCCCAAAAAAATAATTTTCTTTGTACCAGGTGGCTTTTTCAGGACTCAAACATGGCTCTTCCAGAGTGTCAAAGGAATTAAGTCATTAAAATGTGGATGAGTTTGATGGATTATGAGATATGAAAGCCTGGTTGTTACTGACTAATAAGGCTGGGAGGTGGAGGAGGGGGGGATGCCTCCTCTTGTAAGGATGTGTTTCTAACAAGACAGGTCAAAAATATGATGCGGATGATAAATGGCTTTAAAAGTTGCCATTAACCCAGCAGTTTTCTGCATTATTAGATTACCAGGGCATCCTCGGAGTGGATTGACCACGCAGCCCTGCTCTGTAGCAGGGCTCATTTGCAGAGTGAGACCTGGGGGGGGTTTATTACGCTCGCTGCAGTGAATCCCCACTCCCAACAAAGGGGCAGCTGCTGGCAGGTGTCCGTGGAGGAGACGGGTTTATCCATGTTGGGGTTCGGGGTGGGGGAGAGGAGAAAGGGGGATTTTTTGGTTTTGTTTTTTTTTTTTTTTTCCCCTCCCCACGCCATAACCCGAATCTCATTGTCTCACGTGGCGTGGGGTTGGTGGGGGGGGAAGAGGGGTTGAATTTAAAAAAAAAAAAAAAAAAAGGAAACAAAACAAAAAACAACAAAACAAAAAAAAAAAAAAAAAAAAGGGGGGGTGGGGGAGAGGGCGGGAGAGGGGAGATAAAATAATAAAAAAAATCACATTGGAAAATGATCAGCCCCAACAGGCATGCATGTCTCCCTTCATGCAAGCGAGAAGCACAGCCTCCCTCCTCGGGATGTGTATGGGGACGTGTCAGGCACGGAGGAGCTCAGCGCTGGCCCGGGGCGAGGATGGAGCGAGAACAAAGGGCCACGGCATACACTACATCCAGGGGGGAGCAGGGGGGCACCCCACCGGTGCTCATACAGAGGGGGACAGGATGGCCAAACAGTCACCGAGGTACACGGAAAAGGAAATATGGAGAAGGAAATCATAAATAAATGTTCATAGAGAAAACCAACCAAACTCAGGATAGAGCTAGGAGAGAGGTGGAAAGGCACAGCTTTGCGAAATGATGCGTCTCTGGGAGGGATGCTGGGGTAAAGGCAGGGCGGGCTGCAGGAGCCACCGGCTTTTGTTTTGTTTGCCAGCGGCTCCTCGTGAAATTTTAGCGGGTGGGAACCACCGACCTGCTGAATTTGTCTTCCTCTCATTAAAGACCAATCACCAGTCCTGCGTCTCCCCCCCCGCCACCCCCACCCCCGGCTTCTGTGGAAATGTAATTAAAGACAAGATGCTCCCCCCGCCTCCCCTCCCAGCCCCATCTCCTGGCTTTGGGAGCCCTGACTTCCCTCGGTTCCTCGTGGCACCCAAGCCAAAAGGGGGAGGTTTTACAGGACCATTCTGCAGACCTGGGAGAGGAGGTCTGCTGCAGGCACAAGGAGAGGTGACCACTATTATTATCACCGCTTTGCAGCCGCAGCAAAACTGCTCGCTGACCGCAATTCATCCATCCCTCCATGCTTCCGATATTTTAAGGCTCACCATGACTTTTTCTCCCAACCCCATAGAGTTTGCCCCTTTTTTTTTTTTTTTTTTTTTTTTTTTTTTTTTTGACCAAATCGAGTTTTTATTCAGAAGATGGTGGGCCTGGAGGCTTTGAGCAGGAAAAATGTAGTTACAACATTAGCAGCTGGGATGTTTTTACGAGCCCTGCCTTGCAGGGGTCTAGTGGAGATATTTATAGCGTGCCAGTCGCCGCGGGACCCAGGCACGGCAACTTCTCGCCTGGCAGATGGTGGGCAGGGCACTCGCAGAGATGTATATGTTTAAAATATACAGCTTAAAGATTAGAGGGGGATTTTTTTTTTTTTTTTAAATACAGGTTGGTTTACCTCTTGTTAATCAGGAGTTTAGAAAAATAAACAATCCCCCCCCCCATCCATACAGAGGGATCAGTCTGCTAAAGGGACATGTAATGTTGTAACTAGAATGAATAAGCAGCAGACCCTTCATAATTTTTTTTTTTTTTGATTAATAATGAGGGATTGGATTTGTACACTTTTTTTTTTTTTTTTTTTTTTTGGCTGTTCTGCAGTAAAACCAGAATTCTGCATCGGCACAACAGCAATATGGACTGTGCGCTGGGAAGTATGTACACACAGACTAATGCTGAGGGTAGATATGGGATAGGAAGTGGGGGGCAAAAAAATGTATTTAAAAGCCCCCATATCTGTTCTACGAGGGAGAAAAAAATCCACTCACTCAAACCTCACGATGAGGGGAAAGCAAGGAAAAAATCTAAACAGCAGGATACGACAATAAATGGGAAAACAGCAATAGAAAAAGCACACTAGGTTAATATAGGAAAACTAGTTTCTTTATTGAGAGATCGTATATTAGTATTAGTGGAATCGTGTGTAACAATGTCATCATGCACACAATACAAAAAGGCAAGGCCCACCATGCTATGGAAGGGCAACAGAACAAAAGCAGCGTACACTGAGCAGATGTATAGGCTACAGCACATTACATTTCAGCAGGGTATGTCTCTACAGAGAGATTTACATCAGAAACTAGGTAATGTAAAAAAATACAGACCATGCTTTAGTTTTAGTACAAGAAAAAAGGTGGAGATACACAACCAAAGGATATTCGGTACAGAAAAAATTACCCACAAAATAAGAACAGGAAGTAATTTAGCACAGCAGAAAAAAATGTTATCCCTGTTTAATGGAAAACCATTTTGCCAGTCGTCTCTTTCCGGGTTTGTTGTCGGTTTATTTTTTTGGGGTTTTTTTTTTTTGGGGGGGGGGGGTTTTGGTTTTTTTTTTTTTGTTTTGTTTTGTTTTGGGGGGGGGGGGGGGGGTGGCGGCGCTGGGCGGGTTGGGGTGCGCCGGCGGGACGGGACACTTGTGGCTGCAGGGAGGGACGGGGCCGGGGGCGATGCCCGCGGGGACAGCGGTGTCACCGCGGGGACGGGGATGCTGAAACCCCCCCCCCCGCCGCCACCCCCGCCCGCCAGCGGCACCTCGGCCGCTGCCTGAGCACGCACATCCCGCTCCCCGACCCTCCTCCGATTTTCGGAACCGCGGCCAATCGCTGCGCTCCCCCTCCCCAAATTTTAATGGCTTTTGGAAGGTTTTCAGCAGGGAGGTGGGACCACACGACCCCACCGTGGTCCCCTCCAAGCTCAGCCGCCCCGTGACTGTGGGTTTGGCCGCAATTTGGGGGGGCGCTCGCCCCCACCCCACCCCAAAGAGACTCTGCGACGACGACCACAGCAAAACGAATCCACTTAACAGGAATTTACAGTGCAAATGTAACTCAGCTACTACACAGGATGGAGGTACAAAAATGGCTGTTATCGGCTACAGCTACGCTGGGATGGCCTGGTGGCTACGGTGAGGGGTGGGGGTGAGGGTAAATTAAAAAATAAAATAAAATCCGTAAAAGAAGAACGGGAGTGGTGGTGGGGGGGTGGGGTTGGGGGGGGGGGGGGGAGGGGGAAATAAATCTACCGCAGCGGAGACGGGAGGTGGTGTCCCAAAACGAGGTGTGCGTGGGGCGGCTGGCACCCCAGGAAAGGGGGATGCCGCCGGGCTGGGTGAGGTGGGCTGAGGGGAACGCTGAGGGGCAGCACCCCCCCCCCCCCCCGCCCCTTCCTGCCGGGGAACCGGGACGCGCCGCCCCCCCTCCCTCGCCGCCGCTAGCGGCCCCGGGACGCGAACCCGCGTTGCCGGGAGCGGTACCTCTGTTGCGCACGGAGCCGAAGACGGGCAGCACCAGGTATCCGACGTGCACCAGGACCATGCTGCGGCCTTTGTGCCCCCCGGACGCGCCGGCGACTGGCGGCGGCCGCGCTCGGCCGGCACACAAAGGGGCGCGCGGCCAATGGCAGCGCGGGGGCCGCCGCCGGGACACGCCCCCCCCGCCCGCCGCCGGCCAATGGGCGCCGAGGGCGGGGCGGCCCGCGCGCGGGGGAGGCGCGCGCGCGCGCGCGCGGCGGCGGCGGGGTCGCGTGCGTGCGCGCGCGCGTCCGCCGGCCGGTCCGTCCGTCCGTCTGTCTGTCTGTCTGTCCGTGCGTCCGTCCGTCCGTCCTTCCGTCCGTCCGTCTGTCTGTCTGTCTGTCCGTCCGTCCTTCCGTCCGTCCGTCCGTCCGTCCGTCTGTCTGTCTGTCCGTCCGTCCTTCCGTCCGTCCGTCCGTCCGTCTGTCTGCCTGTCTGTCTGTCCGTGCATCCGTCCGTCCGTCCGTCTGTCTGTCTGTCCGTCCGTCTGTCTGTCTGTCCTTCCGTCCTTCCGTCCGTCTGTCTGTCTGCCCGTGCGTCCGTCCGTCTGTCCGTCTGTCTGTCTGTCTGTCCGTCCGTCCTTCCGTGCGTCCGTCCGTCCGTCTGTCCGTCCGTCCCTTCCGTCTGTCTGTCTGTCCTTCCGTCCGTCCGTCTGTCTGTCCTTCCGTGCGTCCGTCCGTCTGTCTGTCCGTCCTTCCGTGAGTCCGTCCGTCTGTCTGTCTGTCTGTCCGTCCGTCCTTCCGTACGTCCGTCCGTCCGCCTGTCTGTCTGTCCTTCCGTCCCTTCCATCTGTCTGTCCTTCTGTCCGTCCGTCCCTTCGTCTTTCTGTCTGTCCTTCCGTCTGTCCCTTCCATCTGTCTGTCTGTCCTTCTGTCCGTCCCTTCCATCTGTCTGTCTTTCCTTCTGTCCGTCCATCCGTCCGTCCATCCGTCCGTCCGTCCATCCATCCATCCATCCATCCATCCATGCTCCCACACAAACTCACCTCTTGTCAGCCGCACACGCGTGCACGCGCGGGCAGATGTGCACACGCGGGCAGATGTGCACACGCGGGCAGATGTGCACACGCGGGCAGACGTGCACACGCGTGCAGACGTGCACACGCGTGCAGATGTGCACGCACGGGCAGATGTGCACACGCGGGCAGACGTGCACGCACGGGCAGGGCAGCGTCCCTGCGGCTCTTGCAGCAGCACAGGTGTGCACAGACACCCACAGACCCCACACACGCACGGACACACGCCAGAAACACCTCCCAGAAACACACCCACACCTGGACACGGACACACCCACACCTGGACAGGGACACACCCACACCTGGACAGGGATCCCCACACCTGGACAGGGACACTGCCACACCTGGACAGGGACACTGCCACACCTGGACAGGGACACACCCACACCTGGACAGGGACACTGCCACACCTGGACAGGGACACACCCACACCTGGACAGGGACACACCCACACCTGGACAGGGATCCCCACACCTGGACAGGGACACACCCACAGCTGGACATGGACACTGCCACACCTGGATATGGACACACCCACAACCTGGACAGGGACACACCCACAACCTGGACAGGGACACACCCACAGCTGGACACGGACACACCCACAGCTGGACATGGACACTGCCACACCTGGACAGGGACACACCCACAGCTGGACAGGGACCCCCACACACGCTCACACGCCACGCCCAGGCGCTCCTGCTGCCCCCCCGGCCGCAGCCCCCGTGCTCTCCCGCGTCGCACACGCGTGGCTCGCACGTCTGGAGCGCTCCCTGCGCACATCCCCTCGCCCTGGCGCTCGGGAAACGCGCCCGCGCCAGAAGCAGGGCCGCCGAGGGGCTTGTCCCTGTCCCCATCCCAGTGCCCGTCCCCGTGCACATTCCCTGTCCCCATCCCTCCTCCTCGCGGGTGACACAGTGGCCTGTTGTGTTGACGCCCCAGTTACTGACAGAATTTATCCGTCGGGGCATCCCTGACCTAAAATGGCTCTGGCCAAGCCCGGAGGGGCGCGGAGAGCACCTGGAAAGCCCTGGGAGCTGGGAGCCACCCACCTGCTGGTGCAACGAACACCGCCGGCCTAAGGAAGGGCGATTCACCCCCCCAAAAAAAAAACCCAAACAGACGCTCATCTCGATTTAAAACTGCTTTAATGGAGTCAGAAGCCCCCGTTGGGCAGGAGGGATTGCCGCGTGTCGCCGTTGTGTGTCCCAGGAGGGATTTCTGGCAAAGGATCCCAAAGGAATCCCAGGATCCAGGGAATCATTTCACCCCGCTGCAAAGCGACTTTTCCACGGCTTTCCCACCCTGCCCAGGCTGTGGGTTTTGATTTTTCTTTTTTTTTTTTTTTCCTTTCGCCCCCTTCCCCCTGCCCGCTGCAGCCGCCGTCCCGCCGTGGGGAGCTCCCTTAATCCCCGCTTAGCCTTATCCATCCCGTGCATCTGGCAGGTTTAAGCGCCCGGCAGGCTCCGGACGCGGATGTGCGATGGATTTGTCCGCATGGATTATGGCGTTGGGTCTGTCGCTGGGTCGAATTTGTGGGTTTGTTGTTTGCGGGGGCGGGGTGAGGAGGGGAGGGTTGGGGTTTTTTTTGTTTTGTTTTGGTTTGTTTTTTGGGTTTTTTTTTGGGGGGGTTTGTTGTTGTTGTTGTTGTTTTGTTCTGGTTTTTGTTGTTTTTGGGGTTTTTTTTTTTTTTGGTGGTGTTTTGTGGTTTTGGGGTTTTTTGGGGTTTTTTTGGTTTTTGGTTTTTTTGGGGTTTTGGTGGTTTTTTTGTTTGTTTTTTTTTTTTTCTTTTTGGTGTGTGCGTGGTTTTTTGGTTTTTTTTTGTTTTTTTTTTTTTTTTTTTTTTTTACTCCTGATCTCAATAAAAACGTGAGCTTGGTAACCTGAATCTGTGTAACCCCTTCGCTGTGCCGCACAGCCCCAGGGCGGATGCCCGGGAAGGATTAACTTGACCCGCAGGGAGGGGAGCTGCCAGCTCTCCCTCGAGCCTTCTCCAGAGCTCCAGCCTCCACCCCAGAGGGCCCATTTTGGGCACGTTCGCACAGCTGCTGCTCCGATCTCCGCTCAGACGGGAGCAGGACAAGTTCCAGGTGCCCGCTGCCCATCCCAGCTCGGATTCCCCCTCCTGCCTCGCCCCCTCAGTGCCCCCAGGAGGCTGCACGGGCTCCTGGGGGGCTTTTGGCAGGGGAAGGCTGGGCTTTGTCCCCCGCTGGGCATTGCCCACCCCAGCGCTCAGCCAGCCCTGGCAGGCAGTGTCCCAGCAGCATTGATATTTCCAAGAAAAGAGCAAAAATTTGCTGGTTGTTTTTGGTTTTTTTTTTTTTTTTTTTTTTTTTTTTTTTCTTTCCCTAGAATCCTAGAATGGTTCGGGCTTGGAAGGGACCTCAAAGCTTATCTAAACCCATGGGCAGGGACATTTTCCACTCTCCCAGGTTGCTCCAAGCCCCGTCCAACGTGGTCTTGCACACTCCCAGGAGCAGCAGCCACAGCTTCTCTGGGCACCCTGTGCCAGGCCCTGCCCACCCTCACCACCAAAAACTTCTTCCTTACATCCAGTCTAATCTTAATTTTCCACGTTTGTGCCGTAATGAAACGCCTCCTGAGCCCCGTTTGTGTGGCAGCGTGGAAAAACAGCCACTTCCCCACCCGTCTCTGTCCGCAGCAAGAAGTCACCCCCATGTGCCACACACACCCAACGAAGGGACGCTTCTTTAAGCGCTAAAAAACCCCGCAGGGTGCGACGCAGCCAAACCCACGCGTGGATCAGGCAAGGAGGGATGCCCACCGCGCCTCCCCTGGCCCATCCCCACCCTGACGGCTGCGGGACGGGTCCCAGCAGCTTATAAATCACGCTGGCATCCCCTCCTGTGGTCTCCTGTGACGGCTGCTGGCCCCGGGCCGGGGCTGCAGCCCTTCCAGCTGCCTCAGGCAGCTGCTCCGGTGGCCCCCGGCCCCGCCGCAGTTGTCCCGGGCATTTCACGGGGCTCAGCCCTCGCCGCTGTCGCTTTGCATCCGCACACACATTCCCGCCCTTCCCGGGACACCCGATCCTCCGCAGATGCCGCAGGTTGCTGTTAAAATTAGCCCCTGGCTCCCTCCTGCCCGCGGGGTGCCCGGCTGGCGAGCCCCGGGGCAGCTTTAGGGGTCCAGCATCCCCCCGGTTCGGGGCATCCGCCCGCCTTTGCCGCAGGCTCTCCTTGGAAAGGATCGCCGTGAAATTCCTCCTGGATGCCCTCTGGCCTCGTGGGGCGCCCGTGTGGCACGGGTGTCCCGTTTTTGGGGATGCTGCAGGCGCGTCTCACCCCTAGGTACCACGGGGAAGGATTCTCCCCTTATCCAGGAGGATATCCAGAAATCAAGATGTGGCACAGGGCAGCTGGGGAGCCCTGGGCCGCACGTGGCACCGTGCTGGGGCAGGTCTGAGGGTGACCATAATTCCCAGACCTGCAAGATCTGCCGCCCCCACCACCCTCTGCCCACCCTAAAGCCCTCAGAAATTTCAGCCTGATATGGGATTTTTCACCACCTCTGCAAAACCAAGCCGGGTGAAACCCTTTGGGGAGTCAGGATGGTCTCAACTGGCTCAAAAAACGATGAGTCAGTTTTCTTCAAATTTAGGGGATTATTTTGGCCGGCCTGAGGCAGGACAGTGGAACAGTGAAGGGCTTTATCCAGCAGTTTTGAAGCCCGTGGCTTGCTCCAGAGGGACATCTCACATGCCCCAGAGGCCTTTTTATGGAATCCCAGAGGCCTTTTTATGGAATTCCAGAACGGTTTGGGCTGGGGCTCTGGTGGTCTCAAGTCTCAGGTGGGGGAGGCACAAAGCCTGCTGGGCCTGGGGGAAGAACACTGGAGAACCTCCAGGGAAAAGTGGTGGTGAAGACACTTAGGGCAAATTGGATAGAGAAAGGGCAAAAAAGGAGGGGAGATCTCTACAGCAAATACCATTGTTCCATGCCTGGGAGCAACAGCAACCCAACATTGGAGTTGCTGTTGGGGGACTCAGAAACTGGAAGGGCTTTATTTGAGATTTTTTACACTGGCATTTTATCTCAGGTTATTTTGCTGCTTTATTTTCTGCCTCCCTGGAATTTTT
The DNA here is from genome assembly GCF_024509145.1 of Vidua macroura. Lineage (NCBI taxonomy): Eukaryota > Metazoa > Chordata > Aves > Passeriformes > Viduidae > Vidua > Vidua macroura. The sequence continues at coordinate 2,699,469 of NC_071611.1, forward strand.
TCCCTTCTGCTTCTTACCTTGTTTCTTTACTTTAAAAAAAAAAAAAAAAAAATGAAGAGGCAATCTAGAGGAAATCATTATGCATTTGATCAAAGTGTAATATTTCAGCATTTCAGTTTTCCAGTTTTATAAAGTAAGAGATAAATTAAGAAGATGGGTGAAAACCCCAGCTCCAAAGAGCAGCCATTCGGGAGGAGAGAAAGGGAGAGAAAGAAAACACTTTGCAATTATTTTGCCACAGCCCATTTCAGATATGGGACCCAGGAGGTGTTTTTTTTTTCCCTTTTCCCTGAAAGGAAGATTTTTGGGAGCTCACAGCACTCGAAGGAAACCAGCAGACACCCAGAGCCCTCCCCAGCTCATTTCATGAGGGAGCACAATTTATGGTGGCAAAGGGACGAGTGTCATGAGTCCAGGGGCAGGGAACGGAGCTGGGAAGGGGCTGGAGCCCCAGGAGAGGCTGAGGGAGCTGGGAAGGGGCTCAGCCTGGAGAAAAGGAGGCTCAGGGGGGACCTTGTGGCTCTGCACAGCTCCTGACAGGAGAGGACAGCCGGGGGGGTCGGGCTCTGCTCCAGGGAACAGGGACAGGAGGAGAGGGAACGGCCTCAGGCTGGGCCAGGGGAGGAAAGAGTGGATATTAGGGAAAAAGTTTTTGACAAGAAAGGTGGTCAAGCATCAGAACAGGCTGTCCAGAGGGCAGTGTTGGAGCCCCCATCCCTGGAGGGATTTAAAAGCCACATGGATGTGGCCCATGGGGACAGGGGTCAGTGGTGGCCTTGGCTGTGCTGGGGGAATGGTTGGACTCGATGGCCTCAGAGGGCTTTTTCCAACTAAAGCAATTCAATGAGTCCATGATGCCCCGTTTGTATCTTAACATTTTTGCCAAAAACCATGAATTATTTTTCTTTGAGGAGTCTCATTCCCCATTCGTATGGGTGCAGCAGATGACAAAACAGAGCTGGGGATTTTCTGACTCGTGGTAGTTGGGGTTGCAAAATGGGAGCTGGTGAAGATGCACTACACGGAGTCCAAAGTGGGATACTAGGGCTGATTGAATTCTTGCTTTCAGTCAGAGTTTTAAGCCCACAATACTCATTACTCCCTGTGTGCCTCCATAAGGTGAGGGCAGGGATGGGCTTTAGGATGTGTCACACCACCCCGTTCCAAGCAGAATGACCCCAAATTCATCATTTCTCCTCCATCCTGCCCTTATTTTTGGGGAGCAGAGGTTTTGGTGTGTTTTCCTTGGTAGGCCCCCTGATGTTCTCCCCGTCCCAGTATCCCACCAGCTCCCTGCAGCTGCTGCTTTGGGATGCAACCATGATCACTGCAGGAGCTGTGAAGAAAGGAAAGCCCTCTCCTGGAAGCATGCTTTGCTGCAAAATCCCACAAATTCTGCCACTAATCAAGGACCTTGTACTATTTTATTTATGAGATCAGGTCCTTGGTTTGCAAAAACCAAAAACAAGGCAAGGCCAGCAACCCCTGTCCATATTCTCAGACCCTGGGCTTAATATCTGGAGAAACGACTTATTAGTGGTTAATTGCTTCAAAATCACAGCTGAGTAATTTAATTTCAGTATTCCATCCAGATTTCTTTTGCTCTTCCCGGGGCCCTTTTCCCTGCCTTGGGATGGATGCTGGCTTCATGGACAGGGTCTGACCAAGGGTCCAGAAACCTGACCAGGGTTAGGAAAATAATTTTTTTTTTAAATCGTTCTTTTCACATCCAGAAAATTTTTTGCCTGTTTTTGAGGGCACTTTCCCCATTCTGGGGGATGCAGCAGCCAGATCCCGTATCCTCTGGCTCTGGTGCCATCTAGTGCCTTCCCAGGGGCTGCTTCCCGCCAGGGCTTCCTGAGAGACAGTATCAGTGGCCAAACTGCAGTAAAAATCATTGTTATTGCCTCCCTTGCGAAAAGGGTGCTGCCGAGAGCCCTCACCTCCACCCAGCCGCCCCTCCCCACCCTTTCTGTGGGGCTGGGAGCAGACTGAGCCAAGCCTGGAGCTCCAGGAATTAAAGGGATTTCTCCCTGGGGCACGGGGAAGGAGAGGATGCAGATGTAAAGCTAATCTTGGAGCATTTTTGGGTAAATTTAAGGGCATTTTAGAGTTTTTCTATACCCCTGGACGAGCTGGGAATGCTGGTCCAGGGCAAGACTTTACACTGGCCATCGAAGGATGAAGGAGTGCTGCACCACTCTTCCAAAAACTTCACTGTAGTATGCAATCCTGCTGCTTAATGGGAAAATGAAGCATTAAAATAAGACTTTTTTGACTGTCAGGGAGCTCAGCCCCTCACGGAAAGCTCACTCCTTACATTGTGCCATGCCCAGGTGGGACTGCTTTAATTATTGCCCTATATTCCTTCTTTTGACAAGCAGATGGAGGAAAGAGAGATTCTCCAAGGAGTCAAGGATTCATCAGCTGCAAGTGGGATGGGTTTTTTTTTGCGGCCTGAGATTTTGTTTACACGGCATCCCAACCACAGAAAATGCCTGGGAGATGTGGAGGTCCCCTAGGTGGGCACCAGGGGCTCATTCTCCTTTTGCTATGGGGGTGTTGAGCTAAACAGCATTTTCAACTCGCCAGGCCTTGTCTGAGATACGCTGTGAGGTCGTTCTTGAAATTATCCCCCCTTTTATTAGGATTTGCTCACTGTGGTTTTGTATTCTGGTCTTGGTGTGTTACCTAGAGAAGAGAAGGCTCCAGGGAGAGCTCAGAGCCCCTGCCAGGGCCTCAAGGGGCTCCAGGAGAGCTGCACAGGGACTGGGGACAAGGCATGCAGGGACAGCACACAGGCAATGCCTGTGAATGGACAGAAGGCAGGGTTGGATGGGATATTGGGGAGGAATTATTCTCTCTGAGGGTGGGCAGGCCCTGGCACAGGGTGTCCAGAGCAGCTGTGGCTGCCTCTGGATCCCTGGAAGTGTCCCAGGCCAGGCTGGATGGGGCTTGGGGCAATTTGGGACAGAAGAAGGTGTGGCAGGGAGTTGGAATTATATGGCCTTTAAGTTCCCTTCTAACCCAAATAATTCTGTCAGTCTGGGACTGGCCTGACACTGGGCTTCACTGGCGTTCAGCAATTCCAAGTTTGAAGCAGACACACAAGGATCTGGAAGAAACAAAACGGGAAAGGTTTGGGTGTCACTGATCACAGGCCAGCCGGGGACAAAGCAAATGCACAAAGCAAATGCTCAGCTGCGGATGGCATTTCATCAGAGGCACCAGCCATGCTCCAGGAGCTGTGTTCAACTCACAGCACCTACAGCAATGGAAAATGAATTTGACAGAGGATTCTTGTTTGTTTTCCCAGCTCTGATGTGGTTGCCCTGGATTCACCCGAAGCTGCCGATGCAGCGAGTAAGTGTAGAAAATTATCTGAAATTAAACTTCCAGACAGCTTTCCCCCTGCCCACTCCAGCTTTGCCCTGAGACTGTCTGAAAGATGTTTCCTTCCCAGTGGCTGGCACTCAATTCTAATTTTAAACTAAACTGCAAATCCAGATGACTAACCAGACCCATGAGAAAACTTCCAAGGGGCATTTGTCAGAAGCCGTCAGGACTCTCAGGATTGAATTTGCTTTTCAAAAACTCAAGACATACGCTGAGGTGGGCATGAGTTGGATCCTTGTCCACCCTTTAGCATCAGTAACAAGAGGATTTCACCTTATTTGCACCAAAGTTGTCAGTAAATGCAGGGTTTGTCCGTCCCAGGTTTGCATTTTGCAGGCATTCTGCTCCTTCCCTGTGCAGACAGAAGGGAAACTGCATCCCTGGGGTGCTCTGGAGAGAAAGCCACAGCAGCTGACATTCAGAGATGACAGCCCCAAAAAGGAGAGGCAAAACTGGTAGTATTTCAGCCAAGGGAGGCGATGCCTTCAGCAAGGAGCACCATTTACAGAATCTCTGGGGAACAGGGGAACTAATCCACTTAGCACCCTTTCAGTCCTCATTTCAAGGCAGGCAAAACAAACTTTCAGCCACAAAATTAATCTGCATTGCAACTAATTCACTGGGAGAAACACAATATGAAATCTAACCTGGTTTTGGGTAGTTTTCATCAGTTTTTGTGTTGCCCCGGAAATAACAATTCCTACAAAGTCAAGTGGCTCCTACGTAAGGAAGTGCCAAGGGCCACAGGAGGAATTTTAAGCTTTCCATTCAATGTACCCTGAAGCCTACAGATTCTGGGTATCTCTTGGTGATAGAGAAGAAAAGATTCAGCAGATATTTGATCTTCCTTACTCTTCCCACATCTGCACCAAACTCCACGGCTCTGTTCTCCCTCAGCTGCTGATAAACACAAAATAAAATCTGAGACTGGTGCCCACCTCTCCAATGACCACCAGGCCCAGAATTTGTATTTTCAGGCTCCACAAATGCCAAGGACTCATTAAGGCTGAAAACCAACTCACTTTACTTTCATTATCCATATTGGTACTTAAAATACATGGATAAGTGGCCTTCCTGATTTCCACTGGGAGCTTTCTCATGTGATAAATACATATAAAACACAGTAGGGGTACTGAATTATAATCATTATTATTATAATTCTTATTCCTGTTTCCATTTTGCCTGTGAGGGGGGCTGGCAGGCAGCAGGACCCCATGTTCAGCACAGTGCAGTCGTACTTCACCATTCTCCTCTTTGTTTGTGGCTCCAAATTCCCCTGTACAATTCTGTGGTTCTCTGGACACAGCTCACCCTGGCACCACCCCCCTGGCCAAGAGAAGACCTGCCCTGTAGCATCAGCCTCTGAGTCAGGCAGTCTCACTGACCAGCAGAAGATGTCTGGGAGGATGGGGCAGGGGAATGCAGTCAGAGAAATAATGGTGGGAAGGTTGCTCAGACACCTGAAGGACTCAGGTGTGTGGGAAGGTGGAGGCTGTGCTGAAATTGCATCCCTGGAGGGGATTCTGCAGGGCACAAGGAACCCCAAAACAGGGAGGACGTGGAGCTGCTGGAGCCAGCCCAGAGGAGGCCCCGGAGCTGCTGCCAGGGCTGGAGCCCCTCTGCTCTGGAGCCAGCCTGGCAGAGCTGGGGCTGTTCAGCTGCACAAGAGAAGGCTCCAGGGAGAGCTCAGAGCCCCTGCCAGGGCCTCAAGGGGCTCCAGGAGAGCTGCACAGGGACTGGGGACAAGGCATGCAGGGACAGCACACAGGCAATGGCTTCCACTGCCAGAGGGCAGGCACAGGTGGGAGATTGGGAACTGGGAATTGCTGGCTGGGAGGGTGGGCAGGCCCTGGCCCAGGGTGCCCAGAGCAGCTGTGGCTGCCCCTGGATCCCTGGCAGTGCCCAAGGCCAGGCTGGACAGGGCTTGGAGCAGCCTGGGATAATGGAAGATGTCCCTGCCTGTGGCAGGGGAGTGGAATGAGACGATCTTTAAGGTCCCTTCCAACCGAAACCAAACTGTCCTGGGATTCTGTGATGGGCAGCAGCCACTTGTCACAGGTACCTGGACATCCCCTGGCACCAAGGGTACAGAAGTGTTGGACCTGCCCTGGTCTGAGATAAAAGGAAGGTTTTGCAGCCAGGAAATCACTTCAACATTCTGCATGTGCAAAATTAAATGTATTACAGCAAGAAACAGTGCTGAATTTCAGCAACTGTAATCCAGAATTTATGGCTTTAATTTGTAGATGTGACAAACAGCAGCATATTTGATGGAAGTGGAAGGAAAAAAAAAACAACAAATTGATATTGTTTAAATAATACACTCTATTTTATTTCGTCTTAAAATAGTTTAACCTTTATGCTACAGACTTGTTTCAAAAAACAGAAGGTCTCATCTTGCACCAAAAATATATATATTTATATATATATATATATAACACTCTGTTTTATTATTATTTCTCTCCAAGGACCATTAAATACTAGATGGAAAATGAGAACTAAACAGTGAGTGTCGAGAAGAATCAAATCTTATTTTTAACTAGAGCCGCACATTTTAAACATTTATATTCTGAGCAATGATTTGTCTTCACTACAGAAGATTCCAAGTTCACACTCCAGCAATTCAGGAAAACTGCTAAACCCTGAAGGGCTCGAGCCAATGCACACCGAGGTCAATAGGCAGCCCCAGACTGACCCCAGTGGGTTCTGGACCAGGCCCCAAGTGCACTGGTTCACAGCCATACAATGGCTAACTTTTCTCTTTCCTGCTGAGAAGAGCAAAAACCACCCAGGCACATTTTTGCTCTTTTTAAAAAACAGAAGTTTAAAAAAAAATAAAAAAAAAAAAAAATTTAAAAAAAAAAATTAAAAAAAAAAAACAAAAAAGAAACAAAACCAAACTATTTCCTACCTATATCCAGTGATTGCTTTTTTCAGATCACTAGCCTTGAAACTTGTTAAGAGAAAATACATAGTGTTTTAAATAAAAGAAAACCTGCATCGGACTACCATACATGAGCTGTTTAAACAAACACAGTGCACAACTGGAGGAAGTTTGGTTAGGAGGCAGTTGTTTTTATGTACACGTGGAAGTCACATCATATACAAACTGAAAAACAAGGAGGGATAAGTTTGCATTTTTTTCACGGAAGGACTGCAAACGGGGTCCCTGCAGCTTTCTTCACAACCAATCTTCAGGAGACTCTGTGAAACGGGAAGAAGCAGCCACAGGAGGTGGCTGTTCCAAAGTTACCTGTACAGCAGGTGTGTGAGCCCACAGCTGATGGAAACAGGAGGAGAAAGGATGGGCAGAGCAGCACGGGGCCTTTCCCTGCTGCGGGGCCAACAGGATCCATCCGTGCTCCCCTCCCTCCCTCCCTCCCTCCCTCCCACAGAAAGGAATTGGTCACTAAAAACATCACAGATATTTTTCTGGCCATGCAAGACAGTTATGTTCAATGCTCTAGAAAGCTGGAAATGGGAATATCAATCCTTACCTAGCTGCTCTGTAAAGTGCAGCATGAACTGTTCTGCTTATGGGAGAAACAGATGTTTGTTACTAACGATACCCCCCTGCTGAGCTGTTTTTCCTTTATGTGACAACACAGGCAACTCTATTTTAATTTTTTTATTTTGCCCACAGATAAAATTAAGGGAAGCCAATTAAATTTTGAAAGCCAGCTGACATGAAAGGAAAGCAGAACTTCCCATGTCCTGACCACCGCTGTTCAGCCTTAAATAGTAAAAAATCTAATGTCAGAGCTGTACAAAATTCCCAATAGAAACATCTGGAATATGAAGGAATGTTTCAATTGCACAATAGACATTTAAAGTGAATAATATCATCTTGTTAAAGTCTAATCTTTGGTTTTTGCCTTGGGAAAGGCTCAAAATGACGGACAAGGGGCAGGAATTTCCATATACACCACAGAAACTGCAGCCTGCTAAAATGAGTCGTTCCACTGATTTTGGTAAATACTCTGGTAGAAAGTGTTTCCTGAATCTTGGCATTTCCAAAACTAGCATGAGAGGCATGATTGAAAGCCAGGGAAATGGTGCAGATTACTAGTTTAACAAAAAAAAAAAAAAAAAAAAAAAGTTAAAAACCACAACCTTAGTTTCTGACCCCGATCCTGCAACATCTTTCAGGACAGAGTTTTTAAGCACTTGAGTGGCCCCACAAATTCCAGGAACAGGTCCCAGCTGAACACCCCTTTGCCAGGATGGAGCTTTGGAATTTGCTTGGGATTTGTTTTTTATTTTCTGAGATGGTGAATGACACAAACAAGCAGCAGTACAGATTGGGACTGTGATTAAAACATTTAATTCCTCTCCTTCATCTACTCCAGGTGAAACTCAGATAGAGGTAAAGAAGTTCAGCTGTAATTAAAAAGGAGAGGGATGCTGGGCCTTTTTATTACCTTTTCCTGTGCTTTTGCAATGTTCAGCTGTTCCTATGTCACTACTATTACTATTTTAGCCATTTCAAGCTGTGGGAATTGACCAGTGAAACACAGTAGTCAAGTGGACAGAAGACTCAGCACTGAAGAGTATGGAGTATAAATTACATTGAAAATAAAAATGTTTTAATTAAAGCTGTTCAGTGCATTTGTTACGGGCCATTTGCATTAAAGACAATCCCTCCTGCTGGTGGCATAACCAAATCAGCTAGGGTAAAAATACTCCTGGCCCAAATTGGAAGTGTTGAATACCCCCCCCAGGTCCGCTGAAATTGGTGAGGACACAGCATTTCTTAAAATCACCGATGCTCACACAGCAACACACTAACTTCTACTAACAAACTCAAGATACTGATAAATTAAAAAAAAGTCCTGGAGCTGGGAGGTGGGGAGGGTGGGAGGACGCAAGTTTGCACGCAGTTATTTCGTTAGATATACACGCACACGTTAGTAACTGCAGATGTGTTCTAGATTTGGTGCTGTTAATTCTGGGCAGTAATCCTCCTCGGAGAAGGCAAAGCCATTTGAAGTGATACTGAAATCAGACGACATTCCTGTGGACGTGGAGAAACGCCGCGGGTTTGGGTTTCTTGGTGCCAAGGACGGGGCCTCTGGAGGTGATGGTTTAACCACTGAACTTCTGTTGCCAGGGAGGGCAGCAGGGGAGGGGGCCAGAGCACAGTGACAGGGCCTTACAGGAGGTATTTGCGCCTGGTGTCCTCGTCCAGAGTGAGGTCCACCACTTCTGGGGGCGAGGACCAGTTCTGCTGGGGAGCCACTGCTGTCCATGGCTGCGCGGGCTGGGCGCTCCCGAACGGCGAGCCGCGCTTCCAGGAGGACACGCTCTGGATCACCCCTCCCCTGGGATGCACACACCTGCAGCGAGGAGAGGGACGCACACACACACACACACACAGAGCATCAGGGACACTGCTCAGCTCAGCCACGACATCCCCTCCTCCAGTGTTTTATCGTTTTCCGGTTAGCACTTCCCTCTCCAAAGTGGATTCTCCACTGGTAGAGTCCGTGGCATCTCAAACACCCTAAGCTAAATTTAAATTTGGGGATTAAATTATTCTAAAGGAATGCCAGTGATTCTCCTTAAAAAAATATGTGCATGGATCCCAATGATCTTGAGGAAGCCTGCCCCACCATGTGTAGTACCATGCACAGTTTCCTGATGGAGCTTTACCCATTGGAGTTTTTAAAAAGAGAAAAAAATTGAAGCGAGGCTGCCTAAAAGAAAATGAAAAGCTATACTGCAATATTAAATCAAAGGCATATTAAAACAAGGAGGTAATGATACTTTCATTACAATAATTGCAAAAGAGATCTTGCTAATTATGTTATTACAGCCTTACCTCTGATTTTTTTTTTTTTTGGTCTTTTAAACTGAAAATTACAAACACACTGGAAAATGCTCACTGACAACAGTTCAGCCCCACTTCAGCAAAACATTTAAGCTCTGAGACAGCCATTGAGACTAAAAGGTGTATTTGAAGATAAGGCTCCAGTGCCCTGCTGAAGCATTATACACAGGTACCCTTCACACAGCATTTTTACCTATTATATCCACAGTAGATACATAACAAATGAAGCACAGGTTAAGAGCAATATGAAAAAATAAATTGAAAATGAAAGGTAGAATAATTTTGTGTATGAAGAAGTGATGACAGGAATTTATTAGAGGCTTTGGGATGATCACTCCATTTCCAGGTGTAAATCCTACACAGGCACTAATAAAACTTGATACCTAGTGCTCCAAAAATTGTTTTGCTCTTGTAAGCACTGGTAGTGGCTGTGGCTCCTCCTGGCTGCATGGATAAACACGAGGTGCTCTGGCTGCTGGGGTAACCTTTTCCCATTTCTTTGTGAAGGCACGTGTATTTCAGGAACTCAAATTTCCTGCACTGATCAAATATCCCTGACATTTACATTTTATTTATTCCAATTTAAGTCTGTGCTATTTATTTTCTCCAAAACTACTTAAGTTATGCTCAGCTCTCTTGGTTCTGGTTGGAGTTTCATGAAATAGAATGAAAAATCTCATTCTCTGAGCTGTAACTTCCCTGAATATAAATGTCTCATTGCCTTCTCAGATACGCTCCTTAGGCTTAGATGTGATGTTCAGAATGGCTCTTTTATTACTTCTTCTGTCATAAAAACACATACTTAAAGTATATATCTACAAAGAATTAGCAGTAAGACCCTGTAGGTCTAACAAATGTATGGGATTTTTTTTCTTTTAAAGCTTTATTTTAAGGACAAGTATTTTTAAGCTTAACTGGCAAGAAAATCTTGTAGGCAGAGCAAATTAAATATGATGTTTGGTCTCAGGGACTGTGGTGCACCATTTTGAGAACAGTTCTCCGTGTTCAGGCAAAGCTAAGACTAACTTTTCTTCCTGAAGATTATGAAAACCAAGCCATAAATTATCTCACAGAAACGATATCTCTGAAAAATAAAAGTATTTATCCTCAAAACTACCGACACAAGCAGCCAACAGCAAAATATTCAAACATGAGCTCAGAACATTCTTCCAATCTACAGCTAAGGGAAGATACCAAGTAAAGGCAATAAAAAAAACCCAAAAACCTCCCTAGGAAAAACTAGACGAAAATTGGTTTATATGCATGCATGATTTAAAAAAAAATTCTGCTGCTGAAAAATTAAAGAAACTGAAAAATGACTTGGTGTCCTAAGTAAATGCCAAGGAATACCCCAATGATGAGAAACAGCACCAATTCACTCAGAATCTGAACAACTGCAAACAAAGGACAAACTCCAGGGTGTCACAACTCACACCAGCCCAACGGTGACACGGAATAGGGAGCATGATAAAAACCAGGATCCAAACACCACACTAACTAAGCATGCAGAAAATAATGCTCAAAAACCTGACCCTTGTCCAAACAACAACCCTGCCAGAAGCCCATCAATACTTCATAACTGCAAGCCTAGACCTGCAAGAGAAATAAAACTCTAAATAGGATTCAAACAACTGAAATTTGTGAGTATTCAAGGGAGGCAGTGAACACTGGTCTGCAGGAGACTGGTACAGGAACAAAGGAAAGCACAGAAGAGTGCTTTTAGTCGGATTTGCTGAAGTTATTTCAGTCCATATCTACTAAAACTCATTTTAAACAGCAACCCTGCATTTAGCTCACGTTTAAATTCCTGTAGAGGGTGATTATTATCGAGGCAGCAGCATGGAGAGCTTTCAAAGAGGGGACAGAAGCACAAGGGTCCTGTGTGCAGTGCTGCACAGATTTACAGCAGCCAGTGCTGGAAGGTGAATCCACACCCCTCAACCATCAGCACAAAGACCCTCCGAGCCCTGGGTTCTGCTGCATGAACAACCAGGACAGCTGCTTCCTAAGGAACTGCCATCTTCCAAAAGAGTTGGCCATGCAAGGATTTTCTCACTGTTCTAAAAGATAAGATTAAATTCCCTTTCTGGACCTAAAGATTTCCTTTTTTTTCCACATCCAACAGCACTGGGCTGTGCCCACATTATCCATGAACTTTCCTGTCTGGGATATTGGGTCCTGAACACTTTCTTTCTTCTTTCCTCAAGACACATGCAGTGAAGGGACAAGGAATTCTCTTCCATCCTCCTCACACCCCTTTCTGCCTCCAAGCACCCACTAGGCAGCAGAAAGTTTTGGAAGGAGCTTGTCTATGTACTGTTTTAACTCGGTTTTATTCCACCAAATTCACACTCCACACTATTAGAAAATGTCAGTTTTGTTTAACTGCTTCATAATATTTTAAGCCAAGAAGAGACCACAGACTAAAAATGAAGAGTAACATAAAAAAATGCCTACCAAGAGCAGCTGAACAGGTTTCTGACTGAGAAAGAAACCTCTGGCATCCTTACCCTCATCTACTTTGACCCCTCTTGAATCCTGAAATAAACTCAAAATTCAAAATGATCTGATTTTTAACCTAAAGGGGATATCTTATGACATTATCCACTGAAAAAATTACAGTATTTTTACCCCTACTAACTAATAAAATAAAGTGGAAGCTGATAAAAAACCTAGTATTTTGAAAGGCAATAAGAACCCACATAAAGATTTTCACTTAGTTATTTGTATATTCACGTATTCCTTTAAAATCTGAATTTCTGATGTATTTACACTTAGTATTATTGATTTTGGTACAGACATTCAGATAAAATGAAATTAATACTAGAGCAAGAAAAAAATAATTAATACCTGGCATGTTCCTGAACTCCAACAATCTCTACTTCGCTATCAGAAGAGGCAATGTTAATTTCTTCATTGGCCTGGGCATTACCACAAGAGGTTTTGTCACCTGCAAGGAAGCCTGGATCCAAACGACCTAGAGATAGGGAAAATGGGAATACAGGCAGTGTTTAACAGCTTACATGACTCAGAAATCAGCTGGAAAAGGAGTTTCTCAACCTAGCAAAAAAACCTAAACAACACTAAGATTAGAAAATCTCATTAGACCAAGTTTTTCAACTCACAATTCATTAGCTGATACAGGAAAACCACTGGATTTAGCCTGTGTCAGCAGCTCTGGTGAAGGTGCTGTCACACAAATGTGAACAAAGAACCAAAAGGAACAACCAAGAATCTGTTGCACCAAGAACAACCAAGAATTTCCAGCTGAAATGTTGTGGCAGTCAGACAGACAGACTCTCATGATACGAGTCAGACTGTCCCTAAACCTCCTTGATATTAAGAAACAAAACAATCTAAGCAAACACAAGCCTATAGGCTGGACAGAAACATCCCACACATCAAGGAAAATTAATTTAATTTCTTTAAATAAAAAACTAGGGGAAACTGGTCAGTGAAAAAATACAGCAAACCCATCAGTTTCTGGCAGTGCTGCTTCACACATCTGCTATAACATTATTACAAATACTTGAAAGGAAAAACTGTTTTTTTTAAGTCCCATATGCAGCAGGGCTGTTTTTTCATTACAGTTCCTCAATGACATCCAGTTTGTCAGTCAGTCAAACCACAAGCCCTCTCTAAATACTCACAGCAAGTATGGCACATTTTTACCTTTTCTGCCAAGTGCTGCTAAGAAGGTTCTTCACCCCAATTAGTGAATGTGTTGAGTCATACAGGATAATACTTATATGGGAAACACAAAGCAGCCGAAATTATTATTTCTCCCACAGAAAATAGATTTCTTGAAATATCAGTTAATTAAAAGATATAACTTCTACTCTTTTTTCCTCCCCAGGAAAAAGAGAAAATTATTAATTCCACTGTCTCTCTTTATCATTAGCCTGAGGGATGCTGGGCAGCCTTGAAGCAGCTGATACTACCTACTTCTGAAAAACCACTTGGTCAGCTGTACTACACAGTGGAAAAGTCATTTGTTGAGCAGGAAATTTGGGAGTAGGTGAATATTTTATGTGTATCTAGTTTGAGTGGACACCTCCTCAAAGATGAGAGGAGGAGGAGAAGCAATAATGATCCACAGGATTTCAAAGGTGTGTGAACAAGCAGAACTGATTATACCCCCAGGGACATCAAAAGGAAACAGAAGAAATTAAAACTTGAAACAAGTGCCAGGGAAACTTTCTAATGACTGCTTTAAGCACTTGGGAATGATGCAAGCAAATAGAATCATAGAATGGTTTGAGCTGAAAGGGGCCTTAAAGCCCATCCAGTGCCACCCCTGCCATGGGCAGGGACAACTTCCACCAGCCCAGGGTGCCCAAAGCCCCGTCCAACCTGACCTTGGACACTTCCAGGGATCCAGGGGCAGCCACAGCTGCTCTGGGCACCCTGTGCCAGGGCCTGCCCACCCTCCCAGACAGCAATTCCCAGTTCCCAATCTCCCACCTGTGCCTGCCCTCTGGCAGTGGAAGCCATTGCCTGTGTGCTGTCCCTGCATGCCTTGTCCCCAGTCCCTGTGCAGCTCTTGTGTAGGAACAGAGACCACGCTGTATGTTCAGTTTTTGGAAAGCCAAGACCCTTGATGATTGGACCAGGGTTAGCAAGGGAAGGAAACACATGTGCTGCCAGGTACCTGAAGGAGGAATTCCCACCTCACAAGACAAAAAAATATTGGTCAGCTGAACTTAAAACAAATTAACAGCCCAGACAGTCTCTTCCTAGCATTGAAGTTGAGCTGAACTGCAATGTTGGCAAACATCACTGACTGCCAGAAAGCCCAAAAATAGGTCATGGGTATTTCTTTAAATGGCTGGGCAGAGTGTGAAACATTAAATGAAAGTGCCCAGAGGCTTTACTTCCCCTGCCAGGGGCTTCACATTGCCAGAGGGCAGGGTTGGATTGGACATAGGGGAGAAATTCCTCCCCAGGAGGGTGGGCAGGCCCTGGCACTGGTTTCCCAGAGCAGCTGTGGCTGCCCCTGGATCCCTGGAATTGTCCAAGGCCAGGCTGGATGGAGCTTGGAGCAACCAGGGATAGGGGAAGGTGTCCCTGCCCATGGCACGGGGTGGAATGCTATGGCCATAATATTATATCATACCATAAAATACCTATTAATATAATATCTATTGTTTTACTGCCTAACTACCCTTCATTATCTTGACAGGGTAATGTCTGGCAAAGGAGCAAAGAAGACCAGCTCCTAAATAGCCCCAAAAAGTATCCTTAGAGGTATAAACTGGAGTCCTAAAAGAGCTTCCACACATTCCACCACAGCTTTAAGTTCAGACAACAAAAAGATAATTAGCAGTGGCAAAACCATGATAAGCAGAGTAAATACTGCAAGAGTAGCTCAGTGTTAATCAGGATTATAGCAGAGACAGATTTACAGCCTCTGGCCATACAAATTTCATGCCTAATAACATGCCCACGCTGTTAATTTCTTTGCCCGAACATTAGGATGATGCCCAAAGTGATGTTTTGTGTGCCCTACACCACCAGGGCTTGCAAAAGAGCCCCAAATATTTGCCCATGCAAAAAGATGTGATAACGTAATAAGATTTTTCACTTTGATAGAGCTGCTTATGTTGCTCTTTTCCCATGGGAACACATTCTTTTAAGTCTGCTAAACAAGATGCTGGCTGGAGATTACACTTGTGAACCAGATGCAAGATTTGAAAATTCTGCTTTCCCAATGTGCAACCCCAGACCTGGTAGGAGAAGGCCAGCACTGGCAAAGGTGCAGTCAGATGTGTACTGAGGCTGCAGGGTAAGGTGTATGCATGAGCAAACAGAGACTCATCCATTCAGCTGCTGACATGGCCATAGCACCAGGACCAAATCCATATGAACATTCCCAGGGATGAAGAAGTCTCTTGATGTTTCCAGATTTCTTTTACCTGCAAGTCCCCTTGGATATATGTGGAGAAAGGAAAAAAAAAAAAATTCCTACCTGCACTGCAGCATTTTAAGTGGAAGAAAAGTGGAAGAAAGCTTGGTAAGAAACATTACTTTTTATTTCCTTACATTGTTTTGGTGTACTTATCCACTAGTGCTATGTAACACAGGTGATTTCAGCTGTTCTAATTGTTTAATAAATCCCTTAATAAAGGACTGGGATTGCTAGGGGTCAAATAGGTATCAGGCATCTGCTGTCCTGCAAAAAATACCAGTGGGCTTGGAAAACAAAGGCAAGCTTCAAAAAGGCTGGAACAACATCCAGCCATGAATGACAGTGAAAATAATGCACAGAGATTCTCACACTCAAATCGTGGACTTGTGGACTCCATAGTAATGGAGCATCTCTTTACAAAGCACCACTTAATTGTGTTTCTTTAAGCTTTAGAGACACTGAAAAGCAGCTCAGAGCCACCACAACACTCCCCATGTGGGTGCCCTGTGGCAGGAGACCGTAGGGAAACAGCAGGAAACGCAAACCTGTCGTGCTCCACCAGGCAAGACCTTTGCAGCCTGAAATCCTAACATGGGAGTTAAGAAAAGGAGTGGAAAGGAAGTAAAACGTTGGCATAAACACATGGGATTGAGGGATGAAGCTGATAGAAAATGACCCCTACTAGCATCCAAAACACTGTGCAATTTTCTAAGGGGTATTGGAAATGCAGATGGAATATGGGAAGAATTAATGCCTGTATTTTAGAGATATAAAGAGAAAAACAAAACAAACAAAAAACACAAACGAAAAAAAAAGAAAAAAAAGAAAAAAAAAGAAAAACAAACAAACAAACAAAAAACCACACAAAAACAAAAACAAAAAAACCAACAAAAACAACAAAACAAAACAAAACAAAACAAAACAAAACAAAACAAAACAAAAAAAAAAAAAAAAAAAACAAAAAAACACCCAGGACAAAAAGACATACACAGGCAATCCCAGTACTGAAAACGAGATTAGGGCCAGTTGACTAGCTGGTGGCATAGGTTGTCATAATCAATCATGCAGTAACAAGAACAAGATTAGGTCACTTTCATTTAAAAAGAACACACCACCAAAACCCCAGATCTAAGTTCCCTGTGGTAATTAGAAGGAAAAGAAGAAGAAGAAAAGTAGCTAAGAAAATTAGTGTCAAAAATATATAGCAGGAATATTTGTCAATTTTTATCACTTGTATTTTGGAGTAAATGTCAGACCTTTTTAATAAGCATCTGTCCTGTTCTATCACAAAATCCACATAGGGAGCTTTTACAGCAGTACAAACTATAAAAATACTGAAAGCAAGAAAGGGAGACCCACCAACTGCAAGGCTGGCACAAATGTCAGAGAATTTAAACAAACCTGTATCAGCACTCATTTCGTTCAGCAGCCCTCTGGTTCTCCAGGCAGATCCTGAGTCTTGATTTCCTAAAGAATTATTGTGCTCTTGAACTACTGCAGCCGCCAACAGATTGTCCACATTTACCACTTCTGGGTCTGAGTTTGTGTCTGATATATCATAGTGAGCCACAACAGGGGGTCCATCTGCAGGGGAGAAAAGCAACTTGGGTTAGAAACTGAAAGACACCTCAAGAAGTACAAATAATTTGTTTAACGATTAATGCAACATCCTACATGAAGCTCTTAAAGTTACATAGTGGTAAATTGTATGAATTGTTAAACTTCAGTTAATGAACATAGCCTGAGATTACAGAGACATTTTGACCTTTACATACACAGAAAACACAAGTGTCAGAAACACACGTTTATCAGAGTATCAGTTATTTGTGTACTGTCTTTTACATTAACACATAAACATCTCCATATCTGACAATGTTACATTTACAATCTTTAAAGGATAAAACCTCCAGTTTAAAATTAAAAAAAAAAAAAAATACAGGACATTAAATTGGGCAGACAAGATATTTATCTAGAGAATTTTACAGAAGTCAAGCAACAGCTTACATTATTATAGGGTTGATTGAATAAAACTAACTTTTTCGTAAAACTGATCCAATGACAATGAATTTAACATTAGACAACTTTCATAACATTCACCTGTCAAGAGCAGGGGGATTTTTCAAAATTGTGATGTTTTTTGGTGGTGTTTGTTGGGGCTTTTTTTAAGATCAAGAATAACAAGAAACAAAATTATATTGTGCAGTGATAAATATGCTTTTCATTCAACATGATTGTCATATGAATTTTTGGTCACCATAATGAAGGAGGAAAGAGGGAGATAAAATTGCTTACGTGATTTTGAAATCTGTCCTTGAGGAATAACAAAAAGCTATTTTTGAACTGCTTTGTTAGGACCAACTAAATTCTTTGTGATGCATGAAAATAACTTATAACTGGAAAGCATGCTAGAAACAGAAAAGGCTTAGGGAAAAAACCAGGCAAATTCAAGACAAAGATTGATGTGGGAGCAAAGAGAATGGATAAATAATGCACTTCTGAGAGGATGAGAGTGTTTTAGCTCAAATGCCTTGCCCCATCTGCAGCTCATTGACTCAGCACAGATGAAAGTGGTTGGAGCTCCCCCTCCCCAGATGAGAGGATCAAAACTTTCTTTGGACCAAGGCTTCATCCGCACAAATGAGCATGAGACACAAACACAGGCCGGGCCAAAGCTCAGCATCTTTGCAATTCTTTAACTCCAAGGAGGTTCTTGGAGTTCTGCAGCTGAGCATCTGCAGGACCTTTTGTTATGGGTGTGATACATAGAGGGTACAACTTGTATGGGATAATATAAAATAATCATAAACTAAGAATGTGCTCAGGAAGACAGGACTTTCAGAGTTACAAAATGACTAATGAAATATTTTAAAGTGATAAAGAATAAAGTGAAAAGCTTTAGGGAAAACTGTTTTCAGAGTTTTGAGTGGTTGTTGAAGGCAGAAAGAACATGATGAACTAGAAGTTTCAAATTTACTTCTCTGAAAAGCTGTTCTTCTGAGGTTTTTAGAGCGGATTTTAGGGTTTTTTTTGGAGGGGGTGTTTTTTAGTAACTTGGTGCCTGAAATAAAATTCAACTGACTATTTTCAGAAACCCCTACTTGGTGATTAGCAACACAGTTCATCAGAGAGTGACATTTTGCTTAAGTCGTACTAAAGATCAGTTTTGCAACAAGGAATGAAGAAATTCGCAAAATATTTCGGCTCAGACCTGCCTCCAAAACAACAATTCCATGAAACAATGTTACATTACAAACTTAAAACAGACCCAACAAAAATAAATGAGTAGTTAAATGCCAATGTATTAAAGACCAAACTGTTCGCAACATGAAACGCTGATGATTATGACTGGAACAGAATTCCTGATAATTAACTGGAAGGCAATCTTTGTCTTTTTAAAAGGCAATTACAAAATAATGGAATACCGAGTTCGGAATTAAGCTGGCTGGTGTTCAGTTAATTATTTGTGACAGCTGATGATTAAATTACATGCAGAAGTTAGGGCTGGACTGAATCATGGGAAGCATGTTTTCTTTCAGTCTTATCATCAGGGTTCAGCGTGAACATATATAATGTGAGCTATAAAAATAAACAGTCGAGTGCAGAAGATACGAGGGTCAAGTACAATATTGACTATTTGACCATTTTTTCAACAGGTTATCTAAGATTTAAGGAGCTTGGGACTGTTCTTTCAGGCCTTTGTTTCTCTCGCTTCTGACTCAGACCTCCAAAAGCAGAAGCAAAATTTGATTTTTAAATAGACGTGTCTACACGACAATAAAGTTGTATTTGGACAAAAGGCACCAATAGTCTCAAGTCAAAATTGTACCACTCCTACATGTATAATCATGCAAAAATGTATAATAAATGTATATACATGCAGAGTGATATTCTCATCACCTACCCATAGAAATAACTTGTGTGAAAGTCTTCATCAGTAGGAAATACAAGCATAAACTTGTTATCTGTAGCTCCACTCTTGTATCTTCCACACTTCCAAAGAGCACACCTTATAACTTAGCTTAAATTCAGTATACATCAAACAGACAAAAATATTTTCAATATAATTTACACAGTGTAATTGTATTTGTCAGGGTAATAGCCACCAATTTAACAATCTGGAAAAAAGAACCCCAAACAAGCTGCCTATTTACAAAGCAATCACAGCAGAGATCTATTTTTGCATTTCTCAGCCTTGCCTTTCAGGATCAGATCTGGAAATTTGGAAAGGCCCCCAACACCAGGTTTATTCGCACCTATCACCAGTGACTGACAAAGCCAAGATAATGGCCACCAAACTGCAACAAATCCTCAGATTCCCAATATTTACAAAAAAATAAGTAAGCATAAACACTCACGTGTGTTAAAAAAAAAAAGTCAACAAAAACCACACAAAACCAAACAATGAAGAAGTTGCAGGCAACAACAACTAGATGGAAGTTGCAGTGAAGGCATATTAAAAAAATCTTATTAAAATCCTCTGTTCCCAAAAGCTGTTTCCTTTTCAGTGCTGCATGGAAGGGACAGGATTGGTTAAATTTGGAAATAAATAATACTTCCCTAGCCAAGTACATGATCATCCAGTGATGTGATGCAAAATGAATGTATGGTACCAAGAAATAAGGACAATTCGCTTCAGCTGGGAAATAAAGTGAAAAAATGCTTTCAGGTTGAAAAGGTAAAAAGGATTAACTACAACCATAGGTGTAATTCATCATCTTTTCTTTATAATAGAGACACTACACATAATTACTGACCCTAACTGGATTTCAAAAGATTAAAAAACAGACATCAAGACAAACCATGCCAGAACCAAGACTTAATGTAGAACAGTCAGGAGATTCCCTGGTCAGTAATTTAAACTATCTACTTTAGAAAAATTACATCTTTTGAGAACCCAAGGTAGCTGGAAGAAGTACATTTCCCTGGTGACAAGCATTAATTCATTTCTAAAGCAATAAATGCTTGAAAAAGGCAAGGCTGAAAAAGTTAATAAGTACCAGCAGCAAAATACAGCTGTTGACATTTAATGCTATAAGGGGGGAGGGAAAGCCTGCTTTCTTTTTCTCTTCCCCAAAGAATTCAGAGGCAGAGGTCATCACGGGGACAGCATTTCTAAGTGTCCAACTCTCCCTTAATTTACACAGCTCATCACAACTAATTCCACTCCGAACAACTGAATCAGAAGTCACATGCACAAAAGTCCACGTCTACACATACCAATTCTCATTTTAAACTTGCAACACAGAAAATTAAATCACTTCTCATCTGCTACCTGCTCCCTTACTTTTCTTAGAGCGGCATCTCAACACTCAGCAGTCTAACCCGTGCTGTAAGATGCACACTCCTATTATCCCTTACTTCATTATAATGGCAGCACAAGCAAAAAGGGGAACTGAACCGTAAAATTTCAGCCATTCCATAAGAAGCACTGTCCCTTTGCACTGCACAGGCTGTTTATCATTGCAAAGGAAACACAAGATATTAGCTGGCAGAACCTGAGTGGGGAATTAAGTCCTTGAAGTTTGTGGAGACAGGCTGAGAGCTGGGTGTTTGGACTCCAGGGAGAGCTCAGAGCCCCTGCCAGGGACTCAAGGGGCTCCAGGAGAGCTGCACAGGGACTGGGGACAAGGCATGCAGGGACAGCACACAGGCAATGGCTTCCCCTGCCAGAGGGCAGGCACAGGTGGGAGATTGGGAACTGGGAATTGCTGGCTGGGAGGGTGGGCAGGCCCTGGCACAGGGTGCCCAGAGCAGCTGTGGCTGCCCCTGGATCCCTGGCAGTGCCCAAGGCCAGGCTGGATGGGGCTTGGAGCACCCTGGGCTGGTGGAAGGTGTCCCTGCCCATGGCAGGGGATGGAATGAGATGAGCCTTAAGGTCTCTTTCAACCTAAACCATTCAGAGTCATTTAAGCTCAGCCTGGAAATTGCAGCTTAGAGCATCAAGAACACCATCTCCCCTCCTTCCCCAGCAAACAGAAAAAGCTTAAGGCACCACCTTAGCCCAGGCACCTCACTTTTACAGTGCTCAACCTCCACAAGATGAATTCCAGCCTCAGGGATGGGATTTAAAATTTGCTACGTTTCCTCTATAAGTAGAGGAAAAAAGACTGAAATCTCCAGAGGACTATCCCGATCAAAATAAATTCAAAATTAAAAGCCTCACTTCAGTAGTCCAGAGCTGCCCTCTGGAGCCATCATTGTCTCTGCAAAGAATAGACACAGAGCCATATTTAAGTGTGAATACCACCCTGAGTTTTAAGACACACGGACCAGTACAGTAATAAAAGCAACAATAATTACAGCACTTTGTTCCTACAAAAAAAGCTGTCCATTTGTGTATCCTGGAGAACTCCGAGGTGGTTATTAACCTCCTTTGTCCACGAGGGAAACTGAGGCAGGCAGCAGCCTGCAGCTTGCTCAAGGCTAAGGAGCAGAGGAGCTCAGCCTGGCTGAAAACAACATTCCCCTCCAATTACTGGGCTATTTTTAACTGCTGAATGTTTGAGGAGTTTAGAAGAAGTGCTTAGGAATGCTTTTGGGAAAGGTGCAAGTGCTACACACAGAGCGCTGGGAGACAGCCTCTGCCAGCCTCACCTCCACCTCTCGGCTGTGAATGTGGGCACGGATGGCCTCAGCCTCACTGCTCTAACTGAATTTATTTCTACGGAACAAATAAGAATACTGAGATGTTTTAAAATAATGGAAGACCTAAGAACGCACTCATTTACACTAGATGCTTAGATTTAAGAGATAAGTCCCATTTGCTTCCAGATTACACAAAACATAAAATGAACTTTATTACCCATATAAATTTTAAGGTCAGATGACCACAATCGAAATAATGTACTGATACACAAAACCACAGGATGAAGTGACAGCCTTTTTGTTTCAGATAAGCAACAGAAACCTGGTATTAATTAAAACATGACCCAGACCTGCCATTCCAAAAGTCTGTGCAGCTCAAATGGCACAAACTACCTGAACCCTCAAACAATTCTCAAAGGGGAGTGAGGGCTGGATACTTGTGCTTTTTTGTGTTGCTTAGTAACATAAAACACCTCATTGCTATTTAGATTTATTTATTTATTCCAGGCTACAGTAGTTACATTTCAGAATTTACAGGGTTAAGCAAATAATACATTGTAAATACAATAAAAAACAATAGCAGTGTAACAACATTCTCTCTAAAATCATAAAGTGAACTTTATCAGTGAATCCACTTTCCTGACATTTTCCTTTGTTTCGCATAGTAAAGCTTTTCTGTTTGGTGTTTCTTTTAACCATAATAATAAAATTAAATCAAAACAACATGATAAAATTATTATCTGTTCTCAGACTGGATACTTTTTAATATATCACAAGAAAAGAAATCCCAAAAATTCAAGTCTTGCTGAACAACATTCATACTTCCAGGCTTTTTGATGACTAGATGGAAAATATCTTGATTTAATTTAGCAAATTGTGAATGACGGTAACAAAGCATTTTTCATTGTGCGTTAAGCAAAGGCACATGGAATATGGCTACGGATTGAGAATGCTGGGAAGTGGAATTCACCTTGTATCTCGTTACAGGAGCTATTTTCTGTGATGCTGCCTAACAATGCAGTAATTATGGCAGCAGGTGTATCAACCAGATCTCTTCCCCAGTTTTACTCGGAGAAGTGTCTCAGGAGGGTTTTGGAAACTGTCACATCCTTACATAGCCATGGTAGTTTAAAAAAGGTAAATAATTCCCTGTATTCCACAGAACTTCCATTAGGAAAAGGCAGATAACATGCACCCCTGCAGAATGTAGCACATTTTCCCCAGCACAAGCTGTACCTTTCCATGAAGGACTGATACAGCCTCTGATGGTCCAGACTAATCCCCTGCTCCATCGCTCTGCACTTGAAATCCCTGCTATCTTAATAAGCCTATTTTTCCATGTGCCTTCATTTTGCTGACCTAACACCAAGAGACTAATGAAATTTGTGAGAAATACCAACTTCTGGCTTCATTTTTTGCAAGGTACTGTCCATCTTTATCAATCAGCCTAATTATTTTGGCTTCTACAGTACAAATCACACAGTGCATTTGTTCTAACACCTGTAACTGCAGTGGTCACAGTGCAGACCCCCATTATTTTTAAAACATTTACTCAACTGGCCTGAATTACACACCCCCATCAGGCAAAGGCTCCCCTCAAGGTCAGCTGGAGGATTCTCTGGACAAAAAAACTGCAGAGTAAATTCAATTTTTAATGAGATTAAAGGCCAGCCCCATTAAAACCAGTAGAAAGTTTCTGCTACTATTGATGGGGCTAAAGTTTAATTTTTAATGCCCTTGAAATATTATTTATAAATTTATCCACATACAATATGTGGATACAGAAAGAGACAAAATACATTAAAAGAGAAAACAGTGATAATAAATATGTTCTAATTTGTAACATTACTGCCAAATATAATCCCGTTTCATTGAAGCTAAGATTGGTTTTTCAGTCTTTACCCTAGCAGCTCAGATAAACTAACCCAACAATCCTGCACAAACACTCAAAGACACTGATCTTAAAAAAATAGATGTGTATTTCTGCCTGAATTATTTTGTCCTAGTACTGTTAAAAATGACACCGAAAGTTTTACATTTTGACTATTTTTCCCTGCACTGTTATTTCTGCAATAGAAAAATCTGAAAAAAGTTTCATTGCCTTGAGTTTATGTTGTATGATAATTTTTTTTTTTCCCCTAAATAACACCTGACCATTCAGATATTTATTCCTAAAGACCTTCCTTACCAAACCCCACTGAAAGGAGATTGAATGCCTTGGGAAGAACCTGCAGGCAAGCCTGCAAAAACACTGCACACTGAAGCCCCTGGACTTCCAGGAACTCCTAAAAAGGGACTGATCCTAGAAGGAAATCTTTTTACTGCAATGTCTCTTCGACATTTAGTGAAATTTAAACTGAGCCTTTATACAAAGGCTTACTTTTGCACTTGCACAAAAAACATTAAACCAAACGACTGTGTTTCACCTACTGCTAAATTCCAACTCTGGGGTTGTACAGCTGCTCCACTGCTCCCAGGCTGGAACAGCTGCCATATTAAAAACACATAATTCAATATTTAAAGTGATAATATAGGAGCCTGAACCAGAGCAGCTGTGGCTGCCTCATCCCTGGCAGTGTCCAAGGCCAGGTTGGGTGGGGCTTGGAGCAACCTGGGATAGTGGGAGGTGTCCCTGCCCATGGCAGGAGGGTGGGACCGGATGATCTTTAAGGTCCCTTTCAACCCAAACCATTCCATGATTCTGTGAACAGGCCAGTTAGGTTTAAACTGGCACCACCATCCCTGCAATTACAACAGTCTACACCAGCTCACCTGACTTGCTGCATCTGACCTTTTCAAACCATAAGTAAAATTCCTTAAAGGAACTAAAATGTTTCTTTACACCATTCTGAAGTATAAATCCTGGGGCAATTAGGGAAACTTTAAATTATCTGTGGTTCTCCATGCCTGTGCAAAACTCCTAATGATTTCTCCCCTACTTATTAAATGTGGTGGTTTTGAAGTACTTTGATGAGATGTGAGCATAAATATACATTCAAAATGTAACTCAGGGTTGAAAAGTAGATGAGCTTTCTTCCAATAGTCCTAAAGTAGTCTTAGATAAGTCAGACTGTTTCCATGAGACACAGAACTGGTAAGATAAAAATTTATGTTAAAATTTCATCTGAAGAAATTTTAACTCCCTGAGGGTTTCTAGTTGAAGCCCTTTGAAAATAAGAGCTTATAATGGAAATCATGACAAACTCAACTGCAGCCATGCCATAAAAATATAGTGAAAGTATTCCCAGGAGGCAAAAAAAATAGAATCTGAAACGATGTGCTGGCAACCCGTTTTCTCAAAGATGCCAAAGACTGTTACACACAGTTAAAACACAGACTCATCACTAATATTGGTATCTGGAGGTTGGTTCCTCCAGGGCTCTGCACCTCCCAGATTCAGACCACAGAGCAAGAAGAGAAATTCTCCTGTTGACGGGCAAATCCTTCATCAGGCAGGCTATCCTACACCTGAACAACAGAAAGGTGAGGCTCCCCTCTTGGTTTCAGGGCAAACACACTTCCCCACATGGAAAACCAGCTCATGGAGCAGTGGAAAACCAGCTCGTGGAGCAGTAACCAGCTGCGCACATCAGCGCACACATTTCAAAGGAGAGGTTTGTGACAAAGCTGAAGATTTGGCTCTGGTTTTGACCCACGTGGAAAGAGTAAGGAAACATTATTTGCCATTTACAAAGCAATTTACAGCCACTGATCTTGCACAAGTGTTTTTAGCCTTCAACTAGGGAGCTTTTGCAGGGAAATTAAGTTAAAATTATATCTAATAGGAACTGTTCCGTCAGTCTTCTGGAAGCCTTGAGATAATTTTATCCTAGAAAGAGTACAGCTTTAAAGTCTGTATGCTCAACTTTTGTCATCCTCTGCTTGTTCTTTTATGTTCACAGCTGTTTGCATTGAAAAGAACAGTTAGCAGTGATGGGAAAAATAAAATGTTTTAATTTTTGCCTTCAGTAACCAAACACAAACCTTTATCTATTCACACTCTGAATTATTTCAATATTTTTCTTTTTTTTTTTTTCTTTTTTAAGGACTACCTGAACAATACATTGAAAATTTGCAGAAATTTCACTGGCTACATATGTGATTAAGTTATTACCCATTTATGAGATACATATGTAAAGGTGCTTCAGTCTGAGACATAAATAAGTTCAACTGAATGCCTTACACAATTTGTTCTGAAATATTAATTGTTCCATTCATACTATTTTACAAAAAAGACTATGGGCATGCTTACAGACATACACATTAAAATAAATCAGTCACTGCAAAAAGCTGCTTCTGCATGCATGGGAAGATTTATAAAGTTGTCATGCTTTAGAATATTCTGCTCTTATTATCATCATAAAGAGATTTTTATTTATTTATTTATATATATATATATATATGTGTATATATATATATAAAAAAAAATCTATGAACACCAGAAGGATCCATTTTGGTGGGGGTTGTTTTATCAGCAAATACTCTTCCCTGAAAGATCTTTTTAAACAGATGAGGATAAGTTTTTAAATTGCAATCAAACATAGAACAACGTGTTTAACTTTTACCTGAAATGCACACAATTTCAGACAAGGGAGTTTTCTAACAAGTTCGTATCAAAATCTTTGTATCAAAATCATGCATGAAGGCAATCTGAAAAGACTATATCCCAGTACTTAAAAATTATCTCCTGCATAGTCTTTCAAAGAGCTACTCTGAAAATAACACAGGTCTCTAACCTATTTTTTTTTTAGTGAAGACATCATATACTTAAAAAAAAAGTCAAGTCTTGGACAAGAATAATGTTAAAATACAAATGCTGATATTATACTGATAACAAAAAGTATTTCTTGAGTTCCTGTTACAGGTTTGATCCAAACTGTCACATAAATTGATGGAAAAACTCCCATTGACTTCAGGGAGGGTAAAAAAAGCCTGACCTACAGAAGATACTGTGGTTACTCCCAACAGGAGGAAAAGAAAGTAAACTAACATAATTAGGGAAAAAATGACTGTGGTTGAAAAAGCAGAGTAACTGAGCTAAAGGAGACCTAAGTGTTCTCTTTACTTAAACTGCATGCTTTCATTTTCCATTGTAAAAATTTTGATTTCATTTTCATTAGAAACTTCTAACAAGTTCTACCTGCTTAAAAATATACATTTTTTTGGTAGCTACAGAGAAGTTACTTCACATTAAGGAAGGCTTTATTGGAGATGTGACCAAAAAATCCCCGTGTGTAGCAATAATAGTAAGAATTAAATATTTCTAATATATAGTTTAAATTAATCCTACTTTAAACATCACAGTTTCAAGCCTGCCTATTCAGGATAACTATTAGTACAAAAAAAGAACCCACAAAACAGCAAATTCTTGCCTCACTTAAATGAACCTGATGCTGTGGCATTCCCCATCACAAGTAAATAATTATTTCAGTTCACGCGTGGTCCGGCCTGACCCAGGCCAGCAGCTATCAAACCACCAAGGTGTTCACTTATCAAGCCTTCTTTTAAATTCCTGTGCCAAGGCTCAACCCATCCCCTGATGGCTGCTTATCTGGGGACAGACAGGATTGTTTTTATTCCAGTGTGAAGGATGTGGCTGGGCTGCATTTACAGGAGGAAGCAGCCGCTCTGTGTGCACAGGTTGGGGTGACTCATCTCACCCTAAAGTTATCTCTTAGGGACCACTGATAAGCCAGGTTAGGGACAACTCATGGGAGGGAAAGACACTGCCTGGAGGCATCCTTGGTGAGGCTTATCTCTTCCCACTGAGACCCAGGGAAGAGCAGAGCAGGCACCTGGAATTGGTGGAGATGACCTGCACCCAAACTGAGCACACAGAGATGTGTGTGAGCGTGCCCGTGTGTGCACACAGGGTAAGGCAGCCGCCTCCATAAATACACCATGAGCAACACAGCAGTGACACTGATAAAAACCCTGGACAGGGAATGAACTGCTGAATGGGAGACAAAAAACGAATTAAATCTGCTGTGCACGCTTGTTATAGACAGCTAAATTTTTAGGGTAAGCTTATTTATTAGTTCTGCCTAAAAATGAAGAAGCTAATGTGAGGCATGGTCAAGCTGCAAAACTTGAGAGCAAACAGAGTTAAGGAAATGTCACGGGTCTGTATCTAGTCTGGATCTCTAGGGTGCGTTATCTCTTTAAATATAAAACTTATTTCCTTATATAAATGTTTTAACATGCAAAAAGGGCATCTGGATGAGTACCCTGAATGCTCCTATTGTAGCAAACACAGCCCTACTGCTTTTGGGGTATCTAGACAAGGATTCTAAGTTATAGTTTCTCGAGTTTGGTGATGAAAGCTTAGGGTGGCTCCCCCCATACACCTTTAAAGGTGTTAGTTTATATGTGTGTACTGGCACATGCAGGTGGGTATACTGTGATTTTTTTTTTTTTAACTACATATATTCAGTATAAATTAATAAAAACAAAAAATATCATGGTAATAAAACCCAAAAGAGAAAACAAAACGAACACATACAAAGCGAAAAGCAAACCTCGTTTTTAGCAGAATCCAAAATAACATCAAGATTGCAAAGATCTGAATTTTTTTAATTTTTTTTTTTTTTTTTTTTTTAAGTTTATGATTAATTCAAATCAGACTCTGCCATATTCCCATTCTCTGGAAAGACAGGTGGAAAATTGTTGTTAAAAGTCACTGGGAACTCTAGCGCGGCATCGGCATTTTGATAGCCCACGTACGAATTAAACGGCTGCTGAGGAAGCACTTGGCTATCAGGCATCTGCACGAAAGCCCCTGACTGTGTGGTAGGGGGGATTCTTTGGCCAACTAGTTGGATTTTAGGTTCCCTGGGCTCCAGTTGTTGCTTGCTTTCTTCGTCCGTGTCAAGATGGGTTAGCTTTTCTATCCACATGCGGAATTTCTCCTCTGTCTGCCTCTGCATCTCGGCAAAGCAGTTCATGGCCTCTTCCAGGACATTGCCTATGCAGTTCCTATCCCACACGGTGCCCCTGTCAAGCAATCCTGGAATTTCCCTGGTCGCTCCTCCAGATCCCCCAGCACGACTGAAGCCAGCTTTAAAGACATTGAGGCCATTTGATAAGACATCATTAAGTAAGAACATAATATTGTTTATTAAGGCATGTTAACTGAGGAAAACAACTTTTCTAATTCTGCCCCTTGGATACAACAACAGGAGAGGAATTAGCATATATTAACCAACAGTATTACTCTTATAATAAAATTTTACATCCACTGAGGTTATAATAGAAATTTTGGCATCAAAATTATTTTATTCTCAAAGTCCCAGACAATTCTGTCACAAAGGTCTCTTTTTTTACCAAATTACTCCAGTTCCCTTGCAATTTGCTTTGAATTCAACTGAACGTGTCAAAAACAATTATACAATAACATGTTTAGTTCTATTAAGCTGCAATCCAAAATGCTATTTTTTAACTGACAAACCTGAATAATTATGTGCATTTTGCTTACACACTTGGACCCTTTTATAAACGGGCCGTTAAACACAGGTAGAATTGGCCCAAAGCTCTTGGCCTGATTTTGGGAAGCACACAGAATGAGAGGACATGATACAAAACACAAAAACACAGCGGGGTTGTGTGAGTGCTATGCTGACACAGGAGGGAAGAGCATCCACAGCTCCATCACAGGGACAACCTGCATGCCACGGAGCCCTGACCAGCCTCACACCAGCCAGGATCCTGCCCTGAGCCACTGTTCCTACAGCCAGTCCCAGGCAAAGCAGAAAACAGGGAATGGTTGGAAGGAAACTGTTCTGCTTCCAGCTGTCCATCAAAAGGACAGTGGAAGTGACTGGCTTTGGGTTATCAGGAAGAACTGCAGCAGCCAGAAGAGAAGGCCAGTCCTCATGGCCTTACTCTACATATCAATAACAAAAGGCAGTGGAAACTATATTTTAAAGTCTAGACTTCACTCAGGAATCATCTAGGAAGCAATAAACCCCAAAGAAAATGAGGCTCTGTACCCGTTTGAGGAACAGTAAACAGTATGTGCACGCCATCCAAACACACAAATGTCACCTAAGGTAATACCAAAACAAGACAAGCATCACATTAAACTACACAAAGGTACAGAAGATGATAGTTTAATATCTAAATGTGAAAACTTGTGGAACCCTCTAGCTTAAGAATAATAGAAAACACTCTAAGAATGAGAGAAATCATTGCACAGCCAAAGTAAATATTTACTAATAAAAACCCAAGGCACTAAATCTTTATTGGGATTTCACTGAGTACACAAAATTACAGTATCATTTAAACACTACATTCTTTTTAGGAACTGTTTAAATGAGGTATACACAGATCCTTCAGGAACAGCTAAGCAAAGCCCTGGGTTATTCTCTTACTTCCGAAGAGTAGTTTTTAAGGCTTTCTTGCCCATCTGTTTACCTATCAGACATGCTGGAAATTCAGCATTCAGGTCCTCTGCTAAAAATATTTACTTTATACTAATTTACATGCCTCCAACTGCATTTTAACCAAAATGAAATAAGAAACATGGTGCCTTTTTTTCTAAAACATGGCTCCTTTTGTATATTCAATACTTTTTTCTTCCCTAAAAGAAGTATTTCTTCTGTTCATTTACTTCTAGAACTGAACATCCAGTATGCTTCTGTTTATTTGTCTTTAGCCTGGATCTTACCTTAAACTCAAGGAACTAACTTAGAATCTTTTTGATTTCCACAGACATATAGATAAGTAATGTTAATTTTTAATTGCAATTTAACTATTGATGTTGATAAGTGAGACAATCTTTTCTGGTATTTGAAGTTAAGAATGAACTAGAATGTCAAAGTTGACAAAATTGTTTTGTAAACTGAATAAAGTATGTATTGAAATATATATAGCCGTGCAATACAAATTTTA
This sequence comes from Vidua macroura, assembly GCF_024509145.1. NCBI lineage: Eukaryota > Metazoa > Chordata > Aves > Passeriformes > Viduidae > Vidua > Vidua macroura. The sequence goes on from NC_071611.1 coordinate 2,730,077, forward strand.
AGAAGCATCATTCACAGAGTATCTCAAATTTACAGCAGCAGCAAAACAATGCTTTAAATGCTTCCTGTGCAGTTACTACAACAAGGTGTACTCAATCTTTTCTTTATTTTAGGGTTCAAAAAAATCCCCAAGCCTAAAAATGCATCCTTACGTATTAAAAATGCTAGCATTAATTTAATTGGTCCCTCTTTTGTCTATAACTTTAAACTATAATTTTTAAATTATGCCAAATTTAAAGGACAAGAAATTTGAGGTCACGAAGGGGTCAGAATTAAAGACTCCTCTCTCATTTTTAAGATAACACCTCCTCCAAAACAGCACCCAAGAAATGCCCCAATGCTGTCTTTTTATGGGATCTCTTAAGTATAATCTTAGTAATAACCAAATCCAAAGTAATTTAATTTAGTAAGTCTGGCAACATAACAATGTAAGATATGCTTCATCTTCATTCTAACTAGCAATGGTTGGTTCCTCTGTGTTATTCTGCTGCAGACACTGCCAAATTAGTATTTTACAGCAAATCATTCTTAACAGCCTAATTCTTTTTCCTATCTATTAACTATAATTGTCATTCTGAATTCAGCCCTTGCAGATGCATTATCCAAGATCTATGCACAGTTCTTAGGAGGAAGGAACCTGTGTCCATCTCTTTGGGTTTACGGCATATTTTAAAAGCCTTGTTATTGTTTTTAACAAAGTGAGATGCAGCTTTTTCAACATTAACACTTAAACTTTTTGACAGGTTTTTGTGATAGCCTAAGACATAAACAATCCCCATTTCAATTCAGATTTTTCTGAGTTGTAGAAACCACAATGGCGGTAAAATGCAAAATATTTTTGTATGTTATTTGAATTTGTTTAAATCCCTTGCTTTTTCCAAAAGAGAAGTGTTTACATAACAATAAATATTGATTCCCAGACTTGTTCTTATGCCAATTTCATTCAGAGTTAACTTGCAGCATCACATGTGAAACTGTTTAAAGGAAAAACTTCCTACCACAGCAGGAAGCCTAGCAGAATCTATTTCAGGACTCCTATGCCATGTTTATGTGGTGCTGAAGAATGGCAAAATTTTAGATGCCAACAGAGAGGCTCAGTCATTAAAAGGTAAAAAATTGTTCCTCATCTGTAATAATCCAAAAATCACGGCATTCCCTGAAATAAAGAGCCAAAGATTATGACTGCTCGCACCAGTGAAAACGTTCTCAGGAGCACCCCTGAAGTTTAGACTCAACCTGTATTTTCAGGTGTAAATTAACACCACAGGATGCATGCAGAATTCTGTAATTTACACTGTGCCAAGTTCCTGTGCAGCTCACAGTACTTGTATTGAAGTATCACCAGTAAAATCTCAACTCTTCTCAACTCTGGCACTATTTTAATCCACTATTTTAATTTAAACTTTAAGTTCAGCAAGAGACCTGACTATTGAACAACTGCTCTGTTTGTAACTTAATGGTGTAATCATCATCACGTATTTCACTGAACATTTTCTTTACCCTACAAATTTAGCCAAACATATTTCAGAGTCAGTGATGCAGATGGTTTAAAAAAAGATTTATTTAAACTAGTGCACTATTTAAGTGGAAGAGTTTTAGTGACACAGCGTGAAAGATTACTGTATTCTGAAATGTGGCAATTTAATTTTTCAGACCACACACAAGCAAACTGCCTGCTGTAACACTACCTGTGTTGACAGCTTAAGAGTCTGTGTAATTTTTGTCATAAGGGCCAAATTACCTGTCACTAAAAGTTTTAAAGCATCTCTGTTGGCAAAGCTGTTTTTCAGGTAACAGAAGGCTAAAAATGAAAATTATATGAAAATAAGTGATGTTGAGTAAGTAAACAAGACTGCAGGTGAATGTCCAAACACAGACTAAGGGGAACACATGCTGCCTGTAAGTAACTCTTCATCATCAATGTGTACAGGTAATTCTTTTAAAAGTAAAGGCAAAAGTTTTTCATGCTTATGTCCTGACACTGAAGTCAAACCTTTCAGCTTTCCACTGTGTGCAGAGAACACTGGCGGACTGAAATTCCAGTAACGCTTTTTGATACCCTGTATTGTTTTCTATCTACACATTCCCTCCCTCAGTTTTGAGGCTATTCACAGTGTTTTGCTAAGTGCACTAAAATGGCTTTCTAGCCAGAAAAAGGAACTGAGTCCTTTGCCAGCTCCAGGCAGAGGGATGGCAGATGGCCTGGGAACCCACCACTGCGACGGAGCGCTGTGAGTCTGACCAGACTCGCAGCTCCACCGCAGCTCCGACAACCACAACGTCTCCTTCACCCACAAACAGCACAGGATGCGTTTTTTGGACAAACCACATCCTTATCTCTACAGAGGGTATTTTTCTCTCGCACTTGGAAGGCGTTTCCCACAAAGCAAAGCCGTTTCTATTTAAAGGAAAACTGCAATGTGGCAGGTACACATCGCACCCCATCGCACTAAGGGGGCAGCTCAAACCTTTTAATGTCTTAAACAGAACTCAGCACCGAGCAGATGACACGTGCTGTGAAATTAGAATAAATGTTAGTGTCCCTCCCCCGGGATGGTTTGTGCACTCTTGCACTGCAGGTAAAGCTGGGCCTTGGTGTAATCATCACTAATAGTCAAGCTCTTCATGTGATGGGAACCCTTCACCAAAAGCATCTCGTTCGTGGTCAGGACTGAAAGGCAAATACAGAAGAACCCAGGTACACAAACAATATCCTGGAGTGGCATCAGGTCCCCACAATGGCCCTCAGAAACTTGAAAATACCATATGATGCCATTCTGGGTCACAAGGTACTTTTATGACTTAAAAAAAGAATGTGACCTGAGGGACTTATTCTGTGTGTTTTGGGGTTTTTTGAGAGGCGGGGAAGAACCTGTCCCAAAAATCAGTGAAATAGTCTTCTTCAACAGGCTTTAAATTAGGCTTAAATTGCCCAAAGTGTAAATATTATAAATAAAAAGGCAAAAACTCTGAAAGCTACAAGACTAACTGCTAAATTGGTAAAAATAATTTTAGAACTCTATAAAAAGTTTACTACACAATAATTATGAGGATATTTGCCTTTTCCAGACATTCTAATAATAAACATTTATTTCCTTTGTGCAACCTGCTTCCTAGCAGGTGTGGGAAAAATGCCAGTTTTCGTGGTGACAGCATCATCCACCATAATCAACTCAGTTAAATCAGTTATTTGTAAAATCTGCTGCAGTATTTTAAATAATTAATCTAGAAAGCATTAGTTCAGCAACTTAATATTGCAGTTTTCCTTTAAATGTTCTTGCCCTATGTAAGATGCTATTTTTCTCAAAAAGAAAAAACTTCTAGCACAACAGGCAAAAAGGCATGTAACCCAGTAAAAACTGGCAAGCAAAAAAAGTTTATTTTTACGTATTTTTATTTTTATGGATTTTATTTCTGATTGCCGTATGATGATGGTTCTATGGTATAATATGCTGTAAGAATAATTCACACAAAATCCTGTCCACAGCACTTGGACTAATAAAATAACAGACTCAGCAGACAAAAACCTTGAAGAATTCAACCTTCTGTTGCTAATAAAATGACACTAATAAAATGACAAGAAGGCCCCTATGATTTCCTGCCTCCCATCTTAACACAGATGTGTCAGAAAGTTCAAAGTGTAGAAATTATTGATCCTAACGACATAGGAAAATGTTAACAACTTTGTCTAAAATGTTGAAAATTTGGGTGTGAATATAACTTGGGCACCTGTGTAATCATATCTGTATCCTAAAATAGGTGACCAGCTGCAATCTGAAAGAACTTAGAATAAGGCTAAGCAGGTTTGTCATGCACTGACATGTTGAGCTGAAAGCACAGAATAAGTGCAGTAATGGCCAGGGCCTTACTGTTACACAGGCAAGTGGTGTGCCGTGCCATTTCTAACACAGCTGCCAAGCTGTGGGCTTTATATATTAAAGCAAAGCTGGCCACTTATCTTAAGAATTAGATTATCACCATCTAAGGGGATTTGACAGCACTGACATGAGTTCAAATAGGCTTACAAAGATCTGAAAAATCCAGAATTCAAAGGTAGTCCTTCCTCCCATTTACCATATCTATGCTTTGTTGGTGTGTAAAAGTGCACAGGAACCTCAGAACAGATTTTTAAAATTTGCCCACGTCTTGTTATTACACTGCAGTCTTCAAATTTACTCAGAGCTGCAGTTCTCCTGGGTTTTTCTCAAGTGTCACTCATCTAACTTAGCATGACAGCTGAGAAACGATGTCAGGCGCGCTACAGTTCAGTGTAAAAAACATCTTCTACCTGGTATCTCTGCAGTGATTGTCTTGCTGCTCCCTGAAACCTCTTCGTCGTCGTCTGACGAGCTCGTGCTGGAGTCACACGTCAGGTCACTGTCGCTGGTACTGCTGTCCTGCAGCAGGTTGTACTTCTTGCGAGCAGCCGCCTCCCGCTTCTGCCTCAGGAGCCGGATCCTCTCTTTGTGCTTTTGGCTCCGGTGACCTTTCACCTTGGCAACTCGGCCGTTCTGCTTATCGCTAGACTGTCGGTTTTTCTTGGCAGCCATTGTTGAAGTCTCACTTTCAGACCTGGATCTCCTGGATTTCCTCCCGACCGCAGCCCCGGACGCTGCCGAAGGGTCTCCCTCCGCGGCAGCTTCAGCTTGGCAGGGCTCGTTCTCCTCTGCGGAAGACAGCGTGTCTGAGTCGGCCAAGTGCCCACTGGAGGAAGGGGAAAGCATGCAGTGGTTAGAAGAGTCACTCTCATAAACTCGGCCACCTGCTGGCTTGTCGCTCTCAGTAGACGCCAGCTGAGACTCCGAGGAGTCCCGCCTCAGTTCCATCAGCAAGCAAGGCATGGAAGAGAGCACTGCAGAGTCTGCTGCAGCGGGCACGCTGTCCTTCTGAGGCTGTGTCTCGAGTTCTATAGGCCTCTCTTCATCAGGAGCAGTGTCTTGCTTTTCAGATGTCTGAGGTGGAATTTCTGAATCAACAAGTTCTTCTGCTTTTCCTGCTGCCTCCATCTTCATTGCAGAGCAAGGTCCTTCCAGTCTCAAAGCATTGAGCACGTTGTCTAGGAGGCTGGGTGAGCTAGATGTGGTCTCCAGCAATGCAGCAGCCTGCACAGGAACAGAACAGTAGGAAACAATTACACAAGTAGCTCAGCCTGCTCTTCACACTGTCACCTTAAACAACTCACTGCTTTCAGTTGCAGACAGAATGAGTTTACAGAGCCCCAGAATGGTTTGGGATGGAGGGAACCTTAAATATCACTCCATCCCACCCCCTGCCATGGGCAGGGACACCTTCCACTGTCCCAGGGTACCAAAGCCCTGTCCAGCCTGGCCTGGGACACTTCCAGGGACAGCCACAGCTGCTCTGGGCACCCTGTGCCAGGGCCTGCCCACCCTCCCAGCCAGCAATTCCCAGTTCCCAATCTCCCACCTGTGCCTGCCCTCTGGCAGGGGAAGCCATTGCCTGTGTGCTGTCCCTGCATGCCTTGTCCCCAGTCCCTGTGCAGCTCTCCTGGAGCCCCTTGAGGCCCTGGCAGGGGCTCTGAGCTCTCCCTGGAGCCTTCTCTTGTGCAGCTGAACAGCCCCAGGACTCTCCCAGTGTGGCTTTACAGAAGAGCATCTTATTGCTCAGCATCATGTTGGTTTTCTTAACAACATGTTAAGAAACATGTTACACCAAATTATTCTTTCATTTACACATCCACAAAAAATGGCACTGTAATGGAGTTCCCTGTGGAAACATTCTGCATGGGAACCCTATATACCAAAGACTTATTAAATAAAGAAGTGCTACTGAATTGTCAGAGGCACAGCTACAGGCTCTGGCTCCAGAGGTGCTGGCTACATGTCACACAGATTGCTCTCACCAGAGCACCACCATGCTGGTGAGTCACACAAAGACGTTTTAGGAGTATCTAATTCACCATTCTGGAAGTCCTTGATTGTCTCCTGTGCAAGCCCTGGTTATATGAGAACCTCAAGGCTGATTTCGTTTCTCTCAAATCCGCCAGGAAAGAAACATTAAATAGTAGGGGCTGCAAGCAAAAAACATTATCTACCTACACCAGTATCCTACATTTTACTTCAAGTTATAATTTAATAAATTGCATTGCTTCAATACAAATAAGAAGACCAAGCTATTCATCTGACTGATAACTTGCACATTATCTACCCAAAACTACCTGAAGCAACTTCAAAGAAATTTTCTTGGAGAGATCAATAGTTACCATTCTGTCTTCATTATTCACACTTTGCCTTTCACCTCAATTTTCTCTTGGAATACAACACAGAATAAAGATCTTTCAATTACCACATTCACTTACAGATGAATGGCATAGAACAAATCCTTTACAGCTTCAGAAGTACAGTAAACTATAAATTTATGGCACTTCAAAAAACAAAGTGTAGGCAAGAAAATGCAGCAGTGAGATCTTATCTGAAAAACTACACTTCTGCAGAGGCGGCCACTCATCACTTGAGCACCCTGAGGAAACACGGATGGTTCAGAGAGATTTTTCTGTACCCTGAGAATCCTTCTCCGGTTTCCTGATCCATCCCAAGCTGCCTGTAAACATGTAATTTTATATATGTATGTAATACACAATATAAGGGTATTTCCCTTCTTCTGAAAGGTGCTGTGCAAAGCTCAGCATTGTCCTGTGTGCCCTAACCCACTTTGAAACTTCATTTTTAGAGAATACTAAAATAAGAGTTCATGCTTCCTTCAGGCTAATGAATGAACTACTGTATAGTGCAAGGAAATGATGAAAATACTCATGGGAGAGAAACACCAGCTAAGGAAAGAAAGGTTGGGTAATATCAGACATCACAAGAAAGATGGAGATGACAAGACCAAGCCTGCTAAATATGAGGAAAAAAAAAAAACAAAACAACAAACCACAAACTCAAAATCCCAAACAATAAACTCAGCATATCCCTTCCAAAAACCAGAAAAAATGCATATTGTGGAACAGAGGAACATGTATATCAGGAAAAATATTTATGCATACTTTTGCTGAGTAACCCTCTCTTAAAAGCAACTTCAAAGAAGACTTTCTGGAGACAGTAATTTCATGTAAGCAGTAAACATCATGTAGGAACAATTTATTTCCAAGTCTACAGCAGAGCACCAACAAATCCAAATGATGAATACACATGTTCAGAGACATAAAGGCATGTCAGTAAAATCAATATTTGTACATAATTCACTCACAAATCTATATTATCAAATAATTCTCCTATTATATGGGTAAGTACAGATTTGATGATGGAACAAGTGGAATTTGTATTGTATTTGTATTGTACTTGCTAGTGCAGCTCCCTGCTTTCCTCTGGCCATGCACTTTAAAATGAAAAATATCTTCTCTAAGAGTTTTGAAATGTACACACAGGGAAAATATTGGTTGCTCAGACACAAACCAAAAGAGTATTAGCTTGGCCAAATGAAAACATACTTAAATATTCATACTAAAAACTGCAGAACAATTTCTGCACTGTTCAACCTTTTAGCCTGGGGAGCACAAAGAACAGAGCTTGACATGCAGCTAAAGGGCAGCCAAAGTCAGCTGTAGACTTTTTTCCACAAATGTGGAAACATTTGGAAACATCATTTACCTCACAGCTCCCAAAAGGGCTGTAACAACACCTGCCCTTGCCTTTCCATCTCTCTGGTCTATCAGCCAGAAAAAAATTTGTTTCATCTGCACATTGCCACCTTGATAACAGCTCAATTAAAATTATTTTATTGGATTTTTTTAATATTAAATGGGATCTTTAACTATGCCAACCACACTGATTTGATCCCTCACACAGTGATTTTCAGTGAGTTGGCAGTAGAGGAGGGAATAGTAATTTAATGACACTGATGCGTTTATGTGTCTATAGAAAAAAAAAAAACAAACACATGTTCTGGTAAGGTTTGTACTCTACAGGTCCATTGAACTGGCTCTCTAGACATCACAGATTCCTTTATTAATATATAAATATATAAACCAGAGCTTTGCCTTTCTCTCAGTGGGAAAAAAATAACCCTACTATGACTCAAACAGACTTTGCTTCAGGGAAGAATACAGTCCATTTGGCAAAAAATATCTATGCCAAGGAAAGCCTTGTCTCAAAGAAAGAAAAAAATGTCTGTATTTAGTTCCTCCTGAAAAATGTATAGAACAGCAAGAACAGACTTTACTGAAAAACTCCCACTCCATTCTTGCCACTCACCTTTCTAGTAACAGTACTAGAAGAGGAAATCTCAAGGTGGTGCAAGCAAAAAGACATTTTTCTACTGAAATGAGAACACAGCACTGAAAATAAGTTGTAATGCTTACAGACACAGATGGATACTTAATTAGACGTTGATCAGAAATGGCATTCTCCTTTTACTGGTGAACAGATATTGCAATGAAAATTTTAAAAGGCAATTTTGTAAAAATTTCTGTGCTGGATTTTTCCAAAAGAAAATGTTATTTTCCAAGCCACACACAGAACACAACAGTGTGCAGAAACCATTAAATTATCCTGGGAAATATTTTCAAATCATGGACTCATTTGTAAAGGCACACAATTTGTACACTAGGGAATCTGCACTTCAGGGAAGAAATCCAGAAGGATTTTGAAGGTCATATTTGCAGAGACAGTCCAGCCTCTCTGGGTTTTGTCCCCATTCTTTTCCCACCTAACTGTGACTGCACCATCATATTTCCTCCTGTGCACAGAACTGGCTCATCCTTCTGTGCATAGATTCCTTTCAATAAGCCAGCAGATATCAAAATGAGAAAGTAAGTAACATTTTCTGCCAGAGCTCAGAGGAAGGAGGGACGGGAGAGCAAGCACAAATCATCCCTGTAAAAAAAAAACAAAAACAAACAAATCTGATTAAAAGCTGCCTGCTGTTTTGTATCATCACACCTTGAACTCACATGTTCTGCCTAGACAAGAGTAGAAGGTCCTGAGCATTCCTTCTCAGCACTGTTTGCTCTGGTCTGGGAAGAGACTTTTGTAAATTAAAAAAAAAAAAAATATTAAGAGCAAAAAGCCTTACAGATGATAATAGCTTCCTAAAGAACAATTTTCATGTAATATGTACTACAGCACAAAGACTTGTATTAAAGATAGCAGGTTTTCCAAAGCAGAGTTTCAGGCATCAGATTATAAAAATAAATAATTTAACAGAGTGTTAGAGCAGCAGGTAAGCTGTGTGTCTCTGGAGAGGGATCCTGAACAAAGAAATCCCCAGGGAATTACAGAATTTAAGCACCTGCCCCTCGCCCATCTTGCCTGCACCTCTTAGTTCACTGCTGATTTTTAGGGCCTTACAGCACCTTATTGGGTCTTTCTCCATGTCCAGGCAGGCCATTCATGTGGAACTGCAGCTTCTGCCGCTGGTTGTTGCCTGCTGATCTCTGGTTTGAGCTCCTGGTGCCTCTGCTCCGTGGTAGAGCACAGGGAACTAAAAAAAGCCCTCACCTAGGTAAGCAGTCCTCAGCAGCAATTAAAATATCCATTTGTTATCAATGTCCTTCCCACAACACAGATAAAACACAGCTCTGCATCAGCTATTAGAAGATTAAGGAAATTAATTCCGTTCCTGAAACAAACATTTCTAGCTAAGTTCACAGCTTAAGGTTGAAGAATTCATCAAATCCAGCTACTCAGGCCAAGCAACAACATACTAAATCACGTATCATATATTAACAGCTAGAACGTTACTCATTCTACTTAAAATTTACTTCAGCTGAACAAGGAGTATCTCTCAACAGCCTGAAATACTTAATAAACCCCATGACACCCTAACCTTAATTGTACATTGTTATTTTAGGTGTTTGTGAGCTGACTAATGTTAAAGAATGCCTAGCTTGTACGAAGCAAACCAGCTCTTTTTTTTCTGAACCTATGGACGGGACAGATTCTTGTTTTGCAGGTACTAGTGTTTTCAGAGCAGCTTGCTGGAAAACTCACTTTAGCTTTTTACTCACACATTTCCTCTTAATCCAAGTCCAACAGACGACTTCTTTTCCCTGCATATAACCTTCTTATGCCAATTCAAGCAACTGTTGAAATGAAAAAAAATTATCTAGCAGAACACTGCCTTTTAATGCCCTTTCAATTAGTGCTGAAAGAAAACAATTTGAACAACCCACCTCCTCTCACCACTTACCATTCAACTGGAAGCCATAATTTTTTTTTTTAAATGAGAAACTGCATCTATATTACTGAAGCAAATAACATTGTGTACATTCTTTAGGCTTTTGTGATTACATAAATGAAAAGTTAAACTGCAGTGCTGCATACAAGTTATTTGTTCAGAGTACAGAGTTAACTAGCGATCCTTCCATATCCTTCCAACCTCATCGTTTCAGGGCCACAGAAGTCAGTTATTTTCATCTAAATATGAATGTTTTGATATTTATAAGGAACTAAATGCTATAATGGCTCATTTTTACACAAACAATTATTTCCATCTCCAGTGGATTACATTACCTCAGATTTACCCAACAGAGATTGAATAAATCAGAGGTGTGAGAGAGGTAATCACAAATGCATAAAACAGAGGCTAATAAAATTATGTAAAACAGCTGATTATTTTTAAAAATGTAAACACACAGACAAGCTCATTAAGAACTCTGACTCAAACATTTAATAGACTGTGTGCCTGAGGAGGGTGGGTTGGGAAAGGAGAGGAGCTGCAAACAGTCTGGGTACTGAAGAGTTGACTGTAATGCACATCTGCTTCATAATACAGGATAAATTGTTGGCAAAAAGCAAAGTTAAGCCCTCTTCTGACAGAAGGACATGTAACTCTGAAGTGCTAATGCACCTGTCCATTTCCAAAGCTTCACCAAAACCCTTTGCAGGTGTAACTGTATCTCGATCACACTTACTATATTCTCAAATCACCTTTCTTTCCACTGAAAATGAACACAATTAATCCAGTGAACTCGCCAGTGGCATTATAGTACAAAAACCACACAGAGATATCAGAGAATCACAGGTTTGGGTTGGAAGGGACCTTAAAGATGATCCAGTTCCAATCCCCTGCCAAGGGCAAGGGGTCAGGCTGGATCAGGCTGTTCCAAGCCCCATCCACCCTTCCCTTGGACACTTCCTGGGACAGAGCATCCTGTGCCAGGGCCTCACCGCCCTCACAGCCAAGAATTTCTTCCTAATACTTCATCTAAACCTCCTTGCTGTCAGTTTAAAGCTATTACCTTATGCCAGAGAGCAGAATGCTTAATTAACTAAAAATTAATGAATTAAAAAAAATCAGACATCTATCAGGAAAGACTGACCCGCACCCAGACAAATGTAGAAATACCAACACTTTCTGGACTTCCCAGCTTGTTCACCTCCTCCCGAAGATACTACACATTCCTTTTCATTTTCTTTTAAGTCTCACACTAACCGGTGCACTTAAAACAACCGAAGTGAGACCAGCACTCAGTCAATTTAAGTCAAGACAGTTGACTCAGCTCTGTGTGGATGTGTGTGCACGATGCTCCACGGTAGATTTTTCATAACACTGAGCCGCCGCCCCCACAGGGATACTGTGTAATTTATATAGCGTTCCTTTGAAAATGCTGCCCTAAAGCTGACTCACTGGCATGCGATTCTACCTAAGGCACATTTCTGGGAGTAGAGCTGGATCTTTATCAGATGATTCACAGGCCTGATAGCAATCCCAAAGATTAGGACCCTTTGGAACAGATAGCGGAAGAGAATTGCAGTACAAAACAAAAGAAGAAAGGATTAAACTAATTCTGTGTTTCAACTGGTTTTGCATAAATAAATGAAGGTTAAAAACAGGCTGCTCCTACTGAATGCTCAACAGGCTGCATATATAAATTTCTGAAGCCTGGATACAAATTACAAGTGTATGTGTTAATACAAAGCTTTGCAGAGCATCCTTTGCGATCTTGAAAAGCCAGATTTTCTTATCCTACATAAGAAGTAAGACTGCACATTTAACTAGAGGTTTTTGTATTGTAATGCTTAATGCACATATTCTGCCTCTTTCAAAGGATAGGCAAGTACCAGCTAAGGTTTATTTCACAACTCCACACACAGGCTTCCATAAACATTCACCAGCTGCACTTGGAACTCCACAATAAATAAATCACAGTCCTTGCACACAGATAAAAGTACGCAGGGTTGGCTGCACTTAGCCTTCTAAGAATCTCCCTTCTTCCTCATAATGAAACCATTTTTCTCAAGAGCACAGCAATTTAAAGTCTACAAAGCTCTCTACTCTAAAACTTAGAGGGGGCATATCTTTATTACTACCTGTTCCTACAACTTTAAATGACTCACTTTTACATTTTTTTCTTTCAATAAAACAAGTGGCAGAAATCAACACAACAAAAGCTCCCTTTTCTCTCTGCAACACATTAGTTTGCAGGAGATCACCCTACAAAGGATCATCACAGGGATGGACCATCTTGTTCTAAGATACTGAATTTCACAGGTTTTCCCACTTCACCTATCAATTTCTGTTTCTTGAACGAAATGCGTTCTGTGCTTCCCCACTACATACAAGCAGATGTCCTAAAGAAACGTTGGTCTATTGCTCTACCATGACAAAAGTAACGCTCACAAAAAAGCCACATTTTTAATTGCTTGAGCACCACGTAACAAATTAATCCTAATTTTCAGAGCAGAAGTTAGGAACATTTACCAGAGCTATACTGAAAGTAATCAACATTGTGTCATTTGCCAACAGCTCCAACTGGTAGATCAGGACAACTGCAATGTAACTTCCAAGTAGTAAATACATCTCAGCAGTGCCATATTCACAGAATCATAAAGGTTAGAAAATACCTCTAAAATCATCAAGTGCAACCATCAACCCAGCACCACCACCATGTTCACCACTAAACCATGTCCTCAAGTGCCACATTCCACAGCGATTTTCCAGCATCTCCACATCTCCCCAAAAGCTCAAGGCACTGAACCAGACGTGCTGTGGGTTTAGGACAGCCTCTTAACAAAGACAAGTTATGAGATACTAAGTAACTGTACAGTTTGTAAATATTTTATGGTCGGGTGTTTTTACATATCTTTGCCATGGTAAACAAACAAAACTGACTCTCAGGTATTTTTAAAGTTTCAAATGCTTTACCTCAACACCAGTGAATGTTTTTGCCATAAGGTATAGGGCAGTAAGATACCCATTCTATGGTCTGACCATCAGGTGACACATCCAAATTCTACAGAAGGACTGAAAGGGAGCTGCAAGCCCAACAAGCCCTGATCTCAAATAATTTTCCTATCCACATAGCTACTCATAGTGTTCACATGCTTCTTTAATTCCTGAGCTAGTAGTATCAAATCTAAATACTGCAACAGAGATTTACAGGAGGTATACCACAGAAAAATAAATGGTATCAGTACATTAAAGTAATGTGTCATTTTCAAATGATGAAATTTAACAGCTGTTGGGATGTTCTTGACACCAAATGACCAGTACCAAGAGGTGCCAGTTGATTTCAGCATCCAACAGATTGCTGACAATCACAGTGCAGTCTCTACATGTCCAAAGTGCTCCTAAAAGAACAAAGGATTCAAATCACAGATCTCAGTATGAAGCAAACACAGGTTGGTTCTACAAATGAACAAAAACTACTTTGGGTATTTAAAAAAGAAGAACAGACTGGGTCAGAAGCCAGTCAGGTGTGTGATAACCAAAAATGCCTCTAACATGGGCTTTACTATTTTTCTACAGTATTTACTTCCAGTTGGCAGAGGAGAAGAAACTTGAACCCTACTTCAAGAGAACAACAGACAGACTAGAATGCAGACATTTCTTTCCCACAACACACAAAAGACTTTGCATGTATTTGACTGCAGAAATTAAATAACAGTATGTAAGAAGATATCAAGTTGCCAGCTACATAAAGAGAAAAAGAAAATTAAAAGGCAGTTTTCAGTAGAACCATGCAAGCAAGTACTGACAGGAGAAAAAAAAATTTAAAACCCAAACATTTAACCCCCTCTTTCCCTCCCTCCCCAGAAAAAACACAAACCAAACAATCCTTAAAATGCATCTTTTACCCCAAAACTACTTCTTACATTATTATTCCTGTTTAGAAAAAAAAGTGGCTGGCAGAACTAATGGTTAGCAACAGGAGACACACTATATAAACAGCTTTCCCAGTAAAAGGGGAGATGGAAGAACAAAAATAGAAGAGCATGGAGCCTGGATTATCAATTCAACCTCATTCCATTAATTCAACACAGCCTTATTGCTGTTGGAGCTTGGAGAGCTCCATACAGACAAAGAAAGATATCCACTACAGATGTTAAACAGTAAAAAAACCATTTTGATCTTGTAAAACAAACAATGGAAATCAGGTGTCTGTTATCAAATTCACTTTAAGCTGAGGTGAGGCTTATAAGTAATTACTGAGGGCTTATGAAGGTAACCCCGGCAAGATATTCAATAAACTTCCTTAGCTTAGTTTTATTCAACAATTCCTGGATTTTCTTTATTACAGTGAGTGGATCCAAAGTCTGTATTTTGCATTTAAGATGCTAACAACAGTAAGTGGAACCATGAAAAACAGAACTTCACCTTGATGGCTTTTAAAACACAATACTCAAAAAATACATGTTTTTTTGTAACTCCTCACAGATTCTGCACAGTGCTACCAAAAGGGGTTATCTCTTTTGGACAAACCTTAGTTACTGGCAACAGAAATTGCACTTATGGGCTGACGGGCACCACTACCCAAAAGACCACTTTCCTACAAGGGCAACTTCATTTCCAAGAAACTTCTCACCAAACACAATGAGGACCCCACAAGCATTTCACCCAACTTCCTTCATTAGGAGACAGCCTTTAAATAATTGCATTTCCACCCACAAGCACAAAGAATTAGTAGACAACATTGCTGATCTATTCCTTACCAAGATTTTCTCCTGAAATTGCCAGATTAATTAGAAATGTCTTCCTGGCAAGATCTGGCATTCCAAGAGAGTATGAACCAGGAGAGTGAGCTGAGGAGCCAGGAGGATTACCAGCTGATGAGAAAGCCAAAGTACAAGAGAACAACACTGGTTCATCCCCACCTTGTTATCAGGACAACCTGATCTTTTTTCTTCTTCAAGTGTTTGAGCATCAGTTTCACACTGGAACCACTGAAATGCAAGAGTCCCGGTGGAAAACAAATTACTGAAATGTAATTGTTTCATCATGCAGACAACTGATATTATAAAGTCTGGCTCTTAGTTATTCCCAGCTCTGTTACTGTGAGTCACTTGGCCTCTACCCATGTTGGATGAATGGAACTGAAATCTGCCTTCTCTAAAATAAGTTGTGAAATGCTAACCATCAAGCATCATGAAACAAGACACTAGAGCAAAGAGGTAGCAAGAGGAACAATCAAGGTCTGGGTTTTCCTGCTCATTTTCAGGAAATTTTGAAGCATCACACAGAAGAGCATCTTGCAGGACACTGCAGAATCCTCACTATAATGTCAAATCCATGATCCACACACACTGAAATAAGAATGATAGCTTGAAGGAGTCTTCAAATACTTGCATTTATTTAAAAAGTGACCACCTGTTCCACTTATGAATCAAAAGTTGTCAGACTGAGTATTAACAGCTTCTAAGCTGTTTTCTTGGAGATCAAATATCACAAGGCACGGTAAGGCTGAAGCCTGTACACTATTCTGCTACTTAGATCATTTATGAGCATTGGAGACACAGACTATGTGGTCAAATTGATACAAAACCCCTGAACACCTTCTTAAATAATACGGGGTATAAGGTGAGTCATTCTGATCATAAAGCTGACACACCTCATGACCACGGGCAAGTTACTTGACCTCCTGGAGCAGGCAGTAATGCATCTGACACAGTGTCACTGCAACACCTGCGCTGCTGAGCTGCATCTCATTTCCAGCCCTGCGTGAGTAACCCGCGTGTGCCCCAGCTGCAGGGAGCCAGTCACGTCCACGGAGGAACTCCTACAAGCTCCATTCAAGCTGATCAGACACGGGGAGAGGCAACACTAACGAGCGGGAATGGGCAAACACAGATTTAAATTTGAGTCCTTAAACAGTAACACCAAGTAAGTGATGAGGTATCAGCCACTCAGCTTAGCTCAGAGTCGGACTATGTCCATCAGAAAAGGCAACAGCACAGGCTAATGTTTACACCATATGCACATTTTGATTTACAGTCCCTTTCATCCAGTTCTCTTTTTGCTCAAAACTGCACATTTGTGGACGTTGTGTTCTAAACCTCAAGTCACAGACTCAGAACTGCATTATGCATTAAAAACCTGGAACAAAGATGTGACAGAAAGTACCACTTCTGTGGTGATTTGTGTTGTCCAACTTCCCTGCAATTAACATCTGCTGCCACAGATTCCAGTATCTTAAGTTTGGCTGCTCCTGAGTTAAGAGTGATGAAGGCTGAACTCCCATTCATGTGATGAACATTTATTTTGGTTCTGGAAAACCAAAAGTTGTTTCCTTTCCACATAAGGTCATCTCAGAGCATCGACACACACTGTACCACACTTTATCTCAGAGCTCTTTCCCAGCACTATGCCTGTCCCCCTCTCCCACTGCGCTCCACTTTCAGCTCCCGTCACCACCAATAATGCTCAAGCCAGCAAAAATATTCAAGTTTTAGTAATTCTTTTCCAGAGTACAACTTACACGCTGGCAATCATGGTATTTAAATCTTTTACTGTGATCTAGTAAATATGTTATTAAATCTGCTGTTCAGTTTCTGTCAATGGTTGCAGTTTTCTAAGCCATTCTGTCAACTGCAGACAAAAATTCAGAAGCTGAGATTGACCACAGACCCAATTCTGTCAAAAAGTACCACGAACACAACAAGTATGAAATGTTATAGACAAGTATGTGTATGTTGCTTGAACCTATTTACTCATTGAAAAACTTTACAAAGCTTTCATATCACTAGATAATTTGTGGTATTTTGGTCAGAGGGCAACCAGAGAGTTGGATCACTCAGCGTGCAGCCCCTTCCCCGTGTGGTACGTAGAGATCCCCCCTACCTCATTAACAGATGTTTCAGTGAGATGTTGATGTACAGGCAGGTCAAAGATGGCACATACATCCTTGGTGGTGCAGGGAGTTCACGTGATAACATACAAGGGAAAGGGAAGAAAGTGAACAGGATCCAGGCAAAGAATCCTGCATTTTAAAGGTAAATATACAGCAAGGAGAAGGAGGTCAGGACAGCCAAGGCAATTATTTCTTGTTGCTCTGATTGAGTTACACCAACTTATCTCCCTAATGTTTGATGTTCAAAGCCCTTCATGATAATCCATATTTACTCTTTGCTCACTCAACCTTAACTTACTCCATTAATCCCACCCCCTCCACAGTGCCCATTTGTCAAAGGCACCCAAACATCCTTCCTACCTCCCCTTTATCAGCTAGAGCAGGGCAACATTTTTCTGTGCGCTGTGACTGCTCTCGACTGCCTCGTGGGTGGCTTCAGGTTCCTTCCCGTTTCCCCTCCCTCCACAGCACCCAGCTTAAGGCACCCACTCCTGGTTTGTGCTCTGTGATTCCCTCCAAGCAGGCAGAGATGGCCAGGCTGCGCTGCCACACGCCTCACACGTCTGGACGTGTAAGGCCACCACAGTCCTCCCTCCTGCCCGACTTCCCGCTGCACCTCTTCACCACGCCAAACAGCAACTGGGCTGGAGAGCAAACAGAAATAGCTGACACGGTGTAATTAAAAAATTCGAGCGTTTCAAAATGAGTCAGAACTGTTACCCTCATGTACTGGAGCAGAAATACCAGCTGCCCAGACTCACACACCGCCTTCCATCACCTGCTGCGTCCCTGCCCTTGATTCCCCAGACACAGCACCAGTCCCTGGTAAGCCAGAACCACAGAAAACTGCTTTTATTGGCTTTCACTAGCCACATAACCACCCCCTTTGGAGCTTGCCTGGACAGCTCCAGCCTCCTCTAGATCACTGGAGGAGAAAAATACTCAGAAAATGACTCTTAAGAACAACTGCTGCTGGACAGATGAGCTCCCCACACTTCCTCTGCTTTCCTACTATATATCTATATATATGTGTATACATATATGGGGGGATGTCAGGGCTTAGCAAACACATGACAAGCATGTCACTTCTCCCCTGAGACTTTGCTACAGACCTGTTTCCTCCACAGAGGCCACGATTCCCTCCTCCAGGGCAGCAGGGAAAGCTGTGCTGCCCTGACTGCCTGGCTCCCAGCACTTGTACCACAGGAGCAGCAATTACAGCTGGTAGCTGGGGCAGGAGAACCACACGGTGGGGAGCTCAAAAGAGCACCACACTCAGTTTCCACCTCAAGGTCATACACTGTGTTTTTAATAGACTTAAGCAACTTAGCATGCTTTACGAGAAACATTTTAAATGTAGAGTTTGCTTCCTGTTCCAAGGAACATTACTGTTTGTACTTAAATTTTTTTAGCTTGGAGAGTGGAAATAGCACAGCCCTTGCCTGTAAGTGAAACTATTATTTGGTCTGATGCTTGACAAGTACCAGGGAAGATCTAAAACCTAGTAAAAATCTCTGGGAGGGGGAATGAAAATAAATATTACATTTTTAAAGGGATGCTCAAGGGTTCAAAGATTTACTTACACATTCACTTTTAAAAGCTAGAATTACTTGTCAGGGAAACAAAAAGTCAAACAGGACTGACTTCTGCCATCTTGACACACAAGTTTTTTTTCAGCTTTTGAAGTGTTGTTGGGTACTTTGTGCTGGTTTAAAGTGCACAACTAGTTACAACCACGACCGTGCTTAACTAAGTTCAGTTATAGTTTCACCAATGTACTGACAAACTTTAAGGCAAGTTGCCTTGTTAGACAGTTAACAAACTAAGACATAAATACACTTTGGTGCTACTTAACAAAGGTGGAAGCAACGTAACCCTAAAAATAAATTTTAAAATTAAAAAACAGACAAAGAAAACAAAACAACAAGTCTTTCAGAAAGTGGCCCTTGTTGTCCAATAACCTCCAGGCAAAGGAAGTTACAGTAGTGGAACTGGGGAAATAGTTAAAATATTACGAGTCTGCTCAGCCCACCTTTTTTTTCGCTTTTAAAAAGGAACCAGTAGCACAGTTAAGTTTTATATTCCCCTCGGATGGCTGCGTGGCTCGGAGCCACATCTGCAACCCATTAGATGTCAGGAGCACAAGGGGAACCCGGGCTAGATACGCAACGAGCAGCTTGAGCGTCCTTCCCATACAAAACACATCTTCCCACCAGAGGAACACACCATCCAAGGTAAACAAAGACGCAAAGAAACCCCCGGAGAAGCGCACAACTGGAGCCCTTGCACCCCTTGTTTTTTTTTTCCAAAGGGTACCCTCCAACAGCTCACACGAATTCAAAAGCCGCTGCAGGAAGAGAAGAAGAAAAAAAAAAAAAAGAAAGAAAGAAAAAAGGAGGAAAAAAAAAAAAAAAGAAAAAAAAAAGAAAAAAAAAAAAAGAAAAGAAAAAAGGCACGTTACAAAAGTGCCGCGAAAGACAAAGCGGCCCCCGAGTTGCCCCAAGGATCTGTGGGGAGTTTCGCCCTCCCGGGGTCAGGGCAGAGGAGGGCGGAGGGGCTGGGACAGCAGCAGCAGCACCGGCGGCGGCGGCAGGACCACCCCTGAGGGGCGCAGCCCCCGCCCGCGCCCCAGGGCGGCCAGGCCGGTACCGCCCCTCCCCGCGGCGCCGGGCCGCCCCCCGCCCGCACGGCACCGCGCTCACCTGTGCGAGGCTGGGCCCCTCGCGGCCTCCCCGGCGGGAGCAGCGGCCGGGGCATGGGCGGCCGGAGGAGCCGGAGCCGCGGGAGCAGCCGGAGCGGCCGGGAAGAGCCGGGAATGTCACCGGGGCCGCCGCGCCGTCACTTCCGCCCGCCGCGCCGCGAGCGCCCGCGCCGGCCGCCCGCGCCCCACAGCGACCCCGCGCGGCCGCAGCGGGAACGGCGGGAGCGCCGCCAGCCCGCGGGGCTGCGGGACGGGCCTGGCGCGGTCCCGTGAGCCTGTGACCCTGTGGGCCTGTGACACTGTGACCCTGTGTGCCTGTGACCCTGTGAGCCTGTGTGCCTGTGGGCCTGTGACACTGTGACCCTGTGTGCCTGTGACACTGTGACCCTGTGTGCCTGTGTGCCTGTGAGCCTGTGTGCCTGTGACACTGTGACCCTGTGAGCCTGTGACCCTGTGGGCCTGTGACCCTGTGACCCTGTGTGCCTGTGGGCCTGTGTGTCTGTGACCCTGTGTGCCTGTGACACTGTGACACTGTGACCCTGTGACCCTGTGAGCCTGTGACCCTGTGGGCCTGTGTGCCTGTGACCCTGTGACCCTGTGTGCCTGTGACCCTGTGTGCCTGTGACCCTGTGTGCCTGTGACACTGTGGGCCTGTGACCCTGTGTGCCTGTAACACTGTGACCCTGTGACACTGTGACCCTGTGTGCCTGTGACCCTCTGTGCCTGTGACACTGTGTGCCTGTGACCCTGTGGGCCTGTGACACTGTGACCCTGTGGGCATGTGACCTGTGTGCCTGTGACACTGTGGGCCTGTGACACTGTGACCCTGTGTGCCTGTGGGCCTGAGAGCCTGTGACCCTGTGGGCCTGTGACACTGTGACCCTGTGAGCCTGTGACCCTGTGTGCCTGTGACACTGTGACCCTGTGACCCTGTGAGCCTGTGACCCTGTGGGCCTGTGACACTGTGACCCTGTGTGCCTGTGACCCTGTGGGCCTGTGACACTATGACTCTGTGTGCCTGTGTGCCTGTGACACTGTGACCCTGTGTGCCTGTGACCCTGTGTGCCTGTGACACTGTGACCCTGTGACCCTGTGACCCTGTGTGCCTGTGACCCTGTGTGCCTGTGACCCTGTGACCCTGTGACCCTGTGACCCTGTGTGCCTGTGACACTGTGACCCTGTGGGCCTGTGACCCTGTGTGCCTGTGACACTGTGACCCTGTGACCCTGTGACCCTGTGTGCCTGTGACACTGTGACCCTGTGGGCCTGTGACCCTGTGGGCCTGTGACACTGTGACCCTGTGTGCCTGTGACCCTGTGTGCCTGTGACACTGTGACCCTGTGACACTGTGACCCTGTGTGCCTGTGACCCTGTGGGCCTGTGACACTGTGGGCCTGTGACACTGTGTGCCTGTGAGCCTGTGACACTGTGACCCTGTGACACTGTGACCCTGTGTGCCTGTGACCCTGTGGGCCTGTGACACTGTGACCCTGTGTGCCTGTGACTCTGTGGGCCTGTGACACTGTGGGCCTGTGACACTGTGTGCCTGTGAGCCTGTGACACTGTGACTCTGTGAGCCTGTGACCCTGTGACCCTATGAGCCTGTGACCCTATGAGCCTGTGACACTGTGTGCCTGTGACACTGTGACTCTGTGTGCCTGTGACACTGACTCTGTGTCCCTGTGTCCCCGTGTCCCCGTGTCCCTGCCCCCGTGTCCCTGTGTCTCTGTCCCCATGTGCCTGTGATTCTGTGTCCCTGTGTCCCCATGTGCCTGTGACTCTGTGTCCCTGTGTGCCTGTGTCCCTGTCACCGTGTCCCTGTCCTCGTGTGCCTGTGTCTATGCCCCTGTATCTCTGTCCTCGTGTCCCCCAGTCCTTGTCCCTGTGACTCTGTGTCCCTGTGTCCCTGACCCCGTGTCCCCGAGTCCCTGTCCTCGTGTGCTTGAGTCTCTATGTCTCTGTATCTCTGTCCCCATGTCCTTCTGTCCCTGTGTCCCTGTCCCCTTGTCCCTGTCCCTGTGTCCCTGTATCCCTATGTTCCTGTATCCCCCGTTTCCCTTTGTCCCCATGCCCCTGCCCCCATGGCTCTGTCCCTGTCCCTCTGTCCCTGTGTCCCTGTCCCCATCTGCCTGCATCCCTGTGTCTCTATGTCCCTGTGTCCCTGGGTCCCCGTCCCTGTGTGCCTGTATCTCTGCATCCCTGTGTCTCTATGTCCCTGTGTCCCTGGGTCCCTGTCTCCGTGTGCCTGTGTCCCTGTGTCTCTATGTCCCTGTGTCCCTGGGTCCCTGTCTCCGTGTGCCTGCGTCCCTGTGTCTCTATGTCCCTGTGTCCCTGGGTCCCTGTCTCCGTGTGCCTGTGTCCCTGTGTCTCTATGTCCCTGTGTCCCTGTCCCTGTGTCTCTGTGTCCCTGTATCCCTGTCCCCATGTCCCCATCCCCATTTGCCTGTATCCCTGTGTCTCTATATCCCCGTGTCCCTGTTGTTATGCCCATGCACCTGTGTCCCTGTCCCTGGCGACTGTGTCTCTGCATCCCTGTGTCCTTGTGTCCCTATGTCCCCTCCTCATGTACCCCTGTCCCTGTGTCCCTGTCCCTGTGTCCCTATGTCTCTATGTCCCTGCAACTCCATGTCCCTGCATCTCCTGTGGCTCCCTGTGTCCCTATGTCATGCCCCGTTGTCCCCATGTCCCTGTTTGCTTATGTGCCTGTGTCCCTAGGTCTCTATGTCCCTGTGTCCCCGTGTCCCTGTGTGCCCATGTCCCCGTGTGCCCGTATCCCCTTGCTACAGTGTCCCTATGTCCCTGTCTCTGTATCTGTGTCCCTATGTGCCTGTGTCCCTGTGTCACTGGGCTACTATCACCATCCCTGTGTCACTGGGTCACTGTCACTGTGTGCCTGTGTCCCTCCCTGCCCCTGTGTCAGTGTCACGCTGTCCCTGCCCACCTGTGTCCGAGTCCCTAGTCACTGTCCCTGTGTCACTGTCAGTGTCCCTGTCCCTATCACTGTCCCTTGTCACTGACTCTGTCCCTCTCAGACACACCCCTCACACACTCCGAGCACGTTCTCCCTTCGACACCGATCCTGGCGATCCTGCGCTCCCTGAGACCACAGAATCCCGGGATCTTTGGATTTAGAAGGCACCTCTGGAGAGCCCGAGCCCCGGGGGCTGCGTGGGGGGAAGCGTGCGGTGCAATCAGAACGACATTGTAATGCCCTCTTTAATCATTGTAATGCCCTCGTTAAACACCGTCCCGGTGTTTCTGCATCCCGGGGGTCGTCCCTGAGACTCGGAAACGTGGCAGAAAATCACTTCAGCAAGGTCCGTAAGTCCTGATCAGGGCTGGGAGCACCTGGGAAATTGAGGAGTTAAGCATTCACTGTAGAGCTGCTCGTGGCACAGACTCAGTCCCAGGGCTGGTAGCAAGGAAATGTGTGGGGATTCTACCCGCACCACCACCCAAATCGTGAGCATGGACTCGGGAAAAACAGACATCATGCCACCTCAGAAGCATTTATCATATTAGGAGAGACGAAGAGATTCAGCTAGAAGCAGAACCACGCATTCGGGGATCCACAATTATTTTTTAAACCGGTACTTTGCGAGGCACTTCTCACCAAATATCTAAAAAAATTTTCACCTTTCAAGGAAGGTGAACACATTATTTGTGGTGTCAGCATGAAGGAAAGCACTAACAAAACCTGTACTTGAGCAAAGGCGAAACCTTCCCTGTGCTGGGCTGCGGGCAGAATCCAGAGCCCGCTCCGATTTCCTATGCGGCTTGAACCATCAACCTTCACCACCCAGCTGGCTACTTCTGGAGGGGAAAAACATCCAGAACTTGTATTTCCAGGGATGGGGGGAAACATCCACAACTTGTATTTCCAGGGAGGGGGGGAAACATCCAGAACTTGTATTTCCAGGGAGGGGGGGAAACATCCAGAACTTGTATTTCCAGGGAGGGGGGGAAAACATCCAGAACTTGTATTTCCAGGGACGGGGGGAAACATCCACAACTTGTATTTCTGGGGAATAATGTGCTTTGGTGGCACGGCTCCTGAAGGACATCCGGAGGACACCACGCAGCTCTCAGGCGCTGGGACACAGCAGCTGGGAACAGGCAGAGCAGTTTTGGACGGAGTACAGGAAAGCAGAAGGAGGCAGGCGAAGGCGGTGAGCATCTGCCTTGGATTTGCAGGAAGAGTGGTACATGGGAAGGAGCTCCGAGACTCCACGGCTGAAGGAATTGGCAGGCTGGAGGCTTTACAAAAGAGAGGAAAAGGAATGCTGGCTGTCCTAAGTACTGCGGAATCAGTAAACTGAGCAGGGAGACACCAGTCGTCTGTAAATGTCTGGATGAAGCAAGTGGCATCAAAGGAGAAGGCTGGGGATACATTAATTATTTTAATGGGGTAAAATTACAGAAGGACATATCTAAGCTGAGAATCTGTGTGGAAAGCCTTTGAATGGAGAACCACAAGCTGGAAAAATCGTCTCCCTAAGGGAAGTGATGAAAGCTTTATTGCCTGAGATTTTAAATGACAGATTAGGGGAAATACCAAGGGACTCATTCTGAAACATCAGGGAGATTGCACTGAAAGATTAAGAAGGGAAGAGGAAAGGCTGGAGGTGGTGCTGGCTCCAGGAATTTTGGGAGTACAGCCCAGCACATCTTCTAGGCTCCTCTGGCTCCATGTTATCATTCTTTGACTGTGTCTGCCAAGAGTGCAATGATTTCAGCATTAGTTACCCCACAAGGACGTGATAAGAACTCCTCCGCCAGGAAGAAACGTGGTTGAGAAAAGGGAATCTCAGCACTTCCCCAAGGACAATGGGAGGAAATCAACTCAGTCCTGGAGCACAACCTTGAGCCACATTCTCTTATCAAAGGAAGAGCTGGTTGTGAGAGTATTTTGGTTAATAAGGGCTTCCAGGCTGGCTTCTCTCAGCCAGCTCCTGGCAGGGGGACACTCCTCTGTCCCTTCTCCCTTCTCTTTCCCAGCCCCAGGCCAAAAGTTTCCCTCCACCTCCAGACTGAAGAATGACTTTTTAGGAGCTCATCTCAGAGGCATCCATAGGCACATTACTAAGCGTCCTCTGCAAAGGAAGCTTCACCTTCCAAGCAACTTTTAAACAACACCCATTTTCCAAGTCTCTGAAATCACAAATGTGGTGCTGAGAGCCAGCCAAGCCATTCCCCTGCTGCTCTTGAGGTCACTCAGGCTCCTCTGCACAGCACAGCAGTGGCCAAACAGAAACCATGGAAAAGGTGTCCAGAACACCATGGTGTTGTTCATCCACCCCTGAGGAACAGCCAGAGTCTCCTTGGGAAGGAAAAGAAATAAAACATTTCCTCGCTGCTAGGTTTTATCAGCCAACATAATCTAATTAACCAGCACAGCTGTTTCATTAGCATTAGAGGCACATTTATCGAGGGGCTAGAGGAAGCATTTATAAGATTAGTTTGTAATTTTGGAGTTGCTGGATGTTTTTTTACTAGAGTTTATGCAGTTCAGGACGGTGCAGTGCTGAAGGACTTCAAGGCAGGGAGAGGCAGCTCTGTGTCCTTCCATGTAGGTGGTACCTGGCAAAGACAGAAGGAATCACAAGTCTTGCTTTAAACACACGCTCATTGGTAAAAGCCTCTGCTTACTCACATGTGGTGTTTTTCTGTAGGAGAAATATTTGTGAATTGGAGAAGCAGAAACACAGCCCAGTGCTGAAATTCTTTAGGGAAGTGAGCATTTAACAAAATAAGAAATGTTTCTAAAGTTGCTTGAAGCTACTCACAGTGACTGCCTGATTGCAGGCAAAGTGAAGGATTTCCTGCAAGGTCACAGAGACCAGGATCACTATTGTTTCACTGCTGGCCCTGTACTTTAAAAATTCAAAGAATAGCTTAGAAATACAAAACATTTCCCAGACCTCTATGACCTATTAATTGCTAAATTTGAAACATCTTTTACCATTTTTTACCATTTTACACTTACCATTTGACACATAAAATTTTGCTTGTAAGTACCCAAAATAGCATTGAGTATCAAGATACTTGGAGTGTTTTACTGGAGGTGGTACCAAATGCAACCAACTTACTTTTAAAATAAATCTTGAAACTTTTAATATTTTTAGTTATTTTTAATTAAAGACCAAAAGATTTATATGATTTAAAGGAGATTTTTAAATATTTTTAGTCAAAGGAAGACTGGAAAGGAACAACAGCAGTCAAAGGAAGACTGGAAAGGAACCACAATGAAATGTTTGCAACAGATGGAGTATTTCTATAGTACTAGCCAAAAGATGCAGCCAGAAGAGATTCCAGCCCCACCTTTTGAGTCAATGCATTTTAAGTAAAAAGATACATATGTCAGCTTAGAGGCCTTAAATTTGCCTGATGGATTCTGCATTTCTCTAGCATTTTATTTTAATTATTCTGGGTTTAGTACATGAATGTTTTCTTTTAAATAGATTCACAATACTATGCTAGTCTGCAGATGATTTTTTTTTTCCCTAGAGGAGTTATTATTTTGCATATTGGCCTGATAAGAACAGTATGTCAATTTGTGGTAAAATGTGTATGAATTTTCATTTGAAGCTGATCCCCATTTTTCACATCTAGTTCATAATTTTAATGACTCTTTTTTTTGTGTGTGATTTTGGTGGATTTTTGTTGTTGTTGTTGTTGTTGTTGCTGTTTTTTTTCCTGGCGGAATTCCTCATGTTTTCCAGGAGGAGGAATTGAGCACACAGCAATAAAACTCAAACACCTCTTGCACATTGTTGGGAAAATGGAACGTCTGCAGCTCAGCCTGGCCCTGCATCTGCTCTCATCTTGCAGGTGTTAACACAGGTGTCTCCAAAACTCAGTCTGGGAGCTCAGAGTGGAGCAGCTGATGTGCCCTGCAGGGACAGTGAAGCAGTGGAGGCCTCCCCAGCCTCATGTCCCTCTCAGTTGGGTGATTATTCCATATTATCCAACAGCCGAGGGTCCAGCTGGCAGCCACCCGCTGTGACTCTGTTGAAAACACTCAACAGCTGCCAGGGCAGAGGGGGAAGCCCAGAATCAGAGGTTTTCTCAGCCAGCCTGGTGTGCTCCTGTCTCAGCAGGACTTCAGCAAGCTGTTCCTCCTCCACCATCCCATCCCCACGTGGGAAAAGCTGGTCTGTCCCAAAACACGAGAAGGAAAGGGTTCCCTCAAGGCACTCTGCCCATGCGAAACCAAAGAGCTGAGAAACCTTCCCAAAGGGCTCTACAAATCTCGTTTATTTGACTTTTCCCGATTTCCAACCAGGAGCTGAGCAGTCAGACCTGACAGCTGCCCGCTGATTTACGCTGCGTGTGCTGGGGACGGCTCAGCTGTGACACATGGCTTGGATGCAGCTGCTGGGGATTTTTTTTTTTTTTTTTTCTCCTCCTTCAGTTTCCAGTGCTAGGAAGCAACACGTGGCTGTGTTTGGGCAGCTCTCCAGGCAGTCTGGCCCTGCTGCTCTCTAGATTCAGGCTCTTCACGTGCTGTGAAATAGCAGCAGCCGGGGAGCAGTGCAGCTGCTCCGTGGGCGTGGGGAGGGGAGAACAGCCCCAGGCTGCACAACTGATGCACCACTTCATGATGAGGTGGAGCTATGGAAGTGCCAGAGTCCCCAGGAAATCCTCCCAAGCCTGGAGTCATGGTTACACGTGTGAGATAAAAAGTTTTCTCCTAATCTTAGCCGAGTAAGTCTTGAGGCTCTCATTAAAAAGCAGGGCTGGTAGCACCCTCAAGCCCTCATACTTCACATCTTTGTATCCCAAAGAGTGATCAACACTCCCTCACATTTTAAACACTCGAGCAAATCACTTCTAATTTGCTTTTAAGAGCTTTCAGTGATTAAGATTCCTTAATTGCTAGGCTATGACCTCCAGTGCCTTACACAGGCTTTCTTGTTAGACAATTCTTTGATATCTACTCAGCCATGTTCTGATGTCTTCCAAGACAACAACTTCTTTCCCTTACCACAACAGGAAAATCAGATTATATTCTTATTCTTTCCAGTTTCAAACACCATTCCCATGGCTTTTGTGTTGGTTTTATTAGTAAGCTGCAGGTGTACCCGTAATCATCCCTGCACTATGCTGCCTGTTCCAAATTTCACATCATTTACCCCTGAGGTAATTTCTGTTGAGCCAGTTTAGCTCATGAATTTTCCACTTGCTCTTGCCCTCATTTCCTATCCCAGAAGAAATGAAGATAAATAGCCCCAAAACTAAGGCAAATCACCCTTTCCTCACAGCCACACCTGGAACTAAACAGCAACTCCTTATGCTGTATGAGGCTGCAGATTCCTGTGGGCAGTGACTCTCTGGGCATCTCTCCATTCTTCCCGGAGGAAAAAAGGAGAGGACAGAGGTCACGCTTGTGGTGTTGTATTGGAAACAGAGTAATTTTGAATCTCTCTTCCTGCAGATCAGTGAAAAATCATCTTTTGCAGTGAAGCAGCAGCTGTCATGGCCATAATCTCTTGCAACTCCAATTGCAAACAGATTGTCACTGAGCACCACTCTTTGCCTGGATGCTTCCCAGAACAAACAGGCCCATGCTCAATGTCCTCAGGTGCTGCCACTCTTTCTAGATTTTGCTTTTTCCCTATCCTATACAGGAAATTTTCTAATTTTTGGCTGTGGTATCCAATGGCTTCTAAAAGCTGGAGTGTGCAAACCACTTCTCAAAGTGTGGAAGGCTGGTGTGGTCATGGCATGGAAGTAAGAGGCCTAAGGAAACCCTCCTGGAAGATGACATTTGAGGTAGAATTGTTAAGGGCAATCTGACTTCAAAATCATCACGTCCCACAGAGGTTCTGCAAAAATACTGTTTTCAGATCTAGAAAGGTCTTACTGTGTGTGGTTTTTTTTTTTTGTTTTGTTTGAAAATTATGCCTGCACTATCCACAGAGCTGCTTTACAGGTGTGTATCACAGGGGGAAAAATAACTCAAAAAGTCAAGAGCAAGTTTGGAGGCTATTTAATGAAAAATAGGTGAAGTTTACAAACACAAGGCCAACAGAGAGAAGAAGAGCACTGTTTTCAGATCTAGAAAGGTCTTACTGTGTGGCTTTTTTTTTTTGTTTTGTTTGAAAACTATGCCTGCACTATCCACAGAGCTGCTTTACAGGGGGATCACAGGGGGAAAAATAACTCAAAAAGTCAAGAGCAAGTTTGGAGGCTATTTAATGAAAAATAGGTGAAGTTTACAAACACAAGGCCAACAGAGAGAAGAAGAGCACTGTTTTCAGATCTAGAAAGGTCTTACTGTGTGGTTTTTTTTTTTTTTTTGTTTTGTTTGAAAACTATGCCTGCACTATCCACAGAGCTGCTTTACAGGTGTGTATCACAGAGGGAAAAATAACTCATAAAGTCAAGAGCAAGTTTGGAGGCTATTTAATGAAAAATAGGTGAAGTTTACAAACACAAGGCCAACAGAGAGAAGAACACAGCAGGAAGCTGCCAAGGTACAAGTAAGAATTCTGAAGTGCATTGCTAGTGCAAGTAAGTAGGCAACAGAAGGAAAATCGTGTTCCACGTAGGCCACTTCAGGTGAGCTGGGGTTTGCTGGGCTATGTCAGCTCGAAAGGCACAGCCTCGATCTCCCTTGTGAGCTCTTCATCCAAGGCTTTCTATCGGGAGACAAAACCAAGAGGAATCAGGGACCACGAGACAGCTTCCACACGCACACACTGCTGGTAAACAAACCCTGGGAGGTTGTCAGCAGTGAGGGATAAACCCCAGTGTTGAGCTGGATGGACTCGTCACTGCAAAGGGCAGACAGCCACAGGGAAATCTCCAAACAAAATGGGGCTGGACAAGCTCAGCTGCCTTTACTCTGTGCCCCGATGCGATTTTGGACACGTCCCAGCTCACAGGTCCTCCCCAGAGGTGAGCATTCTGACCTCAGAACAGCCTCAGGCTGCTAAGGGGAGCCTGTACTCCTGAATCACAAACAAGTGGTGTACCAACCCCGGCAGTCTCACCTGAAAATGTGCAAAATGCTCTTACCTAGATGTGATTTTTGATCACACATCAAAGGCTTACCACTCGTGCTTTATGAGCAAGCAGGCAGTAGCCCAAAGGAACAAAAACATATTTTATGGGGCTCAAACATGGCCCAGATCACTCAGGAAAGCTACCTATGAACTTCCCAAACAGCTTTATGGTCTTTGGCTCAACAGCCACACCTGCAGATTGCACAAGCATGGAGGAAATGGGCACTATGTTTTACAAGGGAACGTCCCCATTGCAGTCTACAAGGCAGATGTTGACTAAAATAAGCCTGGAGCCCTCTGAGAGTTCAGGAGGAGCAAGGAAGCTTCTGAGACTGACAGTAAGTGAATAAATGTTCCAATAGGCAAAATTCATGGGGATATAGCTACCTGATCTGCACTGATATCACTGTGCCCAACTGCCTTTGCAGCTCAGACATCACCAGTTCCCCTGATTAGTATCTACAACTTCTGCCTCACTAAATTTCCCCATGAGAACATTAAGACTACAGTCTAAGGTGGGAAAATCTGTAATCAATTAATATACGTAGCTCCTGGAAAGATAAAAAAACTCTTACAAGTGTTTTTCTCGCTTCTTCCACCGTCACTTTTGCCAAGGGAATGCTCTAATGAGAGAAAATGGCATAAGAATCAGCATTTCATCAAGAAACAAGAGCCCCTGCACCTTTACAAGAATCTAATGATGAGCCTCGGGTGAATTAATGGACAATTAATGCAATTTTGTGTACGCACTTCACATGCAGAAGGTATTGCCATTAAAAGGCTAGTGTTGGTTTGGTTTGGGCAATCATGTATTTTTCAAAAGTCTGGTATGGCCTAAAGTCTAAAAAAACCCTTTCATCTTAAGCAATTTTCCAAACCTACCAATCAAGGGACTTGATTTCAAGCATATTTGTGCAAGAATTTTCCAAAGCACAGTAAGTCTGCAAGGATAAACCTCCCTCCCCTCCTCCTGCCTGCACCAGGGGCTCTCCCTGTCTCCACTGACAGCAAGGCTGGAGGAGGGAACTGGAGAACATAATCCCATTTGAATGTTGTGTTCCACTTGAAGGAAGGAGGAAGCTGCCTCTTGGAGGAAGATGGATTAAACAGAGCAACAGTTCCAACCACAGCTTTTTTTGTTTGTTTGTTTGTTTTTGTTGTTTTTGTGGTTTTTTTGGGGGGGGTTGTTTTTGGTTTTGTTTTTTTTTTTTTTTTGGTGGGGTGTTTTTTTGTTTTGGTGGGGTTTTTTTTGGTTTTTTGGGGTTTTTTTTTTGTTTTTTTCCTAGGAGCAAGACATCAGTGTTTGCATGAGGGAGACGAGAAACTTGCACTTTCATAGAGTACCCAGCACCTTCAAGAGAAATCAAAGAAAATTATGGAGCAGCCAGTTTAGGGGACAAAACCTACATTTGGCTATTTCTTCAGGATCCTCAAAATCCTGTTCAGAGCTCCAAACTCTGCACCACGTGCTGTGTCCACCATACTGACAGCCTGATGACAGTTACAGCTAAAGTACTGGTAAATCTTAAAAAGTTGGTTATACTAGGGGATTCCTGTTATTCCATATTACTCTGTCCAATTTCTAGCTGAAATTCTGTATTAAGAAATTTGTCCAATTTCTAGCTGAAATTAGCAATTCAGGGGAATTACCCAGCAAATCTGTCTACTTTGTTAGAACAAAGTTTGCCTGACAAGGAAACTTAATTTCTTGGCTTTGATTAATAAATAGAGATCAAGTCTTTGGTTTGCATCATTAACAGACCTGTAGGACATCTACCAACCCACCAAAGGGATCACAATGATAGCCCTTACGTTCTGAAGTCCACTAAAGTTAACCTGATGGCAAATACAATATAACAGTGGAATAAATAGTTACAGGAGGTAAATCATGATAGGACTTCAGTTCCATCTTCAATGGCTCAATTTTTTTATGCAGTGCAGCCAGTTCCTGCAGAGGGAGAAAGGCAGGTCATGTTCTAGGGAATTATTTGTAGAATTGGCAGAAATGATTAAGACAGATCCAGAGTCACCTACAACATTTCAGAATTTAAGAGCTTTCATCTTCTATAAAACACATGGAAAACCAAAGTTTTGCAGACCCAGCAGCAAAAAGACTCTCCCTTGTGCTTATCAAGTGGAAACAATTTCTTTTTGGGGCTGCAGACTGAGTACCTTCCATAGTCCTGAACTGTAATAATTAAATAATTAAATAATAATTAAATAATTCTTATTTAAATAATTAAAGTTAATAATTAAATTAATTAAATAATTAAAGCTAAATCAAATAATTAAAGTTAAATAAAAACCAAACTCATTTGTGCTGCCCATTTCACTCATGCCTTGGCAAATCCGTTCTATAAATGTCAAGGAGTCAAACCGTACCTTATGCTTGGGCTCTAGAAGATGACAAGCCTAGAGAATTTGCCTGTGGCTTTTTGGATGCAAAATTCCAACAAAAATTAGCTCTGGTCAGTACCCTCGCGCAACACTGGGCAATGTGAGCACTGCCACCCAGTGCTGGTTGGTGAGAAGCACAACAGAGAAACCAGGAAATCTATTTTCACTGCTCCACTCGAAAACATAAAGGAAAAGATAGCAAAAGTAATGAGGAGAAAGACTGAGTTCCCACTACAATAATAGCAAAAAATATCAAGATGTGTTGAGTTCACAGCACAAAGCTGTAAAATCTGTAGTTAATAACTCAAGAAATGTGCTTTTTCTTTAACATATGTTCCACTAGGCTTACAATAAAGCTGATTAATGTTACATTTAAAGACACAACAACAACAAAAAAATAGCACACAGTGATTCTGAATTTGGGTTTCATTTGACCTTATCCCCTTGTTTTGAAGTGTTTGGAAGAGATTTATTTCACACACAGTCGAAAGAATCACATGGGTCATTCTATCAAGAAGCTGCAATACACAGGTAGCCAAAGGGATATAGTCCAAAGAAAATCCACTGTGTTTTTAACATGGATCAGAAATAAAGGAGGCAGATCTGTTTTCAGTGGCAGGGAATATATTCAGTGGAAATTTTGCAGTAGATGCCTCTAGGAGAGACAAACCCACTCAAAAGAGCCCAGTTCATGGGAATCCACCTACAGCATTTTTATTTGTGCTTCCTTTGGCCATTAAGATTTGTTCAGGCAACCAAACAGCAAACTACAATTCCTGAAAGCACCCAACAAGCAAGCCTGGCCTCCCACTGTAGCAACATCCCCCTTGTATCCAAAAACCTACCTCAGACGATTTCATGAGTGCCTCGTGTGTCAAGGATTGGTCCAACCCCCTGCCAACAAGCTCATCCTGCAAACAGGAGAGGGCACAAAATGCAGCAAGAAGGAGAAAGATTTCACCATTTCCTTCTGTTTATATCTAAACAGGCAGGGAAGAACGCAGCTTGTCCACAGCAGAAACGTGTGCTATTGGAGCCACAGCTATAGCTGGTGTACAAAATGAGGTGCTGCTAAAATTTGTATTAAGATTTGTCGCTGTTGAGCAGGACGGGAACAAAATTACTCTAAGTTAGAAGGCAAAGAGAATGAACTCTGATTTATTTTAAATGCCCTGCTCTATATATAGAGAACATCGTGCAGACTAATTTTATTGGTTTTAGAGTAAAAACATCTCACACCATCGGTGTGCAGTGAATGCTGCACAGTGGCAGAACATATCTATAAACAATGTGAATAACAAGATAGATTAGAGAATTATTTACATTCTTTCCTAACTGTTTCCCAGGCTCTCACCTGGTTAGAAAACCTTTCTCTTTCTCTCTGCCTGAACTGAGAATATCCACAAAGAATAACAAGTCTTTCCAGAAAAGCAGTGGGAGAAGGGCAAACAACAAGGCTGAAGAAAGGATTCTCAGGAAAATGTCAATTGTAATACAACACTCTCCATCTTGTGTTTGTCAAGGTGTCAGGTATGGCTTTATTTTAGCCATAAAGTAACTTGCTGGAGTTTCTCAGGGAATGAGGAGAGAGCACTGTACTGATTACACAGGATGCACTGAGGAGAGATCAGCGGGGACAACTGAACTAAATTCACGTGTTGTCCTGTTAGCTCAGGAGTCCCCAGTAATGGAGTTTAGGAAGCTTATGGAATGTCTCTGTAACTACAAATTTGGGCTCAACCAATCACATCATCCCATCACAGTGTCATGTAAGAAAATTCCTTACACCTACCTCAGCATTCCTGATCCTTATTTTCAGATCCTTAGACTTAGCTTTCAGGAAATTCAGGGTCTTGGATTGTGTCTCAGCTTTGGCCTTTTCTGCGCTCTGAGATTTCTCCAGTTTTTCAACATCCCTTAAAAAATAATACAAAAAGAAAAAAACTGTTACATTCAAAGATGTATCAGTATACAAATACTGTTACTTATCTATGCTCAAACCCTGCAATAAAACCAACACAAGAAGGAAAAAAAAAAAGAGAAAACCCCGCATTTCCCTGTGATATTTTCCAATGGAAACGTATACAGCTGTTACCTCCAGATCCCCACAGACCAGGAAAAGCAGTGGCAAAGAGGAAAGCTATATGCCTAAAAGCAAAGGATAATAAATAGTCTTGTGCATAATTCCCTAACTCATCTAGAGACCTGTTACACAAGCTAAACCTCAGATCAAGAGGAGGCAAACCTGCACAAAGCACATGGGAATATCTTCTACAAGTCAAATTAACATTTTAAAAGAAAAAAAAAAACAAAAAAAAAACACCACTCTGCAAATAATTAGACTGGAAGGGAGCTGTGGAGAGCATCTGAGCCAGCCCCCACTCAAGGCTGGGGTTGATCGTGCTGTGCTTGGCAAAGCACTTCAGACTACATCCTCCAGGGAATGGACTTGACACTGATTATTTTTTTTAGTTATTACTATTATTACGTCTTCTACATACTGGTTAAGGGACCTTCTTATCTGAGAATGGTTTTTGTTTTGCCTCCCTCAGTCTGACTACAGAGGCCATGCTAAATGTGCTAAGAAAATCAGATTTGTCTTCAGCCTCAGACAAAAGCAACTGCTAGAAGATGGAAACTTATATCTGAAAACAGCTTGTAGAACACTTTTGCTTTAAAATAATGGGTTTGATGCTTTCCCAGATCTCTTTTGACTACTGAAAGTATCCATAACAGATGGGCTTTCATAGATACTTCCAAACACTTAGAATTGGAGATGTGTCAAACCCATAAACAGTTATCCTTGTTAGTTACCACAACCTATGTTGCCCAAGGCAGAGATCACCAGTATTACTTTAATCTTTCCCTCTTCCTCATCCATTACTCACTCCTCTATCCGTTTTTGCATCATCAGTGCTGAAGTTAGTTTTTTCGAGAGAGTCTTATATTTCAGTTCCAATTCTTCATTTCTTGATTTTGTTTCATACAGTTCCGAGGTCATGTCATTGATGGCACAGTAGAAGCTGGTGAAGAAAGAATCAGTGGGAATGCTTAGGAGTCAGCTCTTCTGAAAGTCAGAGTTATTGTTATTCTTTTCTCCACACTTTAAATGAATGACTTACTTTCCTCTTCATGTTATGGCAGGAGTAAATTTAAATAAGACGCTAAGGGAATTTGCTTTCCATAACTAGCACAGATTTCCACGTGGAAGGGAAAACAGCCCAGCAACCTGATTAAGGGTAAGTGAACAACAACTGGCACTCTGGTGAATAAAACCACCACATGCTCCACTCCTGGTTTGCCTCACTGCCTTTGAGTGAAAAATTCAGTCCATGAAAATGCACAGTCACAAGATGTGCCCAGCAGCATCTGAGTACCTTCCTCTTCCCAAGTGGCTAAAAGCTCTTCCCCCTCCAGCTCAGGAAGAGAGATGTAAGAGCCAAGATCCTAAATATCACAAAAAAAATGGATTCCAAGGCAGATTTTTCCCCTTCTTTGCTGCAAGTGCTGCAGTGCCATGGGTCAAAGCCATGCTAGGGAGAGCGGCCCAAGGAGACCAGACTAACAGATGCCATTTCTCCATGGCAGAGGGAATCTCCTCGCATGAACTGAGGCCAGATGAGACAGACAAGGATGAGGAGCTGAGGCTGGAAGACCAGTCACAGTTCCCCAGTCTTTGCCTAAGCAGTATGAACACTGCTGTAGCCTGGGATACCTGGCACAACAGTCCAACTGGCAGCAGTCTGCAGCCACCGACCACAAAAGCATGAGGAAAAGGATGGATTTAACTCCATCCCAGGCCCTTCTCGGGGTTCAGAGCCTTCCTGTGCTGGGATAACCTAGAGCTAGCACTTTGTGCTCAGTTCCCATCCACTCCAAAGCTGCCCAAGGGGTGAAAAACAAGCCTGACAAATAAGATTCCTAGTGCCAAGTTTGAAGCTGCTGACGCGAAACAACAGAGGAAAACAGCACAGACCCTCACCACGAATGCAGAGCGTAAAGAATTACCTGGTAAGAGACGTGTCCTCCACTTCGAGTTCCAATGCACTTGCTACCAGGTCCATGAGGTCTTCGGTGGCCTCTTTGGACAGATCGCCCTCAAAGAAACCCAGGCTTTCTTGAAGAATATCCTGCCAGTACTCAGCTGGAAAATATACACAACCCAAAGTAGTGATTTTTTTTAATATTACCGTTCTTTTATGGAACTCTTCAAAGCCAGAACCCAATCCCACACTGGGAATTTGGCTACCTGCCTGTTGTTGGGGGAAAAAAAAAGACACTTTTAAAAAAAGGCTTAAACATGCCAAACTGCCGCCACATCTCCATTTGTCAAACAAATTCAGTGTATAAAGGGAGAAAGCACTGCTCCACTCCCTCCCTCACCAGTCTGTCTGACATCAGACAAACAAGAGCTCACCCTTGTGCTGCAGCAATGAGCACCTGCAGGTCACCTCCCCAAAAAAGCTCAGCCTGAGCCTTGTTCATGGCAGACCCAGGAAGTCTGCCTCCACCATTTTTTGTTTGGTGGCAAGGCACTTGAAGGAAGAAAAACCAAACACGTTTTCTTGCAAAAACATCTTCATGTGTACTATGCCAGCCTTCGCACAAAAAAATAAAATTCCTTCCTGAGAAAAGCCTGTGAAGCGACAGTCCTTTATTGTGTGTGTTAAAAACATACTATGGTACCCTGAACCACTCACTTGCTCAAAAAAAAACCCAAACAAATTAAAAAATAGTCACTCTAGGCAGCTTCAGCACGACTTAATCATCTCAATGTTGTTTCAGACTCCTCCAGGGCTTTCCTTAACAGTGGCTTAGCACCAGCTCAGACTCGTGAATGAGCTGCAGGGACACTTCCCTCTCTATCCAGGCAATATTTCCATGCTGTGCTATCCAGCCCAGCAGACTAGGAGGTTTTAGCAATTAACCTGCTTGCCCACATTTATGGCTCACTAAAGATGGCTTAAAAAATTGTCCTTGACCAATCTTATGTCACTGGAAATTGCAGTAAAAATCACATTTAAAAAAAAAAAAAAAAAAAGCTGAGTCTGTTTCAATTACATATATTTATATATATTCCTAAGTTTTTAACAAATACAATCTTCAGGATCACTCAGAACAGCCTGACTTAGGTGGAACTGAGAAATGGAGCTTCAAACTCACTTTCTGCTTCATACTTAGATGTCTGCTCCTTCATGTCTTCTATCAGCAACATAACATCCCTGTCTCTCTCTTCATTGCACTCCATAACTTCATGCAAAATATCCACTGTCCTTTCATTCACCTCATACTCTGGAATAGGCACACTGCCATATAATTTCTTTAGCCATAAAGTAACCTGCCAGAGAAGGGAGACAAAAGAGCAAGCAATCATGTGAAATGACTGAAAATAGCGGATAGGCGTGAAAAATGTAAACCATTGCAAACTCTGCATTCCTGAAGAGTAACTCCTACATCAGTCCAGGAGGCATGGGTGGGAAAAGGGGAGAAAAATTATTTTCCCTCTTCTTTAAACACCCTTTGTGGTTGAGAAGACTATATTATATCCTTTCTAATCTCACTCATTTCTTTGGACACCTGCTTATCTCCATGTGACAAAATTTTACCTTTTTATTCAGGTGACCTGTTGGCTACAGACACAGTAACAACCCAAGAGATGTTAAATGAGTGTTTGGAAAAATGGTGAACACTGTGTTAAAAGTGCCCAAGTCATCACTGGGAACAGTCTATCTGCAGGAGAGCAGGACAGAGTCACCACAACATGCAGCCACAAGCCCTTCAAAGCAGCTGTACCACCGAAAACAAGGTCAGAAACAAGAGATCAACACGGTGCTCTCAGGAAGGGTTGTGATTGTGTAATCACAGAATTGTTTGGGCTGGAAAAGCCCTCCAGGATCATCGAGTCCAAGCATTCCCACAGCACTGACCCCAGCCCACCACTGACCCATGTTCCCAGCTGCCACATCCATATGGCCTGTAAATCCATCCAGGGATGGGGACTCCACCACTGCCCTGGGCAGCTGTGCCAGGCCTGGACAACCCTTTGAGTGAAGAAATTTTCCCTAATATCCAACCTAATTAGATTAGAAAGGTTAGATTACGACCAGTAATAACTGAAGAACACAGAAGTTCTGTTGTGGACAGGCTTAGAAAGAAAACTTTAAAATAACAAAAAGGAGGCAGGTTGATTAAAAAAAAAAAAAAGGTAAGCCTGTTTATTACAGAACAAACAACTGGAAGCAAAGCCTTCGGCTAGTCCGGAGGCTGTTTCAACAACTTTGTAACTTAAAAATTGTAACCTAGGGGTGTTTCCAGGGAAATCGGCTCCCAGGAAAGACCCGGGTATCAGACACCCAGGCCTTTCAAAGTCTCTCTTTAATCAGAGGATTGCAGCGCCCAGGATCCATGCTGTGACAGGTCCATTTTCTAGTCTCTTGGCTTATAACTTGGGTCATCCCGGACCAATCATTCTGCCATTCTTGTTGTTCACTGGCTCCTCCACTCCTGGCTCGAGTTGTGGCCGTGCCTCATGATGTAATGTATTCTGGAACTTTCTTTGTCATTTTATCAGATTACCACCCCATCTCCTCCCTGGTCCCACCCGCCTTTGCACTTGTACAACCACCCTTGGCTGTTAATACAGATATTCCCACATTTGTTGCAAGTATCTATAGCATTCAATGCTAATCGCAATTTGTTACTTGTACATACTACATCCAACCTTAATTACCACTTTGTTACTTGTATTAACAGCGCTCAACGTTAATCAGAGTTTGCTACTTGCATTAACATTTTACCTTGCATACATTGTTAACTACATCCCCAAAAATTTAAATTTTATTTTTGTTCACAACAGTTCTACACCACGTAAGGAACATAAACTCTGGCATAAGCCTGCCTAATAAACCTGGCGGAGAATGGACGCAGCCACTTATACTATAAATTTAAGTGTATTTTTGCTCCTAGCACCTCCTCCCTCATCCTGCTGCCGTACCCGCACCTCAGCGACCTACACAAGCAGCAATGGAGAAAACCGGCGCGCCGCGAGGCGCAAACAGGACGAACGGGGTGCGTGTGCGTGCGGAAAACCGTGATGAAAAGAGAAAGCGAGCCCCACCGGCCCCCGTTACCCGTATGAGCTTCTCCTGGAAGTCATCGCCGCCCGCTGCTCCCGCCGCCGCCGCCATCCCGCCCGGAGCCTCACGGGAGTGGGCGGCTGACGGGCGGCGCCGCGGGGGCCGGCCCAGGGACCCGGGGTTACACCGGACGTGTGTGTGTGGGGGGGGGAAATAACGATGAAAAAAAGTGTATAACAGCGAATCGGAGTGTTAAACGGCTCTGAATCGAGCCGTCTCTCAGTTAAGGGAAGATGTTAAAAAACGCCAAGCGAACCCCAGCAACAGAAAAAAGAAACAGAAGAGATGCAAGAGGAAGACATCAATAAGTACAGAGAAAATTGCCTGCGGGCGCTGGTGCCAGTGGCTGGGCATGAGCCCAGGGTGCCCAGGCAAGAGGCCAGTGGCCCCTGGGCTGTCCCAGCCAGGCTGTGACACAGCCCCAGTCCCTGTGCTGGCACTGCTGAGGCACCTCCAGTGCTGGGGACAGCTCTGGGCCCTCAGGACAAGAGAGACACTGAGGGGCTGGAGCGTGTCCAGGGCAGGGAACGGAGCTGGGAAGGGGCTGGAGCCCCAGGAGAGGCTGAGGGAGCTGGGAAGGGGCTCAGCCTGGAGAAAAGGAGGCTCAGGGGGGACCTTGTGGCTCTGCACAGCTCCTGACAGGAGGGGACAGCCGGGGGGGTTGGGCTCTGCTCCAGGGAACAGGGACAGGAGGAGAGGGAACGGCCTCAGGCTGGGCCAGGGGAGGTTTAGATTGGAAATTCAGAAAATTGTCTTCACAAAAAGGGGTGTGAAGCCCTGGCCCGGGAGAGTGGTGGTATTAGTTCTTAACAGCCATGTGGTTTTGTTTTTGTTTTTGTGGTTTTGTTCGATTGTTTGTTTTTGGTTTGGTTCTTTTTGTTTTGTATTGTTTTGCTTTGTTTTGTTTCTTCCTAGCACTTTTACAGAGATTTAAGTGATTTCTGAAACAATCAGCATGGAAAGGATTGGTGAAGAATCATGTTTGGCACAACACATGTCAAAGTAGTTGAGGATTTTTCACTTAACCTTTTCAATTCCCAGAAGGGGAACCCACTGGAATCTGTGGCTTTACCAAGCTCTCTGGATTACCAGAGGGATCAGTCACACTGTGCTTGAGTTTCAGCACTTTCTCACTGGCAGACCGAATCCTGTCTCACATATGAGACATAAAATCATCCCCAGCTGGAGACTGAGGGGCTGGGGGGGAGAGGGGGGGATTCTGCCCCTGTGCTCAGGTGAAACCCCACCTGCAGAGCTGCCTCCAGCCATCACAACAACAGCACATCAACAGCACAAGGACGTGGAGCTGCTGGAGCCAGCCCAGAGGAGGCCCCGGAGCTGCTGCCAGGGCTGGAGCCCCTCTGCTCTGGAGCCAGCCTGGCAGAGCTGGGGCTGTTCAGCTGCACAAGAGAAGGCTCCAGGGAGAGCTCAGAGCCCCTGCCAGGGCCTCAAGGGGCTCCAGGAGAGCTGCACAGGGACTGGGGACAAGGCCTGCAGGGACAGCACACAGGCAATGGCTTCCACTGCCAGAGGGCAGGCACAGGTGGGAGATTGGGAACTGGGAATTGCTGGCTGGGAGGGTGGGCAGGCCCTGGCACAGGGTGCCCAGAGCAGCTGTGGATGCCCCAACCTTGGAACTGTTCTGGCCCAGGCTGGACAGGGCTTGGTGTGGTGTCCAACCCTTTAGGAGAAAGGAGCATCCAAGGTGGTCGTGGTCAAAAGGAATGTCAAAATTCAGAGTGTTCACTAAAGTTTTCTAAGTTAAATTACACACTTGGCATGGAAATTAATGTTAGTCTCTGACATCCTCATATAACGCCAGGGCAGTGGGCTCTGGATAAAGGGGTAGGGTGAAAGGGAAGAAAGCAGGATTAAAGAGGGGGAGAGAGGAAGAAGGAGATCACCAGGCTTGGGTCCAGTGTTTATCCGGCTGGTGGAGTGTCTAGGGTCCTGGGGTGTCTGCACATAAGGTCTTTGTGGGGGCACCTTTTATAGATGAGTTTCCCTGCCCTGGAGGTTACTTTCTCACTTTCTATGCAAATTTATCATCTGCAGTTCCTTCTTCTAGACCTTTCTGAAAATGAGTTGGAGGACTTCAAGGGTTTCTGGTGATCTTGATTCCCTGATCTTGGCTTCATTGCTGTGCTGTGTTTGTCTCCAGGAACTAGAACAAGGATATTTGTCCCAGAAAAATGCTGCCCTATCTCTGAATGGCACCTTCTCCTGTTCTTCCTCACAGCTGTGTTTTTACCAACAAACCTTGATTCTTGTTACCAACAATCCTTGGCTGGCTCCACAGTTATCCAGCTATTGGTGTTTGAGGCACACAACCTCTTATCTTCTGGGCTTCTGTACTTGGGGCAACCAGATTTAATCCATGAAACAGATAGCAGCTAACAGGCAAGCTCTGAGTAATGTCCATGTGTTAAGAGAAAACATATTATTTGTTGGTGGAATTGCCTTGTCAAGCTTGATATGCTTCAATGATCTCAGACGTAGGGGGAGGTTAACAAAGCTTGGGAAGAAAGGATGTACGACTGATAGTGAGCACAGAGAATGCAGAGTTTACAGGCCACAAGGACATGTGCTTGAACTTCCAAGACGGGGAAGAAAATAATAAAGTGAACCCCACATCTGTGCTGAAATCAGTTCTGACTGGGTAAACAGTAATTCTGGCAGGGGGAATCTGTGACAACTGAGCCAAGAAACCCACCAACCCAAGAGAAGAGAAAGACTGGGCATGAGAAACAATAGAATCATTAACCAATAGAATACTAATTAATAAGAGAACTATGTAGCACGTAGCCAGTGAACGCTAGTTCCTTTGTATGCTATAATGTATACATTGTGAAGCTTTCTTATTGTTCTGGAATACCACTGAACACCCAGTCTTGTGCAATACTGCGATAAATAATCAATGCCTCTATGGTGTGTTTATTTATTGGCTTATTGCACAACAGGAAAGGAACCAAATTTTTGCAGACAGCATTGTCATTGCCCCATCCTTTTTCCTACCCCTGATACTGAGCCCCACCAGATTTGCACCCCTCAAGATTTAATCAGTCGCTGTAGCAGGACAGCTATGATTAAGCAGCTGCATATTGTGAGCATTGTGCTTGGCTAACTTTTTTAAGGAAATCAAGATGATTCCAAGAGGAATCGCTTTTTGGATGAGAGCCACAAGGACTGAAGTCAGCAGGACTGAGCAGTCAGTACCTGGGAGAAGAGTAATTCTGGCAGTGGGAGATTGTGGCCAGCATTTCATTGACCAACAAGTCAAAACAGACTAAAATGAAAAGCGAGAGATCTAACTAGCAAAGAAGTGTCTGAGTGGTAATTCACTGAAGTGGTAGCTCACAGAATGGTACTAACAGAGAAGTTATGTCACTTGAAAGCAATGAATGATGACGCCTTTGTTTGTTGAAATGTGTACACAGAGTAACGTTTTGATGATGGATATCCTAGACACCCAACCACCTGCTTTGTGCTAACTCGAAAAAGATAAAAAAATACCTTGCCTCGGTGTGTGAAATGGTGCTGCACACCGGGGAACGAGCCCGCGGGGTAACACTTCTGTCCCCAATTCTGTCCCTGCCCCTGTCCTTATCCCCGTTCTCTTCCGTGCCCCTGTCCCTACCCTTGTCCCTGTTCCTTTCCGTGCTCCTGCCCTTGTCACTACCCATGTCCCCGGCCCTTGTCCCTGTCCCTGCCTCAGTTCCCGTCCTTGTTCCTTCCCGTGTCCCTGCCCTTGTCCCTATTCCTTCCCGTTTCCCACCTCCGGTCATCCCTCACTCCCCGCCCCTTCCGCCCGCTCAGGGCCATTTCAAGGACACCTCCTGCAGCGGGCTTTTTTTATAAAAGCCTCATTTAGTGGTTTTTTTTTTTTTAATTATTTGTATTATTTTTATTGCATTTTCTACATATTCGCGTGCAGACACACAGCCAGGCAGACACACACACACACAGCCCCACACCCAAATCAGGGGCACGGGAAGCAGTTCCGTCGCCCGACCCGCCCCCTGGGCGCGGCCTCGGCGCCAAAAGGGGCGTGAGGCGCCGCCGCCATTTTGTGTGCAGAGCGCGCGGCCGGCTGTCCTCAGCGTCCCCCAGCCTCAGCCTCCCCCGGGACCCGCCGCCGCCGCCGCGATGCTCTCCGCCCGCGTGGCCGCCGCCCTCGCCCGCTCCCTGCCGCGGCAGGCCGGCCTGGTGAGCGCCATGCCCGCCCCGGAGTCGGCGGGGCCGGGGGGACGCGGCGCCGCCGCCATCTTGGGGGCCGCGGTGACATTGAGGGTGTGAGGGGGTGACATCGGAGTGTGGGGAGGGAAGCGCGGGGTGTGCTGTCAGCGCTGTGGGACAGACCCCGCTGAGGAACGGGATGTCCTTGCCCGGGCTCAGGGTAGTGGTTTAAAGCTGCCAGGGCAAGGTCAGGGTTGTGGGTGTGAGGGGGATGAGGGGTTTATCCCGTGTTTGTGGGGAAATTAAGGGTGGGAAGAGCCGTGAGGAACCACTCCTGCCAGTGTTTCCAATGAATATGAACGGGGGAGAGGCCTGCTCGAGCTGCAGGATATTAAGTGGCATCATCATTGCTGCATGGTGCTGTGCTGGGAGCCTTGCTTGAAGTGCAAAAGTATGACCTTACAATGCGTTCATTATCACAGATTTTTTTTCTTCTTTATTGTTCAAAGTTGGCCATGAGAAGTGTTTCTTCGCAGGAAGGGTGATTAGACATTGCAAGGGGCTGCCCAGGGGGGTGGAGGAGTTATCAGACTCAGAAGTGTTTAAGGGTATAATGCACTTAGTGCCATGTTCTAGTTGGC
This sequence comes from Vidua macroura, assembly GCF_024509145.1. Lineage (NCBI taxonomy): Eukaryota > Metazoa > Chordata > Aves > Passeriformes > Viduidae > Vidua > Vidua macroura. The sequence goes on from NC_071611.1 coordinate 2,774,166, forward strand.
AAGGTGGTGTTTGGTCACAGGTTTGATTGAGTGACCTCAGAGCTCTTTTCCAAAGTAATTGTCATTCTGAGGTATTTTTGTTACAGTGCTTTGTGGTTTTTTTTCGGTATGTGTTTTAACAATACCAAAATCACTGCAGTTAGATTTGCGTTAGAAGACACAGCCTTCTCTCTGTGCAGAGCCCTGAGTGGTGCAGTGATTTCTTTATGCCCCCAGGTTCTCATGTTCAGCACAGAAATGACAAATGTGAGGAGGTTTCTCTTTGGGTGCTGCTGCAGCGATTGATGGTGACATCAGAGCACTGCAGAAAAATGCAGCGAGGCATTTGGAGCAATCTCCTTCATTATGTCCTTTCTTAGTGGTGCTGGACTTGGTTCCAGAGCTGTGAATGGGGTGCGGTGGAGCTTAGCTCAAAGCTGAGATGCACATAAGCAGCTCAAGGTCAAAGATGTGTTAATCTTTCAGCATGGCGTTTGTTGTTTTCTTTTGTTTTGTTTTGGTGTTTTGGTTTTTTTTTTTTTTGTTGGTTTGTTTGGGTTTTTTTGGGTTTTCTTTTTGCATGATTAAAGAAATCTTACTGTTACTAAAACAACGACTTATTTTAGGTTTCCAGAAACACCCTCGCTGCAGCATTTGTTGCTACAAGAAACCTCCATGCCTCCAAACCATGCTTTCAGAAAACTGGTGAGTCTGAGAAAGGCCTTGAGTGTGGTTTAAGAATTTGGTCTGTCAGTCAAAAAGGAATCTGATTATGGTGAGTGTTAATTCATAGCACTTCAGGACACTTACGTTCGGAGCATATTTAGGTGAACTGTTACCCGGTCACGTCCAGCAAACTGCACTTTAATACCTTGACAATGCCCCCAGAGCAGGGAGTGGCTGTGTGTCAGCTGGCTTATACAGAGTACCCGCGTCATGAGCATTCCAGTCACCTGCAGCATTATTTGAAAATTACTTGGGAAAAAAAAAAAAACCAGCCCCAGATTGGAGTTGCCTGTAACAGAATGAAGGACTGGATGACTTCTCCAGGCCTGCCTGGGTTTGACCTTGTGTCCTTGAGCACAACTTTATTTTGCTGCCAGCAGTCTGGTGTTTAGAGAAGACAGCTGCACTGTGTAGCAGTGTGTTTGGCAGTGCTTCATGCAAATTTTTTGAAGTGGTTTAAGGTGATTAAGGGCATTACTAGGAAACAAGTTTTACAGTGTTATTTACTGTTTCTTAGCTGAGGAGGTAACAAGCTGTTGGAAGTCAAATTGAAGTATGGGGAATATATTTTTATAGCTTATATCAAAAAACTTGCTCCTGAAACATAATGAAATTCACTTACATATGTGTGGATCTTGGATCACAAATCATTTGGCATGGTGTTTTGATGTATCCAAGGCTAAGTAACTGCTCTGCAAGCAGGCCTGTTCTGCCTGGGCTAGGGCTGATTAATTAATTGCTTTCTAGGGAGAGAGAGCATAGGACATAATCAGGAAAGTGGATAACTACACAGCTGGGCCTGCTTTGGTTGTAGCTGGCTGGTGATGATGAGTTGAAGCTGCTTTTAGTAGGTGGGAATACAGAGGCTGGTATTTATCTTACCCTAAGTAAAGGTGTTGCTAGCTAGACTTTGGAGCACAGCTGAGAAAGAGCACCTTGTGAATTCGAGGCCGGCTTACTGAGTGCTTATTGTAGGTTGGCGTGCTGATCTGATTGCAAACGTCTCTCTCCAGGTACCGCCGAGGTGTCCTCTATTCTGGAGGAGCGCATCCTGGGAGCCGACACCTCGGCTGAGCTGGAGGAGACGGGCCGCGTGCTCTCGATCGGTGATGGTATTGCCCGCGTGTACGGCCTGAGAAATGTCCAGGCAGAAGAGATGGTTGAGTTCTCTTCTGGGCTGAAGGTAAGCTGTCACTGAAGGAGTTCCTTTAGCACAGAGGTATTAAAAAGACAGTTTTTTAAGCAGACCTGAGACTTACGCCTGGAGGTACCACTATGAACATTGCATTAGCTTCTTTGCAACTTTAATATGTAGTAACTGGTGATTTTTTTTTTTTTTTTAAATTTGTAACACTGCTTTCAATATCAGCATCCGATTCTCAGCCAGCATTTGAACATTTGACCTGTCTTTGTCTTAATTTAGAAAGTAAAAGGACTAACCTGGTACTGGGTTTTTTCTTGGGTTTCAGGGTGTCTTTTCTGTTAGCTGTTCAATAATGACCTCTCTGCTTCAATACATTGTGCAGCTTGCTGGCTTCTTTTAGTTCTATCAATGGGTTAAGGTTAAAACCTGTTTCAGGAGTACTGAAACAGCTCTTTGAGCATTTTTAATGACCCATTTCACCTTGGGCAGAGAAGAAGCCAGTCCTTATCTCTTGTCCAGCTTCTAGGCAAGGGAGTAATGTTGTACTTGAATCTTGCTTACCCCTTCTTTCTAGAGAAACAATTGACTTGTGTCCTAGGCTGCTGGGGTATAACTGCCTGGTAGAGTTGAAAACTTAGGCAGGTTCTCTAGCCAATGTGGAAGGAAATAGACACTTTAACCTTGACCGTTGTCACAAGGTTGAGGTAGATCATGTAGGATTTTATACACACTGAAATAATCATGTCAATATGAAAAGTTCTATGCATGTCAGTATGGATTTTCTCAGGGTCATGTGATCTCTGTTCCAGGGCATGTCCTTGAATTTGGAGCCTGACAATGTTGGTGTTGTCGTGTTTGGTAACGACAGACTGATCAAAGAGGGGGATGTTGTGAAGCGGACTGGTGCCATTGTGGATGTTCCAGTGGGGGAGGAGCTGCTGGGCCGTGTTGTGGATGCCCTGGGCAATCCTATTGATGGGAAGGTAAGTGTAGCTGGGTGCTAAGTACCTCTGATTGTATCTGTGTGATACAGACCTCAGCAGTTTTTTCTCTCTTTTAGGGTTCTATTGCATCTAAGACACGTAGGAGAGTTGGCTTGAAGGCCCCTGGGATCATTCCCAGGATCTCTGTGCGTGAGCCCATGCAGACTGGGATTAAGGCTGTGGACAGCTTGGTGCCCATTGGTCGTGGCCAGCGTGAGCTGATCATTGGTGACAGGCAGACTGGGTAAGTTAAATACTCAAGCCTAAAGTGTTCTTTAAACAGAGACTCAGGTACAGCAGAGCTGGACACAGGGTTGGGTAAGGACTGGGAGAACCTTGGGCAACTTAACTTTCTGTTAACTTTCAGCCTCTCTGTTCCACAGGAAAACTTCAATTGCAATTGACACCATAATCAACCAGAAACGATTCAACGATGGCACAGATGAGAAGAAGAAGCTGTACTGTATCTATGTTGCAATTGGCCAGAAGAGATCCACTGTTGCTCAGCTGGTAAAGAGGCTCACTGATGCAGGTATGGATTTTGGGAGATGGTTGAGCCTGGCACCTAATGACATCCTGTTCTCGTTGTAGTGCTGTGACCTCTCCTGGCTGCAGGTGTAGATAGAATTCCTATTACATGAGTGAATGACTTAATTTTGTGAACAAGAAATCTCTATAGCTGTCTGGGGGGAAAAAAACTCGTTTTTGCTGTATCACAATTGGGAAGACTGTTTTGAGGCTCAAAACTGCTGAACTGCTTCTGGAGAAGTCACCCTGTGGTTTTAGGTTTTTTTCAGCAGAGTTGAAAGCTTCATCTTGGCAGGCAGGCCTGGTGACAAGCTGTGGCCTTCAAGTTGTCATTGACTTGGCATTTGTCCCGTGTGTTTCATGTGCCAGTCAGTGTGAATGGCAGCTGGAAATGCAGTGAAGAGCTTTCACTGCCCAAACACAAGGCATTAAATGATAGCATCTTGTCAGAGTCAGTGATTTCTGTGACCAAGGCTCTACATTTGAAAGAGTTTGCAGAAGATCAGGCACTTTGACCTCATGCCTGGTGGTCCTGGCAGCTGTTAGAGAAAAACCCATATTTTAGGCACAGTGATTTGTTTGAGACTGTCACAGAGGGTTGTACTGTCTTACAGCAGCCAGGAAACCATGGGCTTTCAGTGTGACTTTTCTTAGAAGAAAAACTTGTCTTAGTTTTCAGCTTTGTTTTAAAGGGGAAAGAAGTTACTGAGCGTTAGATGTTAGCGCTGCAGAGTTGCCCTTGAGACTTGCTGAGTCAGTTTTGCTAGCAGATGTGTTCAGCTGGTGTGCTGGGCTTTCCTGTAGCAGCATAGTGACACTGCCTGGGCTTGCTTCAGCACTGGTCCTTCACATGCTTGTTGTGTTTGCTGATTTTGGGCATGATGACTTAATGCACTCAGAGGTGTCTCCAATCCTTTCCAGATGCCATGAAGTACACTATTGTGGTGTCTGCCACAGCATCCGATGCAGCACCCCTGCAGTATCTGGCTCCCTATTCAGGCTGCTCCATGGGGGAGTACTTCAGAGACAACGGGAAGCACGCGCTAATCATCTATGATGACTTGTCCAAACAGGTCAGGAAACTTTGGTTTTAGGCCTTGTGGTGAGGCATTGGTGTTTGTAGCTGTAAGAACACCTCATGTGTAGAGATCTAAAAATGTTCAGTGGGGTGCAGAGCTCTGAAGGCTGTCTTTGGTCCACACAGGCCGTTGCCTACCGTCAGATGTCTCTGCTGCTGCGCCGCCCCCCTGGCCGTGAGGCCTACCCGGGTGATGTGTTCTACCTGCACTCCCGGCTGCTGGAGAGAGCAGCCAAAATGAACGACTCTTTTGGGGGCGGCTCTCTGACCGCCTTGCCCGTCATCGAGACTCAGGCTGGGGACGTGTCTGCTTACATTCCAACCAATGTCATCTCCATCACCGATGGACAGGTAGGGCTTCCTCCTGGCCCAGCATCTCCGTGGAACTTAGTGGCTGGTCTCTGAGGAGGCCTCCAGGCTTCTGAACAAGACAATGATACAATTCTGTCCTGCAGATTTTCTTGGAAACTGAGTTGTTCTACAAAGGTATCCGTCCAGCCATCAACGTTGGTCTGTCTGTGTCCCGTGTGGGTTCTGCTGCTCAGACCAGGGCTATGAAGCAGGTAATTGAGAAATTGCTATTCCTCCTCATGCTGGAGATGAGTGGTGTGTAGGTGTGAACAGAGAGGGAATAAAGCTTTGGATCTCTTAGTGTTATGAAATCATAAAAGAACAAACTTTAGAGATCTCTTTAATGCTTCCATTGCCTGCTGAGAAAGGCATGGGAGAAAGGGAAGTAGTGTCTGCATAAAGATGTAGGATTAAGTTTTGATGTATTGAACTGGGTACTCATCACTTACAAATAGAGAGTGCTCTCTTAACCACAGGCTTTTAGTCCAGACTAAATTTATCTAGAATATTACTGAATCTAGAATTAGAGAGCTTTAATATCAACAGTTGCTGTTTTAGGGGAGAAATATGGTAAAGTGTGGGATTTTTGTAATGTTTATAATCATCTGTCAGTTTTTAGATTGACTTGTATGGAGTGCAAGGCAGAGGTGACTTGTAACACCTGTCAGCTGCCAGATGACCTTCAAACTCCTTACACACTTAGAGGTGATGTCAGTGGCTGTGACTGTACCCTGCAGGTGGCCGGTACCATGAAGCTGGAGCTGGCTCAGTACCGGGAGGTCGCTGCCTTCGCCCAGTTCGGCTCTGACCTGGACGCTGCCACGCAGCAGCTGCTGAACCGCGGTGTGCGCCTGACAGAGCTGCTCAAGCAGGGCCAGTACGGTGAGTGCCCTGGGCTTGGCAGGTCTGGGTGCCATTAGTGCCTTGTGCTAACGAGGCTGGGCTTGGTTAGCATTTGTGTCTGTTCTGTGCGCATGGTAAATGCAGATTTGCTTGAACTGAGCTGTCCACGTGTGCTTGGTCGTCCAAGGACTCTGTGGTCTGTTGTGTCCTGATGGAAGAGTTCCAGTGGTGTGAGTGCTGTCTTTTCCTGCAGTTCCCATGGCTATTGAGGAGCAGGTGGCAGTCATCTATGCTGGTGTAAGAGGTCACTTGGACAAGCTGGAGCCCAGCAAGATCACAAAATTTGAGAGTGCTTTCCTAGCTCATGTACTGAGCCAGCACCAGGACCTGCTCTCCACAATCAGGTATGGTGGTTTACCTTGCTTTATCCCAAGGGTATTGATGTCTGGAGTGCAGATAACAGTCACTGAACTGTTAGTTTAGTGTATCTTAGAACATCAGGCGTTCAGCTAGCTGTATCAAAACAGGGTTAAATCAGCCTTCCTGCCATCTGCCATCCTCAGCTTCAGCTCTTAGGAAAAGCAGCTGATGCTTAAAGTGAACCTTCTTGCAGTGTGTCTCATCTAACCTGTTCCTGAAATCACTTGATTGATTCAGTTCCCATATTGTGGACAGCTTTGAGCTGTTGGAGTGCTGTGGGTTAAGTGCTGCTGAGTGAACTGTTGGGGATTGAGTATTTCCATAGTCCTGTCCTGGAAACTGGTCTTGGCTTTTTTTGTCATGAAGAAAATCATGTGCCTTCTGTCTCTGGGGACCAGCTCTGTAGGTTGGGCCTTGTTGGAATACGTATGTTTGTTCTGAAAGAATTTGTGAACAAACTTCAGTTCTTAAACAGGACTGTCTCCTTTAGGAGAGGGGATATTCTGTCAGTGGGATGGCTTCATGCATCATGTGTTCATTTATCTACTGAATTTGTTAGAAATGGGGAGGTTTGTTGTAAAGCTTCTGTGTTTGTCTCAAGGTTGACCCTGTTTTGATTGCTGTGTCAGAATTTAACTGAACTCTTCCCACAGGACCGAAGGGAAGATCTCTGACCAGACAGAAGCAAAGTTGAAGGAAATAGTCACAAAATTCCTGTCTACTTTTGAGGCATAAACTCTTAAAACTGTTCTAACAGACCAGGCTGTTGTGATCCAGTGTTCCAGCTCCGTCAGAGACGAAAGCATGCGTGACTTGAATGTACAGATCTCGGTGAGAATAAAGGTTCCCATGTAAAAAGGCTCTGTTCTGAATGTAAAAATACTGTGTTTGGAGTGATTGCTTTTTGTCTGTACTTCTGGCTTGCTCTTGCGCCTGTAGAACCACAGATCTGAACTTCCCTGGACACAGCCCTGCTAGAGGAACTCTGGAAATCAGGGGAATCCTTAATGGTTGAGTGGGCAAACTCCCCTTACACAAAACAGGAGAGAGACAGAGCTGAGGGATTTTCTCAGTGTCCATAGTTTGTGCCAGGCAGCTTATCCTGCAGCAGGGCAGTGAAGCTGGGGGTGACAGGGATAACCCACTGGACTTCACAGGAATCTCTTAAGTGCCTGACTCTGACAGCATTTTGTGGGATTGCTGTCTCTGTCTGACCCATCCTGGTGCCCGGCTTTGGAATACTGGTCTTCGTGTCTCAGGACAACTGCAGGTGCAGCTGTCACAGCGGTAATAGCTAGAGATTTAAATCTGAGAATCTCAGAATGGTTTTGGGGAAGACCTTGAAGATTGTCTCGCTCCACCCTCCTGTCATGGTCAGGGACACCTTCCACTATCCCAGGTCACTCCAAGCCCTGTCCAGCCTGGCTGTGAACACTTCAGGGATGGGGCAACCACAGCTGATCTGAGCAACCTTTGCCAGGGCCTCACCAGCCTCACAGCCAAGAATTTCTTTCCAATATCCAATCTAACCTTGGCCTCTGTCACTATTAACCCATTGCTCCTTGTCACTCCAGGCCCATGTAAATAATCTCTCTCCATTTTTCTTGTCAATTCCCTTCAGGTACTGGAAGGCTGCAATTAGGTCCTCCCAAAGCTGCCTCTTCTGCGGGCTGAACAGTCCCAATTCTCTCAGCAGAGCTGCTCATCCCTCTGATCACCTTGGTGCCTCCTCTGGGCTGGCTCCAGCAGCTCCACGTCCTTGTGCTGTTGGAGCCAGGGCTGGGGCAGCTCTGCAGGTGGGCTCTCAGCTGAGCACAGGGGCACAGGGGCAGAATCCCCCCTGCCCTGCTGCCCACGCTGGGGACTCAGCCCCGGGCAGGGGGGTTCAGGCTGGGGCAGGACTGCTCTTGATGTGTGCACTGTCCCCAGTTAACTTCCTGTACAGCAGTGTCCTGCCTCCCAGTCCAGCTGTGGAGTTACAGGCAGCTGGAAACATTCTCATGCAGTTCAGGCTAACAAGCTTCTCCTGTTAATGGCCTAAGTACTTTGAGAGAGTGGGCTCTGAATTACTGGGCAAAAATGAACACACACTTGAAATCCAGAGATGGCAGATTTTTGGGAACAGTTAGTGCTGTGCTCCAGGAGGTTGATCCTTGTGCAGATCTTTGGTCTGTCACCATCTTGTTTCTTTTACCCCTCAGCCCCAGAAGAGGGCCTTACAGATGTGAGGGAATACTGCTGTGGAACGTTTCCGCTCTGATCTGCCCAACATCATGTTCCTTCCAGGACAGCTTTTACAGCTTGTGACTCTGTTTCTGCCCAGTGACTAAACCCTGGTTACTACTTGATGTTCCTGTGCCGTGTTTCACTTAATGTGCTGCTGTAGTTGGAAAGTCCTGAGCTCAAAAGTATCTTAGTCCAAAACAGAGATGTATTTTTTTCTAGTAACATAAGATAAATGTTCCTGAGTGGTGCTGTGGGCTGCCCAGGCTGGGAAGCTGGGAAATGGCGAGTGGATCCCAGAATCACAGTGGTTTGGTTTGAAAGGGACTGTAAAGATCATCTGTGTGCACCTGCTGCTGTGGGCAGGGCACCTGCTCCCAGGCTGCTCCAAGCCCCATCCAGCCTGGCCTTGGACACTGCCAGGAGTGGGGAGCCACAGCTGCTCTGGGAAACCTGCGCCTTGGCCTCACCATCCTCTCTGGGAAGAGTCTCTTCCCAATACCCCATCTATCCCTGCCCTCTCTCAGTGGGAAGACAATTCTCCCGTGCTCTGTTACTCTGTGCCCATATCCAAAGTCCCTATCCAGCTCTTTTGGAGCCCGTTTAGGTGCTGGATGGTGTGGCTTCATGGTGATGGTCTGTGCTCTCTTGTGTCGGGACGCTGCACACAGGCTTAGTCTGCCTAAATCAGCCTCAGGTTACAATTGAGCAGACTTATTTCAGTAAGTTGAAAATGCCTTTTTTTTACACTACTGGAGTGTTTTAGCTGTCCCTGTGTTCAAGCAGAGGCAGCAATTGAGTGTGGTGGGTGTGATTGAGGCATTTCAGTACATAGTGTCCGATCTTTGCTTTCATATTTTCCGAGCATTGCTCAGAGGTCCCTCCTGGAGTGCCTTGTGTCAGGCAATGGCCCCTAATAAACTGTGACACGGGATGTGTGTGTTCAGGAGCGGCTGGGAAAGGGGCTGGAGAAATGGAGGCTCAGGGGGGACCACCTTGTGGCTCTGCACAACTCCTGACCGGAGGGGACAGCCGGGGGGAGAGTCGGGCTCTGCTCCCAGGGAACAGGGACAGGACAGGCAGCAGCCTGCAGCTGTGCCAGGGTGGGTTTAGATTGAGTATTATGAAAGTTTCTTGACCTGGAGAGTTTTCTTGCCCTACCACAGGCTTCCCAGGGCAGTGGTGAAGTCCTCATCCTTGGATTAAAAAGTCCTGTGGATGTGGATGTGGGTGGGCTTGGTAGTGCTGGGCAAAGGGATCTTGGAGGGCTCGATGATCTTGGAGGGCTTTTGCAACCTAAGCAATTCTATGATTCCATGAAACCTTCCCAAAGTATTCCTGAAGCTCCGAACCGGGCGGGCAGGGTACTGCAGGTGGCGTGGGCACGGCTGTGCAGCCGCGGGCCGAGCTGCTCCCGCTGCGCTCCGTCTTTTCCTCGGGGAAGCGGCGCGGCTCAGCGGGATCGGCCGTCACGGATGGGCTTGTCCCCACGGCGCGCTGGGGCCGAGCCTCCCTTCCCCGCCGGTCCCACCCGCCTGCCACAGCACGTCCCGCTCCTCGACCCGCGGGCATCCCGGGGCGGGAGCACCCGTGCGTGGGAGGAGACTCCGCGGGGCGGGCCGGGCCGGGCCGGGCAGGGAGCGGCGGAGCGCGGCGGCGGCGGCAGCAGGATGCGGGAGGCGCGGTTCAGGGACAACTTCTGGGTGAGTGGGAGCACGGCGGGACCGGGACAGCGGGGGCAGAGGCAGCCGGAGCCGGGGGGGGCACAGCTGGAGGTGGAGGGATCACTGCTCTCTGCTTAGAGTTGGCTCCAAAGCCAACGGTGGTGGTCGTGGGGTGACTTTGCTGAATGCTCTGGGTCGATAGAAAACTGCCACAGGTTGCCCAGAGCAGCTGTGGCTGCTCCATCTCTGGAAGTGTCTAAGGCCAGGTTGGACAGGGCTTGGAGCAACCTGGGATAGCGGAAGGTGTTCCTGCCCGTGGCTGGAGATGGAATGAAATGTGCTTTAAGGTCCCTTACAACCCAAGCAATTCTGGGATTCTGTGATCCCCAGCAGGCACTGCCCACCATGAATGCCTTGAGAGTTGTGGCTTTACAGCCTGCTCCACGCAGCCAAAATAATCCCAGCAAGTGACCGCTGCCTTGCTGGATGAAGTCAGTGTCAGGCTGAAGGGTTTGATACCATTAATTTGCCATCGGTGAACTACTTGAAGACACCTTGGCGAAAAATGTTGAGCTAATCCTGGACTAGGAGCAAGTCACTCAGTGTGGTGCTGCTGCCAGCTGTTGAGCCATGGAGGAAAACCCACAGTTCGGGGAAAACCACAATTTATTCTTTCCAGTCTGAATTATGCTTTTATAAAAGGAGAAGTGCAGGAAACCCACATATCTGCTGCAAAGCTTAAGCTCTGTGGCTACTCAGTTCCTCTTGTGGTGGATCTTCATTCTAGGTATTGGCAACCAGGAAGTAAATTACTGCAATTGGTCCTTTCGGGCTGAAAATCTTCATCTGTAAATGGTGCTTGGGGTTTCCCAGGTGTTGCCTGGAAGCAGCTCCCATCATGTAGGATGTGGGAGAGAAGCACAGGCCCCAGGGAGAGCTGGCACCAGGTTTGGGGCTCCTGAGTGTTGAGGAGTAAGTGCAGAGCCTCACCCAGCATCATTAACGAGGTAACTGGCATAGCGTTGTCAAATACATAAATCCCACTCAGGTGTCAAACCTGCTGTGGAGAATAAAGCCAACTTTGCATCTGGCAGCTGCTTCCCAGCTGTTTGTTACACCGAAGTTTTCCACAGTGCTCCCTTTGCTTTGCAGACGTGCAGAGGGGAGGTTTTGAGGGGGGTGGCAGCACCCCCTGGGCTGGAGGAACAAGTGTCATGCCAGAAGGGCTGAGTGGGCAGGGTTTGTTGTGCCTCAGTGGCACATTGGATTGGAGAAGAGCTTCTCAAGGGCTGACTTTGGCTGACTTGGGCTGTTTCTGCCCGGTTTGTTCCTCTCCAGCAGTGGTGTGGTGCTTTTTGAAGGAGGATTCTGGAGGAGGGGGCTCAGTGGGAGAGAGAACCAGGACAGGAGCAGCCTCCAGCTCCCAAGACAAGGAGGATCTGGGGTGTTGCATGGGGCACTCCTCCCTGCTTGACCACTTCTACTGCGAACATGGCTATTTTCTGAATAATCCCTGGTTCTTGCTGAGCTCCAAACCACTGGTGCTGCCACGGATTTTTCCTGGGCTTTGTCCTTTCTGGAACCTGTGTGCTCCAAGGCCCCTCACCAAGGAAATGTGCCTGAGGCAGGCAGCTGGGGTGGAGGTTGGGTGGGAACGTGATGGATGTGACTCAGTGGAGAGACTGAGGCCCTTCTGCGGTCATTGGGCCCATGGAAAAGGCAGGTACCACCCCAAGCAGCTGCCACACCACGTACTGGTGACTGTGCATCAGCTGTGAGGGCTGAGGAGGAGGGGTGAATGAGGATAGGAAGGAAAAAAGCCAAATCAAGATGAAGTGTGGAGGGCTGCACATCCAGCTTCCACCTGCTGCTGAGTGCTGTGAGTGGGCAAGCACTTCCTCCTGCAATTTTCCTCTTAGATTGCTTTGCGTAAGGCAAAAATAGAAGGAGAAGTCTTTGCTGAAGCAAGTGATTTCTTAGAGTCATAGAAGAAGCATTGAGCAGTTTGGGTTAGGAAAGACCTTACAAACCATCTAGTCCACCACCAAGGTCAGGGACACCTTCCACGAGACCAGGTTGCCCTATGCTCTGTCCAACCTGGCTTGGAATACTTCCAGGGATGGTGTAGCCACAGCTTGTGTGGGTAATCTGTGCTGGTGTTTTAATACCCTCAGTCATAAACAATCCAAACAATTACTTCCCTGTATTTAATATGAATCTCCCGTCTTTTTGTTTAAAACCATCATTTCTTGTCCTACCACTACAAAGAGCTTGGCAAGGCACAACTTTTGTCTTCTGAAGGTTCTTCACCTGTCAGACAAGGTGAGACCAAGAGGGCCATTGTGGCATGATGCTGGGCAGGTGGCAGATGCTGCCACACGTTGTTCTTTAGTGGTGATGCTAGCTCAGCTTCAGATCTGCTGGTCCAACAAAATGTCCACATCTTCCCCCCCCAAGTTAACTCATCATTCCATCCTACCTGCAGAATCCCTAAATACCGGAGAAAATGTATGTTACTCTGGTGGGAGCAAGTTTCTCAGTGGTTAGGACAGCCTGATGAGAAGGAGGATTCTTTGGGAGTGCTCCAGGGGAAGTATGCTCCAACTGATGGGACAAAGTTTTAAAAAATGTGCAAACACTTAAAACCTAGGCCAGTTTTGGTATTGGATCTTCCAGGTTTGAACTGTGACTGGTTGTGAGTGATGACCTCCAAATTTCTTTGTGGGGATACAATAGTAAGGGTGAGGATGGTGAGGCCCTGGCACAGGGTGCCCACAGCAGCTGTGGCTGCCCTTGGATTCCTGGAAGTATCCCAGGCCAGGTTGGACAGGGCTTGGAGCAACAGGGACAGTGGAAAGTGTCCCTGCCCCTGGCAGGGCGTGGAATGGGATGAGGTTTAAGGTCTCTTCCAACCCAAACCATTCTTGGATTCTGTGATTGTAGGCTAAGGTGCAGCCCAGCCTTTGCTCTGTTGGGATAGCAGGACTGTGCTTCCAGCCTCACCTGGGGACTGATTTAGTTTTAAACCCCAGCAGTTCTGGTTCCTTCGATGGGTGCTGTGTCTGCGTCTGCACTGGCTCCTGTTCCCTGCTGGAGCTGATGATGTGATATTCCTGATGTGCCCTGTCGGGAAAACACAGGCCCACTTGGCTCTCTGCACTGAAGTTTGCTTATGCTGTCAGGTCTGAAGACAAGATGATGAATTTTCTTGAATAAAGATGTTTGCTCCCTGGCACCCCACTGCAGCTCCTGCTTGCTCAGGGACTGAAGTCCAGACATGCCTGAAGCAGAACAATTTTTGCCCTGAGTGCTCTGACTCCCATGTCACTCACTACCACAGGCCTGTGAGGGAGCTGTGCAAAAACAAAAATACCCCAAAGCTTGTGTTTGTTCGCCCTTGCCCTGCCTGTAGTGATTGCCAAGAGTTGGGCAAGCCTGACAGTTTGTTTTCATTTGTTTTTGCAATCTGCTCTTCTTCTTTCACTATGTGAGGTCTTTTCTTTCACTTTTTTTTTTTCACTTTCTTAGTACATGCCTTGTTTTCCACAAGCTTGTTCTCGCACATATTTCAGGTAACCCAACAGCCTTGGGTCTTACCAGTGCACTTTGTTGTTGTAAAACCATATGGTAAAAATAGAAATGACAGTAATGTTAAGAACCACTCTAATTCTGATCTGTGAGCTAAACAGAGTGAAATTTTGGTCATTTTGCCTTCATGAGGCAGCGCTCTGCTCCCTGCAGTGGTTTTATAGCGGTGCTGCTGAAACAACCTGTGGCTGGGGGGATGCAGCCCTGGGTTCCTGGGTTTATTCCCTGGCTGCTGACTGATAGTGGCTGTTTCACTTCCCCTTCCCCCTGCTTGTCCTTCTCTAAATGGGCACTGGCTTGGTGGAACTCAGCAGTGGCATTGTGAAATCCCCAGGTCCTTGTCTCAAAGGAACAAGGTGGGATTTGTGGGAAGAAGTTGCATGAAGGCGGAACAGCCCGTTGCTTTTGGTGCCTGTGGAACGAGCAGGGAAGGTGCTGGCATAGGGGAAGGGAGCTTCAAATGGAAAATTACTAATCAAAAAAGCTGCTTTTTGCAGGACGCTGGTCCCAGGTGGGTGGATTTGCAGCGAGGCCTTTTCCTCCCGGCAATGAGTTGTGTCTGTCCTGTTGTGCCCTCCTGGTTGTGGGGTGGGGAGGAGCTGCAGCCTTGTGCAGCCTCTCCTCACCCTGCTCCCCTGCAGGCACCAGCGTAAAGCGCTTCTCCTGTCTCAGTAACTTCTGCGGACCCTGAGCGATTTTGAGGCTGCGCTGACTGTCAGCAAGGACAGCACGGCCAGCTACAGTGTTTCCAGCTACTAAAATAGTCACCAGCCTCTGGTGTGTTCCTCTAAGCAGGCTGAGGAAACACACTCAGAGTTGGAAAAAATACAGATCTTTCTAGAGGTGGTCCGTGAACATGCGCAGTGCCCCAAACCTTTCGGTTTGGGAAGGTTGGGACAGACAGGTGGAGGGCAGGAAGGCTCTGCAGAGGGGTCTGGACAGGCTGGATCCATGGGGTGAGGTCAGTGGTGTGAGGGGCAGCGAGTGCCAGATCTTGTGCTCGTGTCACCCAACCCCTGCAGCTCCAGGCTGGGACAGAGGGGCTGGAAAGGGAAAGGGCCCTTAGGGAAAGGCCCTGGGGGTGCTGGTGCCAGTGGCTGGGCATGAGCCCAGGGTGCCCAGGCAAGAGGCCAGTGGCCCCTGGGCTGTCCCAGCCAGGCTGTGACACAGCCCCAGTCCCTGTGCTGGCACTGCTGAGGCACCTCCAGTGCTGGGGACAGCTCTGGGCCCTCAGGACAAGAGAGACACTGAGGGGCTGGAGCGTGTCCAGGGCAGGGAACGGAGCTGGGAAGGGGCTGGAGCCCCAGGAGAAACTGAGGGAGCTGGGAAGGGGCTCAGCCTGGAGAAAAGGAGGCTCAGGGGGGACCTTGTGGCTCTGCACAGCTCCTGACAGGAGGGGACAGCCGGGGGGGTCGGGCTCTGCTCCAGGGAACAGGGACAGGAGGAGAGGGAACGGCCTCAAGTTGCACCAGGAGAAGTTTAGATTGAGTATTAGGGAAAAATTCTTCATGGCAAGCGTTATTAATCCTAGAAACAGGCTGCCCAGGGTAGTGATGTAGTCTCCATCCCCAGAGGCATTTAAAAACCATGTGAATGTGGCACTTGGAGATATGGGTTAGTGGTGGGGTGGGCAATGCTGGGGCGTGCTTGGATTTAATGGTCTTAGAGGACTTTTCTAATTGAAACATTTCTCCACTGTCATTTTCTTCACAGGGTGTGTGTCTGCAGGGGTTTTCCGTGTAAATTGGGGTAGGAGATGGAAGCGTCAAGCTCAGCAGCTTGCTGTGACTCAGACGGGATCATGACGTGCTTTCCTGTCCCCAGCTGAGCCTTTTAGCT
Source organism: Vidua macroura (assembly GCF_024509145.1). NCBI lineage: Eukaryota > Metazoa > Chordata > Aves > Passeriformes > Viduidae > Vidua > Vidua macroura. Next base: position 2,789,532 of record NC_071611.1, read on the forward strand.
CCACTTTTGGCTGAAAAGTGTAACCAAACCCCAAAACATCACAAGCAGTGCACAAATTCCTTCTCGTTATTGAGTCCATTGGGTGCAAATCCAGGCAGCAGATGAGGAAGGGGGAGTTGCATGTCCTGTGAGCTTGGGAAACATCAGGTGCTGCTTTGTCACCTTGAAATCATCTGTGTGCAGTTTCCATGGGCTGTCCTCTAAATAGCACGTGGGCTCAGAGCTGTGCCCAGCAGGGAGGACCAGGACAGATGTGTGCTACAGAGTGGCAGGAGAGATCCTCACACTCTGTTTGGGCCGGGTTTGGTGCAGCCCCCCATCCTTCATACTTGCCTTTGGGTTAGTTTATTACTGTTTTAAATCATCTTCCCTGTGCCCATGGCTCTGTGCTTGCCGTGCTGCACTTCTTTTTCCATTGCTGTTGCCAGCCCTACCTTTGCAGTCACAGAATCCCAGAATGGTTTGGGTTGAAAGAGATCTTCAAGACCATCCAATTCCACCCCCTGCCATGGGCAAGGACACTTTCCACTAGCCCAGGTTGCTCCAAGCCCCATCCAGCCTGGCCTTGGACACTCCCAGGGATCCAGAGGCAGCCACAGCTGCTGTGGGCACCCTGTGCCAGGGCCTGCCCACCCTCACAGGGAACAATTCCTTCCCAATATCCCATCTGTGCCTGCCCTCTGGCAGTGGAAGCCATTCCCTGTGTCCTGCCCCCCATCTCGTTGTCCCCAGTCCCTGTGCAGCTCTCCTGGAGCCCTTTGAGGCCCTGGCAGAGGCTCTGAGCTCTCCCTGGAGCCTTCTCCAGGCTGAACACCCCCAGTCATGCTGGTCCTTTTGACTCTTTCTGTGCCAAACCTGCCCAGAAGGTTTCTGCAAAGGCTGATTGGACACCATACAACCCTGCCCATCTCCATCTGGGCCGGGAGTTCCCCCCATGGAAAACTCACATGGAAGAATTTAAAAGCCATATAAACGTGGCACTCAGGGATGTGGGTAGGTGAATGGTTTGGCAGTGCTGGGGAACATTTAGACTCGATGAGCTCAGAGGGTTTTTCCAACTTAAACAACTGTGTGATTCTGTGTTTCATGTAACACCTTGCACCCTGAGGTCTGGTCCTCCCTTGGGTGCTTAGGAAACACACATGTGCTGGAATTAAATCCTTCTACTGTGGGAGGAAGAGTGATAAAGCAAGGAGCTTAGTGCACACTATTGATGGGTACTCCCAGTTTTCCCCTTGACCCTTCTGCCTGGCACAGAGACCCCCGAAGTGCCAGGCAGCAGAGCAGGATGCAGGAGCCTCCGGGTGCCCCTGGACGTGCAGCGATGGGGCTCTGACCCTCCCTCCTGCCTGGGCTTGCAATGGCCAGCAGTTGTGCTTTGCATCCATTTTGTTTCCTTTGAAAGTGGGGATAACCTCATTTTGGAGGGACATTTGTACTTTGTAAAGGAAGTTTGGTTTCTGCTTAGGTCCTGTCTTCCCATGCAAAGCTGACCTGGGGTACCTGTGGATTTTCTGCCAGTCCCACTCCACCACATCTCCCCTTCACTTCTTGCTTTCTGGTCACTGACAGTCAAGTACTTGAATAGGGAATTCCACTTAATTAAATGGTTCCTTTATCACACATACCATCCCTGTTCCTTCTTTATTGCACCAGGAATAAATTCTTGAGACATCCCCTCTTCTGCTGCCCACACTGTTATGCCAGATCTCTGCATACTCTTGTCCTGGCTTTGAACCATTTCCTGAATCTCTCCATCCTGCCACTATCCTCTTCAGATTTCTTGATAACCTTTTGTGACTTTTGTTTCCTGTTGCTGAGTTTCATACCTGCTCCTACTATTGCTCCCTTTTCTGCAGCCATGCATAGGAATGGGGAAAGAATGGGGTAGAGTAAGTCAGCCTACATCATTTCTGCATCTTCTTGTTTCTTTTTCTTTTTCTTTTTCTTTTTCTTTTTCTTTTTCTTTTTCTTTTTCTTTTTCTTTTTCTTTTTCTTTTTCTTTTTCTTTTTCTTTTTCTTTTTCTTTTTCTTTTTCTTTTTCTTTCTTTTTATTTTTCCTTTTTCTTTTTCCTTTTAATTTCTTTTTTCTTTTTCTTTTTCTTTTTCTTTTTCTTTTTCTTTTTCTTTTTCTTTTTCTTTTTCTTTTTCTTTTTCTTTTTTCTCTTCCTTTTTCTTTTTTCTCTTCCTTTTTCTTTCCTTTTTCTTTTTTTGTACAAGCATCTGTGCAATATATGTTTTTAAGGAACAATTTGGAAGACAATGACCCTTCAGAAGTCTATGGCAAGTGTGAGTGGCATAGATGCACCTTGTCTCAAATTGCCACCATTGTTCTCATTCTGGAGTGTCTCCCACCCCTAAAATAAAAGATTTTATTTCATAAAGAGGCACTTGCACGCTTGCTCCCACTGAGCCATGGCCTGTGCAAACGCCTCAGGCGGTGGTAGTGGCCATGGATTGCACTGACAAGGACATGACTCCTGTTCCTCTGTTTTCAGAGCACAGATCTGACCAGCACAGTTGGCTACGACAGCATCATTCAGCATCTGAATGATGGCAGGAAGAACTGCAAAGAGTTTGAAGACTTTCTGAAGGAAAGGTAGGGAGCTGCCTCTGACAACAGATTGGGTTGAGCCAGGTCCTTCTCCTGGTATTCCCAGTTTGATTTCTGCCATGTTTAACTGATGTTAAAATGCTGGCCCATGAAGTTCACCTTGCTGTTTGACTTGCAGAAGGTCAGGTTAGAAGGTCTTGGCCTAGGAGAGCCATGGCTTTGTCCTGTTTTTGTCTCTGTATATTATGAACACCCCACAGATTCAGTGTTAAGAAGTGGTGGGGTTAGGTACTGCCATTATTAATCAGAGGAGATGACATAAGTAGAGATTCTGTGGCTGCAAAAACAGCTGTGATGATCTGGCCATGTATTTTACCTTTATGGTTCACCCAGTTAGCAGTGGCTAAATATGAAGAGCATTGTAGAACACTGTACATTGAATTAATGTCATTTTGGTAATGACAGCTGGAGAGAACCAAGCTCTGACTGCACGACTCGGTACAGAGCATCCTGGAACAAACAAAATGGGGATGAACAGGAGGAGAACTGCACCTAAAAGTGTCTAATGCACCTACCTCTGTTAAGGCTGTAATCCCATGTTCCAGGAAAATTTGGACCTTCCACATGAGGAAGTGGACCCAGAGAACCAAGTCTCACTCATCCATGACAATGCAGAGTGCCAAAAGCCTCTTCTACACCCTGTGCCCTCTTTAGTCTTGAAGGAGGTGTAGATTGCCACTGAAGTGTCTGGCCAGGAGGAGATCAGAGGGGCTGGGCCTGGATTTGCTGCTCTCTGGACTTGGCCCAGTTGTCCAGCACTGCTGTTACACAGTTCCAGCTATGGAGAATGTGCCTGCTGGATGTTTTGTCTCAAAGAAAGTTCATGGGAATGTTGTTAGGTATTAAAAAAAAAAAAACAAAACAAACAAACAACCATCTATAATACATTTTTTTTTTCAATTTCTCTATTAGCTTCTGGAGTTTTTAGAGTTAAGGTAGGTGAATTTCATTGCCAGACTTCAGAAATCAACCACACAGGGGTGTCCATCTGTGTCAGTAGTTAAGGCATTTTAGAAAGTTATTTGTTTTATCCAGTAGATGTTCTAATGGCAGCCTCTAGCAGTACTTGTTCCTTTCTGCTGTCCACATGGAGAGAACTACATTTGACCAAGCAATTCCATACCTGGTTGTCTGTAGTGATTTCAAAGCAGCTGCAAAGAACTGGTTATTCTTATACTGCAGCACAGGAGCTCTCTTTTCCTCCTTCCTTTCTTCCAAGAGGGGGAGATAATGTGCTCTCTCAAAGATGTTATTTATGTCACCTCATGAGATCTGGTCTCTTTTTCAGGTGCTCTCCCTAAGGATTAGTGCCAAGTACAGAGAGTACTTACTGCCAGACATTGGCAGAGGGCAGGGCTAGATGGGATATTGGGAAGGAATTCTTGGCTGTGAGGGTGGTGGGACCCTCTCTGGCACAGGTTTTCCAGAGCAGCTGTGGCTGCCCCATCCTGGAAGTGCCCAAGGCCAGGTTGGACAGGGCTTGGAGCAACCTGGGGTAGTGGAAGGTGTCCCTGCCCATGGCAGAGGGTAGAACTGGATAAGCTTTTCAGGTCCCTTCCAACCCAAACCAATCAATGATTTCTCTCTTTGATGTCTCTCTTTCCTCAACAGAGCAATTATAGAAGAAAAATATGGCAAGGAGCTCATTAACTTGTCGAAGAAGAAGCCCTGTGGGCAGACAGAGCTGAAGTAAGTTCACAGTTGCTTTTATGGGTGTCCCTGAAGCAGTAAAGGAGGAAGAGAAGGAAGGAAGCTGTGAGACAAACCAGAATTGAAACGTGACCGAGACATTCAGAAGATGAGCTGAAATCATTCTCATGAATGAGCAGTGCCCAGGTTCTGATTGGCTTTGAGTTGGAGCCCACCAAATTCCCCTTAGCCACAGATTGACCAAAGCACTGTAGATGCTCGGGGGGGTGAGGGCTGGTGGGTCAGCAGAAAGCTGGGGATCATGAGACCTCGGGGATGAACAAAACCTGGACAGGTTTTGTAGCCAGAGGGAAGTATAGGTACTTCCTTGACTCAAACCATGCACATCTTTAGAGCCCAGCATGCTGTGGCCAACACGGCTTGCTCCATTTCCTAAGTGACCCTCAGTGCCTTCTGCTTCCTCCTTTATTTCTGTACTTTATACATGCCCTGGTCATTTACTTACTTTACTTGCATATTGAGGTGTCACTTAAAATGTTTCTGCCATCTTTACTGTGCAATATTAATAGGGAGAAAAGCTGCCTATTTTTCCAACCACTGGCAAATGCACCGTGTTGAAATTGTTCCAAATGATGGTTTTAGGAGGTTGCCGGAAACATTTGTCGGGAAACTTTGAATCTTTAATAGCATCCAGTGCTCAGAAAGATGTAAAGTAGGTGTCAAACCAGGTGAACTGTGTTGTACCTGCTGAGAGGGGGAAAAGCTGGAGGTACTAAGAGGGTGAATAAATGTGCTTTGAGGTACTTTGGCCATTGTTGAGTGAGTTCTGTTTTGGAAGAGGTGCTCTGCTGTGCCTGACTGTGCTTCTCCACCCTTTGTAATGCCCTGCTGGTGTTTTTCAGCACGCTGAAGAGATCCCTCGATGTTTTCAAGCAACGTAAGTAATTCTTAGTGTTTGCCAGGACACTTGGCAGTGCTAAAGCCTGAAGGCAACTGCTTGGGAAGAAAATAGCAGAGAAATCTCTAAAGCTGTGCAGTGCTGAGGCCAGGCAAAGGCTGTACTGCTGCTGGCCTGGTACATCCCAGTGTGTGGGTTTTGGGACAGAGTGATCCAGGACATGTGTGGGACAGGAGACCCACAGGGCATCATTTTGGGATCTCTTGGGCTTTGGGTTCTGGCTGCAGCTCAAGGTCATATTTATATTGTGCATAGGAAGCTGTGCACGGGAAGCTTATCTGGAGTTTGTTGGACAGGCTTCTCCTCTTCACAGAGACACTGTAACTCATACCTTGAACCTGGGACAGCTCTGGGCCCTCAGGACAAGAGAGACACTGAGGGGCTGGAGCGTGTCCAGGGCAGGGAACAGAGCTGGGAAGGGGCTGGAGCCCCAGGAGAAACTGAGGGAGCTGGGAAGGGGCTCAGCCTGGAGAAAAGGAGGCTCAGGGGGGACCTTGTGGCTCTGCACAGCTCCTGACAGGAGGGGACAGCCGGGGGGGCTGGGCTCTGCTCCCAGGGAACAGGGACAGGAGGAGAGGGAACGGCCTCAGGCTGGGCCAGAACAGGTTTAGATTGGATATTAGGGAAATTTTCTCATGGAAAAAGTTGTCCAGCCCTGACACAGCTGCCCAGGGCAGTGGGGGAGTCCCCATCCCCAGAGCGATTAAAAAACCATATGGATGTGGCACCTGGGGCCATGAGTTAGTGGTGGCCTTGGCAGTGCTAGGAGAATGGTTGAACTTGAGGATCTTAGGAGGGCTTTTCCAGCCTAAATGATTATGTGATTCTAACTGGAGCATCTCAAAGACGGTGCTTTGGCCACCGTACATTGTCATGTGTCACATCCTGCCATGGCACCATCAGATGGCACCCGGAGGGTGAGCACTCTGCTATCCTGTGCCCAGTCCATCCCTTGCCCTATCCAGGTTTCTTTGCTGCCCCTGTGGACCTCCCTAACACGGCTCTGCCCTCACCGCTGCTGACAATTCACAGCTGTGGGTTTGGAGCAGCTTTGGGGGTTGAGTCAGGAGCTGCCATTTGGCTCCGCTCCCTTGGTGGATCCTGGATTGGTGTTTCACAGTGTGGCTGCTCGCCTGCAGCCAGAGGAGCCTGAGGTTGTTTTTTGTCATTTTTTTCTGTTGCCTGCTGGCCTGGGGCAATGCAGTGTGTTGAAACATGCCTACATTTACCTGCGTGAGGGGGAGAGTTTTCTCAAACTGGGGAGCAGGTCCCAGCAGGACTGATCCTTACCCTGGTGAGCACTGCTTGGAGGCTGCTTCAAACAAGCCGGAGCCTTCTCACATTTCTGAAGGGGGACGTGTGGTGTGCTCTAAGTTGACTTGAGATACAGTCTCTTCAGGAATATATATAGATATAAAAATACTGAATTTGTTTTCTCTTTGTAGAGATAGACAACGTGGGACAAGGTCACATCCAGCTGGCGCAAACCCTTCGGGAGGAAGCAAAGAAGATGGAGGATTTCAGGGAAAAGCAAAAGCTGCATCGGAAAAAGGTCGGGCACCGCGGGGGGGATGTGCCTTCCTGCAGGGTGTTGATCCTGCCCCAGCAAGGGGCTGATCCCGGTGCTGTCTCATGCCATGTCCCAGCCCCTGCCACGCCCCCACTGCCTGTGCTGCTGGGAAGTACTGAGCTCCTTCCTATGTGTTGTAACTGTGTTGAACTGTGTAGTAACCTCCAGCTTCCTTCTTCTCACTTCCACATCTTCTTTGTGTGTGTTTTGGGGCCAGCCACAGCACTGGAATGTTTTTAAAGCATTTGTTTATAGTGCTCTATGATCTCCATAGGGGCTGCTAAAATGGCCAAGCCTTTTAACTTCTTCTGGTTTGAGATTCCTTTGTCTGGAAAACCAGGGAAAACTGCTAAAACCAGGGACTGGTTTGGACCTAGCAGAGGGGAGTGGGCTTTCCAGTTTTGCCAGAGTCTGTGGAGGTGATACTGTACTATATATTGCTAGGATTTAGTTTGTAGAGCACCTTTGCCTACACAAAGGCTACAACTACCAACAATTCAAGGCTTGGAAAGAAGCACAAAACAATGAGTTTTGTGAAGATGATTTGGGTAGATGAAGGTCTTTAAACGCATCTCAGTGTGGTCTGTGGCTCTTCCTCTTCTGAGACACAGTGTGTCCTGGAGCTTTGGTGGTCAGTGATGTGCTGACCCAAGGTCTGTTGCCTTCACAGATAGAGCTGATAATGGAGGCGATTCACAAAAACAGGAATCTTCAGTACAAGAAGACCATGGAGGTAAAGCAAATGTGCTTCTGTTTCTTGCCATGTGGGTTTGATGCTGCTCACACACACCCACACAGAGCATTAGGACAGGCTTAAATGAGAGGGGTTTCCACCTCTGCTGTGACTCTTGACCCTGTGTCTGTGTGAGTGGTGTGCAGGGTGTGCTCAGAAGCAGAGGAGAGCATGCCGAAGACATGGCCAGTGGTAGCCTTGCAGGGTTGGATACAAATGGTTTAGAATCAGAGAATTATTCAGGTTGGAAAAGCCTCTAAGATGCTTGAGTCCAACCATTTGCCCAGCACTGCCAAGCCTACCACTACCCCTTCTCCCCAAGTGCCACATCCACACCTTTTCTGAGCACTGCTGTGGATGGTGACTGCACCACTGCCCAGGGCATGAAAACCCTTTCTTTGAAGAAGTTTCTCTGAATATGTACTCTAAACCTCCTCTGATGCAACTTGAGGCCACTTCCTCTCCTCTTGTCCCTTGTTCCCTGGGAGCAGAGCCCAACGCCCCCTCCTGTCAGAGAGCTGTGCAGAGCCACAAGGTCCCCCCTGAACCTCCTTTTCTCCAGGCTGAGCCCCTTTCCCAGCTCCCTCAGCTGCTTCTCATCAAACTTGTGCTCCTGCCTGTTCCCCAGCCCATCTCTGGACATGGCCTCCATTGCCAGAAGCTTTTCACCCCAATCCAAGAGCAGCCTGCCTTGCAAGGCTTTCCCCAAGCTGCAGGGCACCTTCTGTGCTGCTCCCTGCTCTGCAGGCAGCCTGCTCCCTCGCAGGCTGAGCTTTTCCCCGAGGCGTGGCTGCACCTGGCTGTTTGGTGTCTGTGCTAGGCCAAGCGTCTGTACGAGCAGCGCTGCCGGGACAAGGACGAGGCGGAGCAGGCTGTGCACCGCAACGCCAGCCTGGTCACGCAGAAGCAGCAGGAGAAGGTATGGGAGGGGAAAGGGATGGATGTCTTTTCCTTGCAGCCCTCGTGCCCCACGGCTCTTGTCCCGGCTCTGGGTTTTGGGGTGAGGTGGGGAGGCTGGTGGTGCTCCCCAGTGGGGCTGCAGGGCCATTGGTGATGCACCCAGCCTCTTCTCCACCTTCCTTGTCTCTCCTGTTTTTGGCAGCTGTTCCTGAAGTTGGCTCAGACAAAATCAGCACTGGAGGATACTGGTGAGTGTGGAAAGGTCGTGTTGGGAGGGCGAGGGGAGTGTTTCTAGGGGCAGGGGGTTGAGAAGCCCTGGTGTGGTTCGTGGGTGAGCTCCAGGTCTTAGGTTAGGCATGACTCCTTGGAAACACACGCCCAAGATAGCAGCAGTGGCCAATGTCCCTGCAGAAGCCTGCATGAGCCCGCCAAAGCTATATCCTTCTGCTTTATCCCTGATCTCCCACCCTTTCCAGCCTTTTCCCCAGCCCTAGAATTACCTCCTAGTGAAGGGATTTTTTAAATGAATGTTAATCATGGAATCACAGAATCATAAAGTGATTTAGGTTGGAAGGGACCTTAAAGGTCATCTCATTCCAACCCCTCTGCCATGGTCTGAGACACCTTCAGCCAAAATATGATTTGTCTCTCAGACAGGAGTTACCAGCAGAGTGTGACCACAATGGAGAAGATCCGGGACGAGTGGCAGAACGAGCACATCAAAGCTTGCGAGGTAAATGCCCCTAAACACCTGCACATGACAGCCTGGTCCTCTGGGTTTGCAATCCTGCCTGCAGGGCTCAGGGACAGTGCAGATTTGCTGGTTTTGTATTCCCCTGGCAGTGAAGCAGCAGGATGTATTGCAGCTAACCCTGTGTGTGTGTGTCTCAAGCATGGCTTCTGGATTCAAGGCCCCACTGCTTCAAGGTTTCTGCTCTTATTTTATTATTTTTATTTTTCCACCACCTTCTAAAATTGACAGAGTCGAGGTAGTGACATATTTTGCCCACTACCTGCTTGCAAGTGTGGCATGGCTGTCATCTTGAACAGCTGTGGTCACCTCTGTATGCTCAGTAACCCCAGGCCAGTATGTCCTGGGGCCTCATCAACACTTTTGTTGCTCAGAAGGCTGTCTGAAACTCTGGAAGACTTTACATAACTTTTCAGCAGAGGCTGGTGGTGGCTGGGGATGCAGGTGAAGCCATCTCCACATGCATACTGTGCCAAGAGCCCTTCACCTTGTGTCTCACAGACCATGCAGTAGCGTGGGAACCCTTCTGAGTGGGTATATCAGCCTGAAGCAGACTGCCTCAGAGGGAAGTGGTCCAGCAGGGATTTCCAGCGCACACTGGGGAATTCCAGACTGGTAGCAAGAGGGCTGAGCAGCAGCTCTGCTGCTGGCCTGTGATCTGTGACCGAGGAATGGACAGAGACTGCAAAGACAGATTTTATCCCAGATCTGCTTCAGGCTTGCAACCAGCTTTCCCATTCCCAGCTGTGCTGATCCCTTCCAAGTTACCTCTCTTCAGGCTGCTATTCTAATTTTCCATTTGAACTGAATTTTCTGTCTGTTTTGTGTGGTGTGCGTGGGTGTCTCTGTGCTGGTGTGCTTTTGGTGCCTTCTCTGGAAGCCTCTAAGATGGGGACTCGGTTTAGTGGTGGCTTGGCAGTGCTGGGTTAGTGGTTGGACTCTGAGACAGCTTTTCCAACCCTAATGATTCTGTGCTGGGGAGTGGAAAGCAGCAGTTTCACTTTTGCAGATGGATGATGTGGAAGTTTTCCTCTCCGTGTGTTGCAAAGGTCATAAGTGGTAACAAGTGTGGATGTTCATGGAAATGTGTAAAAGCATGTGAAATTGAGGTGTACCAGACAGCAGATTTCAAAAGGGTTTAAACTTGCTTGGAAAAGGGCTAGGCAGGAAAGAAACAGAAACGCCTCTGTTTTCATACATCCCCAGTGGCTTTTTTTTATTGCTCCACATCTGGAACATGGAAATGTTAAAAAAAACATCTGCGTGTGGCACCTGGGGGAATGTGTTAGTGGTGGCCTTGGCAGTGCAGCAGTAATTGTGGGATTTGATGATCTCAGAGGGCTTTTCCAATCTACGTGATTCTGTGTTTTAAGGTTACCTGCTTAAGGGAAGTGGGCTGGGACCACAGGAACACAGGATACCTTGGGAACCTGTACTGCCTTTAGGAAGCTGGCTTGGTCTCCCCAGGGGCAGAAATGTGCTGGGCGATCCCCTCCACATTAGTCTTGCAGATTTTCCAAGCTTAGCACTTACCTTTGAATTACCTGGTTGCATAGAGGGGTTATTTCTCCTCTGGACAAGCCGGAGGACTCATGGCTTCCTTAGTTTCCTGCAGAAGACCAACACCAACTGCTCCTGGCAGTTAGCTTTGCTGTGGCACATGGGGGTGAGAAGCAATCAGGACAAAAGAGATTTGCCCTCGTTTTGAAGATGTTATGGGCAGTTTTGTCTGTGTTGTTTCAGTTCTTTGAGACTCAGGAGTGTGAGCGGATCAACTATTTCCGTAATGCCCTCTGGCTCCACGTCAACCAGCTGTCCCTGGGCTGTGTCCAGAATGATGAGGTACCTCAACTGAAAACCTTCGTTTTTCTGTGTAGGAAGCAAAGCCCAATTTGTTTTCCTGGGCACTAAGCTGTGTTACATCTGGGTTGGGCTGAGGCCCAGGATTAACCACAGACACCAGCATGAGTGGGCAAGCAGAAGGATTGGCCAAAACTCTTGCAAATGGGGTTTCCTCTGGGATTTCCACATTTTTTGAGGGTGGTGAGGCCCTGGCACAGGGTGCCCAGAGAAGATGTGGTTGTCCCATCCCTGGAAATGTCCAAGGCTAGGTTGGATGGGGCTTGGAGCAATCTGATCTAGTGGAAGGTGTCCCTGCCCATGGCAAGGGATGGAATGGGAAGAACTTTAAAGTTCCTTTCCAATCCAAACTACTCTGGGAATCTGTGATTCCCCTGACACTGAAGCCTGAGTGACACTGAAGTGTGAGTACTGGGTTTTCACCCTATGTGTGGCAAGCAATTGGGAAAAAGCATTGGTTTTTTACCTGATGTATACAAAAGCACTTTATTTCCCTTTTGCAGAAATATGAGGAAATCCGCAAGAGTTTAGAAATGTGCAGCATTGAGAAGGATGTTGACTTTTTCGTAAATTTACGCAAAACTGGAAGTTTGGCTCCAGGTAAGAGCTTAGTAGAATCTCAGAAAGTAGTGCTGACTGCTCTGTACTCCTCATGGAGCTGGCTGCTCTGGTCAGCATCATTTTGTGGGCAGAAAACACTCATTTTGCATTTCATTCACTGCCTTGCAGCACTAGTCTCTGCCACTTTTGACAGCCCCTGGAGATCGTAGTCTCAATTTTTTTTTAGCTTCCTGTCAGGCATTTTCTCAGAGAGTGGAAAGACTTAGCAGCTGAATGCTGGTATAGCAAGTATTTTATGTCTGTAAGAGGCTTGTACATCTCTACTGTCAACTTCTCCTAGCTCCTGTTGTTTATGAAAACTACTATAATGCCCAGAGAAATGTGACTCCTGCGAGAAGTCCAGCTCCTGTGCCTATATCAAGGTAAGGTGTGTAACATGTACATCTGCAATTTTTATTGCAGATGATGCTCGCTCCCCCAGAACAGGCATATTTTGTTCCTTTCAGTCTATTGGAAGCTTGACTTAAGGGTATTAGAGGAAAATATTTGCTTGCATGGCTCTTGGTGTGACCTGTCACCAAGACAGGTGAGAGGAGGAGATCTGAGGAGAGTTAAAAGCATTTGTGGGTGGAGCGAGGAAGAGCAGAGCTGGATTCACTCTCGCGGGACAGAAGCTGGGCAGGGAGGACACAGGGAAGGATTTTTCTGTCGGGGGCAAGATGTTGACTGGGGCCAAGACTCATGCTAAGGATGAATTGCCACTTTGGCTGCCACACTGAGAGAGGAGTCATGTCCAATTATGGCTTCCTGATGCCTCACTCTGGGCAAAGGCATGTGTAAAGACATGGCTCACTTGGAATTTTTCCCTGAGTCAGTGCTCTCTGGCTATTTTTTCCTCTTCTCCACTGTGTCAGGTTCAATTCCTGTGTTTGCCAAGTGGGCTGTGGGTGGTGAGCCCACCGAGACTTGCCTTGTCAGGTCTCCATAAAGCCCAGGCTGGCCAGACCTCCTTCTCTCCCACCAGCTCCGGGCGGGGGCAGCTGGGGGGTGCAGAACCAGGGCAAAGGGAGTCCCTTAGCCTCGCAGATCCTCAGCTCTGTGTTTCCTTCTGTGCAGGAGGGGACCCCTGCCCACCCCGACCAGTGCACCAGGTGAGTTACTGCTTCATGGGCTTTCTGGCCATGGGAGCTGTCACTTCAGCCCTTGCCCAAAGTCCCTTTCCAGCTCCCTTGGACCCCCTTTAGGCACTGGAAGGAACTCTAAGGTCTCCTTGGAGCCTTCTCTTCTCCAAGTGAACACCCCCAGCTCTCCCAGCCTGGCTTGAGCCTCATTCACTCTGGCATCCCATCCCTTTAACATGGATGGCCAGTGTGTGGTGCTTCTGCTCTGTGTAAAGCCACATAATGAGCACTTCTCATGGGAAACCTGAGGGGATTTTTTGTGCTCTGTGTTTCAGGGGAGCCTGATTATGCCACAGTTGATGGCTACAGCTTGGTACATTTCTAACAGTCACAGTAAGTACCCACTTTTGATGAAATGAGGCTTAAAAGAAAGAGAGTGAGGAATTTTTTACCTGGGCAGATAGTAATATGACAAGGGGGAAAGGTTTATACTAAAAGAGGGTAGATTTAGATCAGCTAGAAAGGAGAAATTCTTCCCTGTGAGGGTGGTGAGGCCCTGGCTCAGGCTGCCCAGACAAGCTGCAACTGCCCTATCCCTGGAAGTGTTCCAGGCCAGGTTGGATGGGGCTTGGAGCAATCTGGCATAGTGGAAGGTGGTTGGAATTAGATGGTCCTGATAGTCCATTCCAGCCTAAACCATTCTGGGATTCTGAAAGAAAGGATTAATATCAGATGAATCTACACAGAGGAGGGACAGTGGAGAAAGATAGGCCATTGGTTAAGGAATGACATTTTGAGGTGACTGGAAGTGATGCACCTGTCAGCCCTCCCATCGCTTGTCTGAGCTCTAGCTGTGGTTTAGACACTGTTGATCCTGTTCTCTAGGTTTTCCAGAAGGCAGAAGACACTGTTGGTCTGACCAGCGTGGCAGAGATGGTGTTTTCATTTATTCCCAGACACACAGAGCTGAAGTGCTTCTGCTTTTCAAGAGAATATTTGAGGACTCCAATAATTATTTGTACATTCAGAAAGCGCTTACTAAAAATCTATGCCTTTGATCAGCAAATTCCTTGGATGGATCTTCACACTCCCAGGAAGAAAAAGACCAGACACAGGCATGATCTGTGTCAGAAGGTGGTTTTGATTTGAAGTTCTTCTAAAGTGTGGCCATCTAGAAAATCTGGGGCCTCCCAGTCTCTATATAACTAAGAAGTTGTATGTGCTGAGAGGAGTGCTGCACGATGCTTTGGGCTCGCTGGCTTGTCTTCAGGGTATGTGCATCCCTCTCGGATCTCAGGTTTTGCCTGTTCCTAAAGGCTCTTGCCTGTACCTAAAGTCTTTCATTAGTGGGGATTAAACTTGTCATTTAGGTCAAATTTTACTCATATCTCTCAGAAATCTTACTTAGAGGGCGCCAGCAGTTGCACTGCATATCTGGCTTAGGTGTAGCTGTGTTTCATGCTTAACTGCTGACACTGGAAGCTGATCTGCATCCCCCCAGGGAGGGACTGTGTCACATCCAACCTGCTGGGAGGTCCCAGGAAGGAGCTGAAGGAATTTATTCAACTCTGCCAACCACCTCTCTGATGAGGGTCTTGTGGGCTTTTAGGTTTTAGGTTTATCTAGTTGCCCCTGGTAAGGTCTAGAGACCAGGCTGGATGGAGCCTGGAGCAACCTGGTGTAGTGGAAGGTGTCTCTACCTATAGCAGGGAGTTGGAACTGATGCCTTTTTGGGACTACCTAAAAACAGAGGCCAGACAAAATTAAGGGAATAAAAAGCAGTTATATTTATTGAAGGGCCTTCAGGTACTTTTTGGGCAGACAAAGCACCCCCCCCCCCCCCAGGGGCTACACCCAAAAAAAAAAATGGGCAGTGGGTCACAGATTTTCATATTTTTGTAAGTTTGGTCTGTTTGCATATTGGGGGTTAATCTTCCAGTTACAGCTTCAGGTAATAAAGTTATTTACCCCAAGTTTGCTGCCCCTCAATTCACTTTTGTTTACATTTCTCGGGGCCTGAGACGGTGAGGTGTACTTGATTCCAAGGCCTAGAGAGGAATTGTTTAGACTGACCAAAATGGGAAAGCAGTAGCTAACACTTCGTATGGAGTTTAGAGTTACACCCTAAAGAATTGCAGGATTACAAATATATGAAAAATACAAAAGCTAACATCTTAAGGCATCAAGAACTAGGTGGTCTTTAAGGTCCCTCCCAACCCAAACCATCCCGGGGATTCTCTGATTCTGTGATTTAATTAACCTCTGTGATTCTCTAAACTTTGGACTTCTTCTGACTATGCACCACTGGAAAGAAACCTATCTGCTATTGGAGCCATGAAACTTGTTTTTCTGACCACATCTCCTGAAAGCTCCTGCCCTTGTTGCTACCACATATATAGATATGATAATGGCTTTGATTCAGAAGCTTACGTGCCTGGGGGCTGCTGGTCTCTCTGATGTCCCTGTGTGCAGTGCTGCTTCACTGCTCCTTGCTGCCTTATTTCACTGGATACAGGGACACAGGACATGGGGATAAACACAGTTTACCTGTCTAAACCTGGTGCCAGGTCACTAACCTGGAGCAACAGGATTTGTTGTTTTTATGATGTTTTTCAAGTTGAATCTGCATGGCTTCAGCAAGTGCCTCAGCCCACCAGTCCTTGGGGTTTTTACTGGATTTATTTGTGTGGGGAAGATGACATTGAGCTCTAACATCTGCCCTGCTGCCTCACAGTGAGCTGTGCAGAGTGCACATGGCAAGGGATCAGCTATCCTATTTATTTCTGAAAGACCAAGGATACAACTACTCTTCTGAAGGAGCCTGCTGTAGTCTTAGTTCTATAAATATATATTTAAAAAAATAAGTTCTGAGTCTTGTGTTCTGGATATGCATTCTTTTTTAAAGTTGTCGTGTTCACTTTTTGTTGGGGATGGGTTTGGGATCCATGCAAAGCATCCTAGTCTCTCCTGGATGGAAACCTACAAGATCACATCCTTGCTCAGCCTTTATTTCAGTCCTTGCTCAATACCAACACAGTAGTGGGAGAAAACACCCCAAAAGAGAATGGCATGAGAAGTGCTTATGATTAGCCGTGAGCTGCAGACCAGGCAGGGCTGTTTGCCCTGGAAGAGTGTCTGCTCTGCAGAAGCTTGCATGGTTTCTTTTCTGGGATTTTTCCACTGACTGAGCACAATAGATGCTGTTTGGCTTTTCTGGATGTAGAGGTGCCCAGTGAGGCTAAAACTTCGCTTGCACATTTACTAAAAGCACAGGAGTAATCCCAAAATCAGGATGCTGGGGAAGGTTTCCCCCTACACCCATGTACGGTTTACCTTTCCCATAGGTACTACAAATTCCGGGTTACACTAGTAACGTAAAGACTTCTCAAGCCCTAGGTACAAGGTCCCACGGAGAGAACAGTGCCTGTTCAAGGCCATTAACGGGACTGTGATGTGTTCTGCAAAGTGCCGCGGGGGGGGCTCATCCTCCTGGGCATTGGGAAAAGTCACTCCTGCTCGTCGTGGGGCTTGGGCCCTGCTCCAGCTGCTCCGGGTGCCAGGGCAGGGCTCTGAGGGACAGCAGTTCCTTGTCGGGGGCTGAGCCAGCATTCCTGCTGGGCTGGAGGTGTCTCACGCCCTGGGGCAGATGGAAGTGACCTCATACTCCCCATCTAGCGGGGGCTTGGCTTCTTACCCCAAATTCCCTGTGGCAGAAGCTTGGGCTGGCCCTCTGGACGGTCTTTGAGTCCCTGTAGCAGTCTCTGGTTCGCTACAGACTCTCTGTGAGTCCCTCTGCGCAGTCTGTGGGTTCCTACAGCAGTCTGTGTGTCCCCGTGGGAGGTCTGTTTGTCCCTGTGTCAGCCCCTATGGATGGTCTGTATGTCCCTGTGGATGATCTCTGGGTTCCTACAGCAGTCTGTGTGTCCCCGTGGGAGGTCTGTTTGTCCCTGTGTCAGCCCCTATGGATGGTCTGTATGTCCCTGTGGATGATCTCTGGGTCCCTATAGTGGGCCCTGGTCACCCATGGAGTGTCTCAGTCCCTGCGGATAACCTGTGGGTCCCTAGGGCTGCTTTCTGCATCCCTACAGCAGACGCCACTCACTTAGGGATGGTCTGTGGGGTCCCCACAGATACTTTGTGTGTCCCCAGGGACACTGTGAGTCCCTGTGGATGCTCTGTGTGTCCCCATGGACACTTTGTGGATGCTCTGTGTGTCCCTAGGGACACTTTGTGAGTCCCTGTGGATGCTCTGTGTGTGTCCCCAAGGACACTTTGTGTGTCCCTGTGGATGCTCTGTGTGTCCCTAGGGACACTTTGTGAGTCCCTGTGGATGCTCTGTGTGTGTCCCCAAGGACACTTTGTGTGTCCCTGTGGATGCTCTGTGTGTCCCCAGGAACACTTTGTGAGTCCCTGTGGATGCTCTGTGTGTCCCCAGGAACACTTTGTGAGTCCCTGTGGATGCTCTGTGTGTCCCCAGGAACACTTTGTGAGTCCCTGTGGATGCTCTGTGAGTCCCTGTGGATGCTCTGTGTGTGTCCCCAAGGACACTTTGTGAGTCCCTGTGGATGGTCTGTGAGTCCCTGTGGACGCTTTGTGTGTCCCTGTGGATGCTCTGTGTGTCCCCAGGGACACTTTGTGAGTCCCTGTGGGTGCTCTGTGTGTCCCTGTGGATGCTCTGTGTGTCCCCAAGGACACTTTGTGAGTCCCTGTGGATGCTCTGTGTGTCCCCATGGACACTTTGTGGATGCTCTGTGTGTCCCTAGGGACACTTTGTGAGTCCCTGTGGATGCTCTGTGTGTGTCCCTAGGGACACTTTGTGAGTCCCTGTGGATGCTCTGTGTGTCCCTGTGGATGCTCTGTGTGTGTCCCCAAGGACACTTTGTGAGTCCCTGTGGATGCTCTGTGAGTCCCTGTGGATGCTCTGTGTGTCCCCAGGGACACTTTGTGAGTCCCTGTGGATGCTCTGTGAGTCCCTGTGGATGCTCTGTGTGTCCCCAGGGATACTTTGTGAGTCCCTGTGGACGCTCTGTGTGTCCCCATGGATGGGCTGTCACTTGCCATGGCTGCTCTGTGTGTCCCCGTGGATACTGTGTCCCTATGGACACTTTGTGTGTCCCCATGGGTGCTCTACGTGTCCCCATGGATGGGATGCTCAGTGCCACCCCGTGGATGGCCTGTGTGTCCCCGTGGATGGTCTAAGTGTCCCTGTGGATTGTCTGTGTGTCCATATGGAGTTTCGGTGGCTCCCTGTGGATGGTCTAAGTGTCCCACAGATGCTCTGTGTGTCCCGATGAGTGTCTGTCTGTCCCGATGAGTGTCTGTCTGTCCCCATGAGTATCTGTCTGTCCCCAAGGAGTGTCTGTGTGTCCCCGCGGAGCGTCTGTGTGTCCCCATGAGTGTCTGTCTGTCCCCATGCGTGCCTGTCCGTCCCTATGAGTGTCCGTCCGTCCCCATGAGTGTCTGTCTGTCCCCAAGGAGTATCTGTGTGTCCCCATGAGTGTCTGTCCGTCCCCATGCGTTTCTGTCCCCATACGTCTCTGTGTCCCCATGAGTGTCTGTCCGTCCCTATGAGTGTCTGCACATCCCCAAGGAGTGTCTGTGTGTCCCCATGAGTGTCTCTGTGTCCCCATGAGTGTCTGTCCGTCCCTATGAGTGTCTGCACATCCCCAAGGAGTGTCTGTGTGTCCCCATGAGTGTCTCTGTGTCCCCATGAGTGTCTGTCCGTCCCTATGAGTGTCTGCACATCCCCAAGGAGTGTCTGTGTGTCCCCATGAGTGTCTGTGTGTCCCCATGAGTGTCTGTCCGTCCCCACCGCTGCCCTCAGCCCCCTCAGCTCCCTCACCCCGCCCCGTCCCGCCCTCACGGCCGCGGCCCCGCCCCACCCCGGCCGCGCCCTGTGATTGGTGGGCGCTGCGGGGGCGTGTCCCGCCGCCCATCGCGCCCTGTGATTGGCCGGCGCGGCGGGGGCGTGTCCCGCCGCCCGTCCCTGCGCGGCCGGTGCCGCCTCAGCGCGGGGCCCGGGGCCATGGCCGAGGCCGTGCGACCCCCGCGCCGCGCCCGCACCCGCCCCAAGGTAACGCCGCGGCGAGGGGGGCTCGGGGCGTCCTCCAGGGGCGCGGGGCCGAGGGAGCGACCCGCGTGTGGGGTTGGCCGCACCAGGCCGTGTTTACATCCGTGTTTGTGCGGCCTCTAATGGTGGAGGGTGGAGAGTGGGGGAGCGTGTGTTGGTGATGTTGTTGTGGGCTTTTCTTTTTTTTTTTTTTTTTTTTTTTTTTTTTTTTTGTTCCGTGAAAAGATCTCTGCTGCTTCCTGCTGTTCTGGACTCCGTATCCACGGTTTTTTAGTGTGAGGGTTGTGACAGGCCTTGTGCTGTAGCAGGATGTCAGACAGGGTTTTTATGATGTTGTCGTACGGCTTCCTCAGGAAGCCCTGTGGGAGAGCTGGGGGAATTGTGCAGCAGTGGAGCTTACCTGCATTTACAGTGTTTTACTGTAGTGGGGGGAGACAGTCCTACAGACGGAGCTGGGGCTGTTCAGCTGCACAAGAGAAGGCTCCAGGGAGAGCTCAGAGCCCCTGCCAGGGCCTCAAGGGGCTCCAGGAGAGCTGCACAGGGACTGGGGACAAGGCATGCAGGGACAGCACACAGGCAATGGCTTCCACTGCCAGAGGGCAGGCACAGGTGGGAGATTGGGAACTGGGAATTGCTGGCTGGGAGGGTGGGCAGGCCCTGGCACAGGGTGCCCAGAGCAGCTGTGGCTGCCCCTGGATCCCTGGAAGTGCCCAAAGCCAGGCTGGACGGGGTTTGGAGCACCCTGGGATAGTGGAAGGTGTCCTGCCCATGGCAGGGGATGGAATTGGATGGTCTTAAGTTGCCTTCTGGCCCAGATCATTCAGTGATTCTGTGATACTCCATCTTGTCTGCGTTTGGTTTTGAAATGCTGAGAGCATGATGCGGTGTGTAACACATGATAGTGCTGCCTCTTCATAAGTTGGTGCTGCAACTTATGTTTTTAAGTATCACTCTTCCTAGGTTTTTATCCTGTTTTGAATGTGTTCCTTATTGATGATATTAGTACTGGCAGCTTTCTGAAGGCTTTATTTTCTTTACACAGAATGTTTGTGGGAATGATCTGAACTACCTGACATAGTGGAAATGTTTTCCTTGGTTTCTTAACCTCTTTCTTGTTGTCCCTGTGGACAACTAAACCATATAGAGCAAGGACATTGAAGTCACGACTGTCAAAGCTCTTTGAAAACACTGAATTAATTGACCAGTGTTCTGTAAAACCAGGGTTAAATCTAAGTGTCAAGTGTGGGTGTGCTTCGTGAATGGAGGGCAAGTAAAGATTGCAGGGAAAAGCAATCCCAGAAGAATTACTGTGCCGTTGTTTTGGTTTCGATTCAGCCCCCTGGCGGGTGCAAGGCAGTCAAACCTTCAAACTGCTGCCTAAGAGAATTGGTTCCCTGCAGGAAGGTGGTGAGTCATGGATGACACTGCTGATTCATTAAAGGACATGTGTGTGGTGACTCCAGTCCTTAGCCATCCCTTCCAGGTGAAATTCACTGTGAAACAATTCACTGGAGGTGTCACATGTGAGAACTCCGAATTCTCCAGTGCTACTCATGGCCCATTTCTGGTATTTCTGTTGCTATCACCTCTGCTAATACCCGGGCGTGCCCGAGGATGCAGCTTGCCGGTCAGTCACATTAAGGACTTTTCTATTCCCATGCCACAGAAAAAGCTGTAATGTAATCCTTTGAAAAGCTGGAATTCTTGTGAGCTGAGAGAAAGGCTGGCTCAGCTGCAGAGCTGCCAAGTGGTGGAATGGAGCCCAGGGCTTTCTGACAATAGTAGCCCCGAAGTTAAACTTGTGCAGCACCAGCAGCATCAGGCATGGCCAAGGGTAATGAGCAAGTGCCATTCTCCCGTCCCTGGGAGTGTTCCAGGCCAGGTTGGATGGCACTTGGGGTGACCTGGTCTAGTGGAAGTGTCCCTGCCTATGGAAGGGCATAGGCTTTAAGGTCCCCTCCAACCCAAACCATTCTGGGATTCTTTCATATGTGACTTAAGCAGAATTTTCCTCTGTGTTAGTTCAGAACTTGATTTCTCTCATTCTTTTCCAGACGAAATCTCTTTTAATGATTATGACCTTTTTTTTTTTTTTTTTTTTTTTTGCCTAGGAAATTGAGAACTGAAAGGCACATCATAAATTTTAAAAACAGCTGGGTCTGGGAGGGATGCAGGTTGATACTGAGAGATAAAGGGAGTTTATTCTGTATGAGGACTGCAAGAGGAAATGTTGACATTGTAGAGGGGAGAGGACCAGCATGTGTTTGTGAAGTATGTGGATCAATACACTGTATAAATATGATTTAGTGATACAGCATCCTGTGGAAATTATTGACTTTGAGGTAATTGTCAGGGAATGCTTATTATGACAAGTCCTGGCTTCAAGAATTGCACTGATGTATTTTTAGCCTCTCACCTGCAGCTTTAGCTAGTGAGTCAGAGCTGTTTTGTGGTCAGAAGTGTTTACAGGTTTTAATACACAGAAAACAGTATGAAAGCAAAGCCAGAGTAATTCCTTTTTTTTTTTTTTTTTTTTTTTTTGGTAAAGGACCTGTGACCATATGTTCAGAGTAAAATTTGCCTTGAGATCAAGCTGAGCTAGTGCCTTGATTTGAGCTGTTTTCATTTATGCTTTCTCTTAAGGCAAAACCATTCAGATGTTTAGTAAAAATATATGTGATATTGTGAGCAAGTTTCCAAAACTGTAATATTTTTCCTATTATAATTTCCCCAAATTAAAAGCTTGTACTCATTTCACCTGTGTTCATTGTTACATTATCTGGGTCATCCAAAACTGGAGCACTGTGACCTAACTCCTCAGTTCTGCTCCTAATAAAGTGCTAAGTCTACTTAATTTACAGATTGGCTAATCACTTTGCCAGTTTTTTGTTTTACAAGTTGGCAAATGGTTTACAGATTATCAAAATCTTAGTTCATTTCCTATGCTGTGCTGTTGGGAAGGAAGCTAATCTACACCTTAGATTAAGTTTATGGGAATTATTTAGCCTCAAACTAATTGTAATTTTAAATTGATTTACAGTTTTAATGGCACTGTTAAGTTTTTCTACATCTCCATTGTGTATTGCCTGCTGAAAATAGCTATTTCAGTAATTATTTGGATGCTACCATGGTTTTAGAATGTAGCTAAGGGTTACATTCTGGACTTGCTTTGTTCTGAAATGACTGTTTTGAAAAAATTTTCCAGTCACTAAAATATTCTGTAAAACTTAAGATGGCTCTGGATCACAGAGTAACTTTTTTTTTTTTTTTTTTTTGTCAATAGATGAAATTGAGTAACTGTTCTTGGGTGTCAGGGACCTGTTGCATTGATTATTTTCTGTGTTGATGAAACAGTCTGTCCTGTGATATTTATAGATTTTTGCTTAGAAATGTTGAAGCCTTGTGCAAGAGCACAAAACCATGCACTGGCAGACAGTCTTCATAGGGCAGCTAAAGAACAGAGATTTGTTTGGTATATTTGTTTTTATCTTTAATATTATGAAAATTAATACGTTTAAAAGGGCTTTTGGAGTCATAATGCTGACAAATACTACTTTTGGTTTTTGTGGGATTTGGGATGCAAGATGAAGAGATTCACTTGGCAGTGACACTGTTAATTTTTTGTTTTCTTAGGAGAAAAAGAAAAGAAATAATGAGGAGCCCCAGGTACAAGAGCCTGACGATGTTTTCCTGCCTCCTGTGGCAGAAGGGTCTTCTCAAGCTGGGAGAGTGCAAGTGGAACATCCTGGAGAATTCACAGAAATTCAGCTCAGAGATGAAGTAGACAGTAGGAGAACTATAAATGATGTGTCTGACGTCCCCCAAAGTAGTTTATCTTCAGCAAATGAAGGGGCTCTGGCAGTGACTCTGGAGCCTCCCAGAGATGCAGAAGAGGCCAAAGCTGATCCTTCCCAGGAGGAAAGTGTGGGGGATGTTGAGAAGAGCAAGTTGGACAAACCTCAGAGCCCTGTGGAGGCAGTTGCTAGTGGATCTAGAAATTCTGATTTATTAAGTAGTACCTTTCAGTCCAGTGCTGCTCCCCCTCTGTCTGTGATGGGCTTTGTACAGGGCAGAAGAGCTGAAAACCGACAGGACTTTAGAGATCCTCTTTCCTGCTCTTCAGAGAAGCTTCCTCTCAGCACCTCGCAGCGCTCTGAGAAATCCAAGGCGCGTGTTTATCCAGACCTGTCCTTGGAGCTGTCCTACGAGAAGCCCACCATCATGGCAGTAAAGCCCCTGCTGCACCACGAGAGGCTGTACCCAGAGCTCCCCTCCGAGCCAGAGCTGGTGCCATTCACCAGGGAGCAGCTGAAGATCTTTGAGCCCTGCTCGTGGCTGGAGAACATTGACTCCTACGCCGAGGAATTCGAGAGTGTGGCTCACCAGGACAGGCACGAGTTCTACGAGCTGCTCCTGAACTACATGCGCTGCAGAAAGCAGCTGCTCTTGGCTGAGGCAGAGCTGCAGGCCATGACAACAGACTGCCAAAATGTGAAGGGGAGATTGTGGACTTTCAAGGAACAACAGAAAACTGTGCAGGTGCTGTTGTTGAAGCTACTTCTGAACCCAGAGTATTCAGGAATTAGCTTTACTTGCCAGGTTTATCGTAGTTAAGCTGTTTTGTTGTAAAAGAATCACAGAATGTTAAGGGTTGGAGGTGACTTTAAAAATCATCTAATCCCAACCCTGCCTTCCATGGGCAGGAACACCTCCCGCTAGACCAGGTTGTTCAAGGATTTATCAGTCCTGGCTTTGAGCACTGCCAGGATTGGGGCAACCTGTGTCTCACCAGTGTCTCACCACACTATTCACAGTAAAGATTTTATTTTCCTAATATCTAACCTGAATTTTCCCTTGTTTCAGTTTAATCCCTTTAGTCCTTGTCCTGTCTCTACAATAATCCCTGTCCAGCTTCCCTGTAGGCCCCTTCCAGATACTGGAAGGTGCTGTGAGGTGTCTACACTCCTCTTCTCCAGGCTGAACTTTCTCAGCCTGTCTTCATCGGGAAGGGGCTCCAGTCCTCTTACCAACTTCTTTGCTTCCTCTGGACTTCTGAAGTTCCATGTCCAGAGATTATTGCCTTTGCTTTCTGTCTCTCCACTGACCCCCCCAGTACTTCAGAATATCATCCTCTTGAGACTAGAGTCAGTTTGTTGTTTGATTTTTAACTTCTGACGCGTGCAGGGCAGTGGGATACATGTTGGTGATTTCTTTTGGGGTCAGAAAGGATGAGCTGTGTACACCCAGTTCTGTCCGTGGTGTCAGGTGAAGTTTTACAGCACTCCAAGCAGATACGGGGGACACTTGTGGAGTGACTGTAGCAGTGATGTCCCGTCTGGCCTGCTGCCAGCTGTAGGCACAGTTTCCATTGATGTCATTGCTGCTGTCAGAGTGGTAGCTGCAGGGGAGCTCGACTTGTGCTCAGGAGCAGCCCCATAGCTCAGAGGGGGCATTCGGGCCATCTACTTGCAGTAACTTGTTCCATGAGTGTAGCTGTGTTTTTTCTTACTTCCAGAATGGGCTTGGTACTCGGTAACATTTTTGTCTGCAAACCAAAGGGCTTT
Organism: Vidua macroura; assembly: GCF_024509145.1. Taxonomy (NCBI): domain Eukaryota; kingdom Metazoa; phylum Chordata; class Aves; order Passeriformes; family Viduidae; genus Vidua; species Vidua macroura. The sequence continues at coordinate 2,813,884 of NC_071611.1, forward strand.
ATGGAGCTCTTCGGGACACACATCAGAAAAGTTTTCCCCCAGATTCCTTCTGTGACACTTGCCTTTGGAGCTCAGCATTACATTGGGAGTGAATGAAACTGTTCTGATGCTGTTTATAGCTCACACATGATCAAAATTGTCCAAAGATGCTGAACACCTATGCATAGGGTAGATTTTACTGTTTCAGTGAGTGCAGTCATCAGAGTTGAGGAACTGAATTAATTCCTTTTTCCTGGGGAATAACACTGAGCCTCACTGGATTCTAAGGTTTGCAGTGATCATTTTCTGTACCAAAAGCAATTTTGGCTTCACTCTTGCATCTTCTAAAGTCACCACAGAGTTGTGTAAGATTGCTACTTGCTTTATTTCATCCAAATTCACTGTATATTTATTGTGTATGCAGAATAATTGTTGTCTTTATACCAATTTAAAGTTCTTATTCTACTAATTTAGGAAACACAGGGATGCTTTCAAGGTAAGCTTTCACAGTGATGGTTCTTCAGAATCTTTGCATAAAAGATTAACAGGAATGTTATTTATTTTAAGAATAACAAGAATGTTATTTATTCTATTTTTCTTGTGCTGCAGAGGTAGAGATGAGGCAGAGGAAAATATTTTAAACATGCTGTAGGGAGTTGCTGCAAATTATCTGTCCTGGGAGTCTGGGAAATATTTATCTTGTTCCAGTGAAAGTTTTAGCTCTAATATAGCAAGTCCAAATATATATGGAAATTTGTAAACTAAGAAGCAGGTGCACTCACTGGGAGTGAGACACCTGGTTTTGTTCACATCTCTCAGTGCTGCAGGCAAGTAACTTCTGGCTGTTTCCAAACCTGAGTTACTGAGGGTTTATAAAATATTTTTTCTTCAGAAGTCAAGAATATGAATCTTCAGTGATCGGTACCTCTAAAAAGCACATAGGATATTGCCAAATATTTGTCTTTTCCATTTATGAAATGTCCCCTTTTATGAAAGCTTTGAAATCTGTTTAAGAGAGGGTTATATAATGATTGATTTCAGTTGGGGTGACCCAGCAAAATGTCAGAGCTGCTGACATAAAATATTTGCTCTCTTTTCAGGGTGTGTGTGCAGATCAGTGCAAGGTGACAGGTCACCACCGCTACCAGACAGTGGAGCTGAACGAGAGCGTGCTGGGGGAGCTGAAGAAGCTGTTTGAGGCCAAAGCAGAGCACGTGCACCAGACCCTGGCACTGCACTCCTACACTTCGGTGCTGTCCCGCTTGCAAGTGGAGTCCTATGTTTACAGGCTGCTCAGCAGCTCGTCCCTGCTGAGATCCGTGGCCCTGCAGCAGCAAGAGCAAGGTGTGCTTGCTGGTCTGGGCTGCTCCCAGTCCTCGTCAGGGTGTCCAGCACCTTGTGTGGCTGCAGTTTCGGACTCTTGTGGTGGAATTTGTCTACTGGAGTGTTTTTCCTCTGTTACAAAAAACTGTTGGTCTTATGCAGGGATCAGTGAAACTTTTTTCTCATAGGAAAATGTCCAATTCCCTTGCCTTTATCACCTGGGCAGTAAAAGCTGAATGCAGGACTGACTTCTGCTGTCTGAACTGCAGACTTGACACTGATTACTGTACAGAAACACTGTGTGGATGGGACAGCTAAGTTCCCAATATTTTGTTGTCCAAGGCAATATCTAATACAGTTCTTTTTCCCAATTCTAAAATGAGCTGGATGTTTTTTTCTCCTTTACTTCTTCTTGGAAGGCCATTTGAAATCTTAAGCTCTTAATATTTAGAATTATCTTTTTGGTTTTCATCCTGATAGTTTTGTTTGAGTTTGTGCCAATATAATCTTTTAGCTAAAGTATTTCTCCTCCTCCTGCCCCAGATATTTTTCTTTCTTATTGCTCCTCCCTTTGCACTCCACCTCCCAGATAGTTCGTATGCATAGTTAATGGTGGTTCTTAAAAAGCTGATGTTGAGGGAAGGCTTTTGTGAGAGCAGCCATAGTATATTCTTATAATTAATGTCCAGAGCTTAATTATAAGATTAAACAAAGTACTCTAAGTATTCTCTTCTGACAGATTTAGCAGGCAGCTGTGTTGAAATATCTTGTTGTCTGCAGATACAGAGAGCAGTTTTATATCCAGCCCAAAACCATTGTTCATGCTGCTACTTCTTGTCAAAGCTTCATTAATTCTGTTTTTAATTTACAGTTCCAAAGCAGTCAGAAAATCTCTCTTCAGACTTGAGCCACTTGAAGGAATGTATCAGTGTCCTTTTCAGCTTCACTCGCAGGGTTATTGAAGATCCTCAGTTTCACAGTGACCTTCTCATGTGGCTGCGGAGACTGGTGAGGGACCAAACATGGATATATCTGATCCAACACACAGGACGAATTCAGGAATAATTTCTGGGAGTCTGGCCATGGGAACTTCCTGTCCCATGGGCAACGTTTTTTTTGGTGGGGTTTGTTCTACTTGAGGAACAGAATCTCCTAGCAGATCTTTAGGATTGATTCCCCTGTCTGATAAGTCAAGCACCATTAGTGGGGATTGGCACCTGAGCAGCTAACAGTGCTCACAGTGAACTTAATAATGCTCATTGTGCTTTTACTTATTTTGAAATTAAAACTGGTCAGACTTGTCACGTTGGAGAAACTTTCGTTCTTGCCAATTTCTAAATAAATAAGATTTTAATGCAGTTGTAGGAAAAATAATTACGCCAAAGAAAATGGTTTCTGGCTCATAAGGCAAGCAAACAGATTTTAAATATTGTTCTTCTGTAACATGCTCTGAAAATTTAGGTTTGTTAGAAAGTGTGAGAAATGAACAGTATTACTCTAGTTAGCAAGACTGTAAGGAAATGAACTTCAAAATTATTTATTTGATTTCAATATACTTCCCTCTAGGTGTCTGTGCTGCAGAGAATTGGCTGTCCAGGTGACCATCTCTTCCTCTTCAACCACATCCTTCGCTGTCCAGCTGGCATCAGCGAGTGGGCTTGTCCGTTCATTCAGGTGTGAATGTTTAATTCTTTACTGCCAGCAGGTTGGAGTGGGAGTGGCGTGGGTAGGAGAGGAGGGTGTCTTGTGCCTGCTTAATCCCTCATGACCCACTCTGCCTTTCCAGATGTGTGGAATCATGGTGGCAGTGAGGGGTTTGTCAGGGAATACGTTTTTCCATGTTACACCAACCCTGTGCAGGTTGACAGGGGAACACACTTCACTCTTGACCGGAGAGATTCCATAAAAGGGAGTCAAGGCCTTACACACCAGGTTTTGGGAGTGTTTTCCAAAAAGTGGAAAGCATATTTAGACTTGAAGCAGCAGGTCTATATAAAAAGTGAGATTGGAGTCAGCTCTGTGATGTGTAAGGGATCAGGAGGAACAGATTTTTTCATATCCTATACATTGAAGTGGGACTGATGTCCCTGGGAAGTTCAGGGACAAAGGTTCACTTTGTCTAGGTCGGAGGGAGTGCAGATATCCAAAGGCACCAGGGTGTTCTTTCAGAGAACATATTTGCTCTTCTAAGAGGAGAAATTGTTGTAAATCTAGTCACGGGAAAAGGGCTTCGATTATACTAACAGGAAAGGCAAACAATGCAATAGAAGCATAGGATAGAATAAATTAGCTTGGGAAAGACCCTAAATGTCACTGAGTCTAATCAACCTAATGTGGTAACCCTGTGCTCAGTGTCTGAATAACCCCTGGTGCCTAGAGCTATATGTGGCACAAAGAGAGGTTTTTTATGGAGCTTTTGATCTTTTAATTTTTCTAAGTAATTCTTTTGGACAAGTAACAATATTTTGCCATGGCAATACTTTGTCCAGGGTGTGGATGCTGTATTTTACAGATTCTTTTAAGTCTTATCAAAAAGCTAGGAAGAAATGTGAATTTCCCTGCTAAGAGCAATTTGCCCTTTGCTTGTTTAGATTTACTTAGATTTTTGCATTTAATTTCAGATCAAAGTCTTTGGTAACCCATCGGGTGTCTTTCATTTCATGCAATCTCTTGCCTTGCTTATGTCTCCAGTCAAGTAAGTATGAACATGATTTTATAAATATGTTCTGATTATTTAAGAGTAGAAGACACAACACACAATCTATTTGTAAAACTCTGAGAGTTCATTGCAGGCAAAGTCATAAAAGTAGTCACAAATAGATTCACAGTTTAATCCAAACCTTTTTAAATTCATTCATCTTAAAATTCAGCCTTGGCAGTACCTCCTTGTTCTGTACACAGTATGATGCAGCTTTCTTTCAGCTGTGAAATAGCTTGTGAAGACTGATAAACCACAGGTTTTGTAACTGTGACTTCTGAAATATCTCTTGCTTTGCACCACGGCCTGTTTTTTATACTGTCTCTGCAATAGAATCCCCTGAGTAAAGGGGTCGAGCTGGTGTACACACTGGTTGGACATTTTGATGTATTTTTCATCCTTTTTAAATTTTTTTTTTTTTAATCTAGTAGGAGTGTGATATTTGGAGAAGCTAGTTAATTAAATTAGTCACAAGTGAAAGCGGTTGTGTTCTCCAGATAAAATACGTAACTTGCCTCTCCCTCGGCCCAAATTTTGAAGTCAAAGAATCAATCTGCTGGTATTTAGGGTTGTCACTGTGATCTTGATAGCTCAAGTCTGAGTTAAGTGGGAATCTTGTTTATTGAAAGCTGTTATTTTAAAGGGTTTTATTTTTACATTTAATTTCTAGAATTGCCTGGGGAAACCAGTGTATCCTGAGGGAATGTGTGTTGCCAGTGCCTTTTGGTACTTGTGTTTGGAGCAAGGGCCAACTTAATGTGTCTGGGGTGCTGCTCTAGATGTTGATACCAGAACTTAGAGCCTCCACAGGGTCTGCTCTTACTGGTAAAAGAGCTGAGGCTTGTCTGTTACAGCCCCTGCATGCCAGGAACCAGGTTATCCTAGAGTAATTTACAATCACAGGATTGTTTAGGTTGGAAAACACCTTTAAGGGTTGTTGAGTCCAACCCTTAACCCAGAACCACTGTGTCCACTGCTGAACCATGTCCTCTGGTGCCTTATCCACAAGCCTTCTGAGCACTTCCAGAGATGTTGACTCCTCCACTGCCCTAAACAATTTGGTGCAGTGCCTGACCAAGTTTCCATGAAAAAAATTTCCGTAATATCTAATCCAAACCTTCTCTGGTGCAGTTTGAGGCTGTTTATGATCCTGTCACTTGTAACTTGGGAGTAAGAGTCCAATCCCCTCCAGCTGTCCCCGGGGGGACACTGCACTCCTGTCAGGAGTTGTGCAGAGCCACAAGGTCCCCCCTGAGCCTCCTTTTCTCCAGGCTGAGCCCCTTCCCAGCTCCCTCAGCCTCTCCTGGGGCTCCAGCCCCTTCCCAGCTCCGTTCCCTGCCCTGGACACGCTCCAGCCCCTCAGTGTCTCTCTTGTCCTGAGGGCCCAGAGCTGTCCCCAGCACTGGAGGTGCCTCAGCAGTGCCAGCACAGGGACTGGGGCTGTGTCACAGCCTGGCTGGGACAGCCCAGGGGCCACTGGCCTCTTGCCCACCTGGGCACCCTGGGCTCATGCCCAGCCACTGGCACCAGCACCCCCAGGGCCTCCCTGCCAGGCATTTTTCTGCTTTACTTGCTAATCTCTTCCTCTTGCATCTGGATTTTTTAATATCTTCCCTTATCTGAAAGATTACTGAATTCAGAATTTTGAATTTTCTATTTTTTTTACACTTGATTCTTCACTTTAAACTAGAAATCGTGTGGACTTCATGTGCCATATGAAACCAAGTGAAAGGAAAAGTTCCTCTTCTTCTGGGAAGGAATCTGGGAACTGGACTCTGGTAGATGAAGGCGGAGAAGAGGTACAGCAGATGACTTCTTTTGTTTCTCTTTGTTTTGTCCTTTATGCTTTTGTTCAAGCTCATTGATCTTTCTGAAATGGGTGAAGAAAATCTGACTTAAAAAGCATGATTTGAATTTGCTTCTATTTTAGTCTCATCACTGTGGTATAAATGTAGAGAGTGGATCTTCCAGTAGTGAGTATTAGCAGAGAGAATTCAAATATTTCAGTTACTCCTAACGAAACTGTAATTAGTACAATAGTGAAGCCCTTTAATATTGGTTTTACTGTAGAGCTACTGAAAATACCTGTATTTGTCTATAGGATGAGGATCCCGAAACAAGCTGGATTCTGCTCTTGGAAGATGACTTGATTGCTCTGTTGTCGCAGTTCCCATTTCATGAACTCTTTCAGCAGTTCCTTGGGTTTACGTCTGAAGGTAAATCAGTTGCTAGAGAGTTATTCTTCATTTTGCTTATATTATATAATACATATATTATATAATATATTATATAATACATTAATTGTATTAATGACTGCCACTGCCAAGAGTGCTGCTGTATCATGAAACTCTCTGAGAAAAATTATAATGAACAACAGCCCACAGGCTAAAGAGAGGAGATGGAAGTATGTGCCATGTGTATGGGATAAATAAAAACCTCATAGCAATATGGAAAACATTAGAGCCTTTTCCCTTAGTTTGGGTTTGGTTGTCAGTTAACTCCCAAAAGTGCTTTCAGAACTATTTTTCCCCCCTCATCTTTTAGTTGTAATTGCTTGCCAGAAGTCTTGCTACCTGCATAGTTTATTTGTACTGTCATACTTAGCAGATATTTATGGTTCATTTAATAAACAAAGCATACATTTCAGTTCACAATATGGTAAACTGTTGCTTTGAGTGCTTGTTAAGTTACTTAAAAATCCAGAATTCACGCTCTTTTTTTGACTCTTATTTTTGTGTCTCCATCTTAGGTGCTTATTTTCCTGAAAAAACGTCTCCCCAGAAGATGATGAAGATTTTTGCCTTTGCAAACTCCTTAGTGGAACTTCTGTCAGTGGGATTAGAAACATTTAACAGAGCACGGTACCGACAATTTGTGAAGAGAATTGGTCAGCTCATCAAGTAAGAGATTTTTTTCTCTGTGGTGTGATTGAATCTGTTTTATACATATATTAGATTCTAAAAATTCCCCAGAACCAACCATCCAACAACAAAAAAAAATCCAAACCCCACACAAACAGTTCTCAGGTAGGTTTTGCTCTGACATTTGGTCAGTTCAGCGTTAGCCAGTCTGGGAATCTGAAATGGGGAATTGCAAAATCTAAATGCTGTGGGTGCAGAGGAGCCAGGTGAGCTGTGGAACACCAGGCTGACTTCCATTAGTGATATTGTTAGGCTTGTCTTGGGTAGTCACTGACACTCCACAAATAGGAATTCCTTGAATTTTCCCTGTCTATAACCAATGTTACTGCTTTATTTCCATTGTTACCCAGAATTGTTTTGGGATTTTTAGTTTGCTCCCTGCAAATTGTCCTATTGTTGCAGTAAGTAAATGTAATTGAAGCCTAAATGCTGCTCTTTATTTTTAAATCACTAGCATTTACTCTACATGGCTTCTATGAGTGTATTCTCAAGGAGGAATACAGTCAAATGAGAAAAAAATCCATCTTTTTCTTTCTGTTTTGAAGGCAGTAGCTTTCTCAGTGTAATTATTCCTGTATGAGCTTTCTGCCATTTCATCCTGTACAGCTACCTTAAGGCTTCAAAGGTCACACACAAACTAATTTGGTCTAACAGAATATTATGCCTTGTGAGCTTGCAAAACCAAGGAAAGGGAACACAGAAATTTGACTGATACAATTTATATAGAAACCTCTGGAACCCAGAAAGCAAAATGTTGGACATGTCTCTTGTGGGTAGATCCTAATCTGGTTGCCCTTGTCTGTGTTTTCCTGTGGTGGTGACATACTTAATGATCCTTCTTTGGCTTGTTTGCTCTGCTGTGTAGGATGACACTGTGTCATGTGAGTGACCACTGGGCCCAGTATGTTAGTGGCAATAAACAATATGGATCAGTAGAACACCCCTACTCTGTGGAAAAATTGCAACTGGAGTTTGATGAGCTGTTTTTTAGAGCTGTTCTACATGTTCTGAAGGCAAAAAGGTGGGTAATCCCTTCACTGGCTTAGTTTTGGAGGAGTTGAATACTTGAAACTGTCATTTGGGGTAGCTTTAAATACTTAAAGGTTTAAACAAGACTGAAATAAGTCTTTTATTATTATTTATTATTACAGGATTTTTCAGTGCATTAGTAGCATCAAGGTGGGGAGGAATTAGGCCATGAATTGTAGCAACTGACAGAAGCTCTGAAATCTTGGTCAGTTCACAGTGAGGTTGGCTGAGAATCTGAGGTGCTAATACGCATCCTCACATTCCTAATTCTGTTATACAGCAGAGGTGTGGGCCAGAGATGTCTCCTTTCCAAATGCTGGCATTTATCAGGGTGGAACCGTTCCTAACTGCCTCTTCAAATCCAACAGGTTGGGAGTCTGGCTGTTCATGTCTGAGATGCCTTATGGGACCTTGTCCAGCAACATGCTTTGGAGGCTCTTCTTTGTCATGCACTGTGCTGAGAACGAGCACCTGGAGCAGCTCTGCTCTACTCTTCAGCCTGCTGACTGCAAGCAAAGACTCAAAGGTAAAAGTCTCCCAACACAGAACCAATTCCAGTGCATTCAGCTGCTTGCTGCATCAGCTGTGGGTTTAACTCTTTGAAGGTTGCATTGCTAAATGCACCCTTGGCAGCGTGACTGGTCCAGTGGCTGCTGAAATGTCTTGGGCAGTTCATGGTTTTCCAGTACCTGTTTGCCCAGATTGTCATTTTAACAGCAACTGATAGATTTACTGTCCTAGTTTTCTCTGTGGTGGCCTCAGAGCTGCAGGAGTGACATGTAGGAGGTACCTCTTGTGTATTCTTGTATGACTTCCCATCTTGACCTTTAACAGTATTTGGAGAGTGAGGTTTAAATCCTGAAATACAGACTTCTGTATCACTTAGGGTTGGTGTGGCTGTTTTTTGGTTGGGCTTGTTCGTTGGTTTTTGGGTGGGGTTTGTTGTGGTTTTTTTTTTTTTTTTTTTTTTTTTTTTTTTTTTTTTTTTTTTGTTGTTTTTTTTTTTTTTTGGCTTTTGGCTTTTTTTTTTTTGTGACTGGTTGACTGTTCAGCTGCTGATAGTCCTATAAATAATGGATTTTTAGAGTCCTCCTTTTTTTTTTCCCCACTGAACTTGTTAATTTTGGCTTTAGTAATTCACATTGTGGGAGACTGGTTATCATCCCCAACTATGTTTCCTTTATCTCAAGCCTTCTTTTCATGCATTTCTTGTCCTAAGTGGCACACTTTATTTTTATTTCCTCTTGACTTTTGTCCCATGTTGATCTCCACAGTGAACATGGTGTCTTCAGCTATAGCAGAACTATTTAGAGGCCAGCTGGAATGCTAGTTTCCTTCTGCTGCTGCATTCATGGATAATATTTCAGGACTTGATTGACAGGGGGCCAGGTAAACAAACAGTTTACTGCTCCCTACTTTACAGCTTCTTTGCTGTCTTCAGGGAGAGCAGATCTCATTTTTGTCAGTTTTACTTCTCAGCTGGCTGGTATCCCAGGCAGCTGTTACCCCATGTACCCAGTCTTCATGGAGAAGCAGGAGAAAATAGTGATTCTGAGAGGTTACTGAGTATCTTGACTCTGTGCAATCTCAGGTAACTTCAGGCGATTTACACAGAAAGGGAGAGAGATACCAGGATTGTAGTTGTGTGCACTTGATGAAGTGCTAATCTGATAAGCACTTGCCAGCCCAAGCGGTAACTGTTACGTTGTGTCACTAGAACATCTTTATTTTTGGTTTTGCTGGAAAATTTTTACTGCATCTATTGTGGGTTGCAGTAACAAACACAGATTTTTTTTTTAATATAAATATCTTTTTCAATTTTAATATAATTATCTTATCAAGCATTGTTTTGCTTCTAACTAACTTTTATGTTTCAAAGTCCCTGGTATGCTGATGCAGGATTTCTTTATCCTCTTCATTCTCCACAGTGAGTTCTGTCAGCATAATACTGTTTTCCACCAGTGTCTAGACAGGGAATATCAACAGTTCTTTCAGTGAAATCCATCTGATCTTCTGAAATATTTTCTTTAGCTGACACTTACCAAATTAATGCTTAATTTTATGTACTTTGTACCCTGGAAGACTATGACATTAACATTCTCTTGGGAGAGGAACTTTTTTAGTGATTTTCTCTTCCAAATTAAGCATGAGAAAAGGGTAGTGAATCTACAGGTAGAAGTAAGCCTTGGTAACTGATGGAAGGTTTAGGCATCAAATCTTTAGGGATGGGAGTAATGCCCTTTTGAGATTACCTAAAAACAGGGAATACCTGTTTTTTAACCTAAAAATTAAGGGAATAAAAAGCAGTTATATTTATTGAAGGGCCTTCAGGTACATTTTGGGCAGACAAAGTCCCCCTAGGGGCTACACCCAAAAAAAATGGACAGTGGGTCACAGATTTTCATATTTTTGTAAGTTTGGTCTGTTTGCATATTGGGGGTTAATCTTCCAATTACAGCTTCAGGTCATGAAGTCATTTACCCCAGGTTTGCTCTCCCCCAATTCACTTTTGTTTATATTTCTCAGGGTCTGTGGCAGTAAGGTTGATTCCCATATTCCCTTGATTCCAAGGCCTAGAGAGGCACTGTTTTGTCTGACCAAAATGGGAAAGCAGTAGCTAACACTTTCTATGGAGTTTAGAGTTATACCCCAAAGAATTGCAGGAATACACATATATGAAAAATAAAAAAGCTAAAATCCTAAGGCATCAAGAGCTTAGTTGCTATTCTAGTGAGTTTAAAATCCCATGGCAGGGATTTTAAACTCAGTAATAGTTAATATCCCTCTAATCCAAGGATACTATGATTTTATTTGTGGTCACAATTTCCTTGCTGCCAGTACCAAGGTTTGAGAGACGTCAGTGATTTTTAGGGTGTCCTGAGCTTGAATTGTAGTGTGAGTAGAGGAAAGGAATAGGGTCAAGTACCAAGTGGATGGTGAAGATGTTATTTCTCCACTGTGAGACGACAGGATTTAGGTGGAGTCTCTCTGCTTCCCTTATTCCTTGTCCTCATCTTCAGTCCCAGGCTATGGCTTGGTGTGGGTTTGAGGTCAGCGTGGAGCCCACACTGATCCCTTCTCCCCACTATGGGTCACCCTGCTGTGCCTTTAGATACAATAATCATGTGGTCATTTTTAATGTCCTGCTGCATCACGTTAAAAAAAACCTGAAATACAAGGGGAAACAGAGTTGTCTGTAACTTCAGCATTAAGGATAAAAAATAGCATTAAGGAGTGAAGGTGAGGGGATGAGGCACCCCCTGTTTGCCTGCTGTATCTATCAGCAGTGTGGTTTAATGTTTGCAAGAAACTGTTCTCTTAAATTGCACAATCCTGTAGCATGCTGTTCCATGAGCTGTTTTGCCTCTACAGGCCTGACCTTCTCAGGCTGGAGTAGAGTTGCAAAATTCTTGAAAGCCCTTAAAATAGAATGTAACCTAAGTGCAAGTGTTTGATCATAAGCACGCTGAGCACGTGCATGTTCAGGTTAGGTAGCTGAGTGCACAATGGATGCTTTTTCTGTATATTCTGCTATGATAAAATCACTGTAAACAGTGTTTGTTGGCATGTTGTGGTTCAGAGAAGGCAGTTCACTCTCCAAAACGTTTTACAGCTCAAATGCTGCTTTCAGTGCTTGTTTTGCTGCACAGACTATTTAAAGTTATTTGGAAGAAATAAAAAAAAAAAAAAATTAAAGCCTTGTACAGATTCCTTTGTAGCCTTACCTTCCTGTTGTCCCACACCCTGCAGAATGGAATGTTTATTTGTTTTTAGCAATATGTCTTTTGGGTTTAAAGAGGAAACCTGCCTTGAATTTGAGTGAAAGCATATCTTAGCCTTCCTGCTTGTGCAGGTTCAATTTCAGAGATAGGTTGTGCAGGTTCTCTGTTTTCAGAGATAGATTCCAAACAAGTGCATCCAGTGTTTTTTCTTGTGTTGCATTTGGGAATCTAAATCTGGCCTTTCTTTGTAGCTCTTGGACGTAATCAAGACCTGGGGCTAGATACTTGCCGAATTTTTATTTGTAGTTGGCATGGAATGATCTCCACAGATCACTTCTCTGGGATTTGAGTGAATAACTATATAAATGCTGCTGAAGTGTGTCCCATTGCACTTTTATCATCACTTCACTTTTTTTTTGTAGATCCAGAGCACCTTGAACAATTTGAAAAGTATCTCCAGTCAATGAACTGCTCAGAAGAAATTTGTCTGCTCACCACATTTGCTCAGATGGCACAAACGAAACGGGCTGATGTTGATGAGGATTTTATAAAAATTGTTGTTTTGGAGATATATGAGGTGAGTAATGTTATTAGTCCATTCAGGAAAAGAATGAAAATGCTCTTTTTATTTGTAACAGTGGAAGGTGTGAAGCTTTGATGGCTTGTGTAGTTTGTTCTACCATGGAATTAAAAAAGTGCTACTTTTTAAAAAAGCACTGAATTAAAATTTCCTGAAGTACTTGTTTTTTTGGGAAAAAGAGCAGCTTTTCTGTATGTGAAGCCAGAATGAAACAAGTAAATAAAAACACATCTATTTTGTTTTATTTTTCTCATGCAGGCCTAACTTGTAGATCTGGAATTCCTTATGTGGTGTTTTTTCTGTTGTTTTTTGTGAGATTTTTTTTTTTTTTTTAGTGCCTGTGGCTGTGTTGTTCCTGTGTTTAGTTTTGGACTATTTTTTTTGGCACTGTGACAAAGAACTTTCCTGGTCTTTTAGGGCAGTCAGTTTCACTTTTCATATGGGCATTTATCCACTTTGTCTGCGATGACCAAGAGCAATTTAGTCCTGTGTTTTCCAATAGACATTTTATTTCCGTGTTAGTGGAGGTCAGCCAGAAGCAGTAACTTCTCCCTGCTCATCTTCTCAGGTGTCCTATGTTAGTCTTTCCACAAGAGAGACGTTTTCCAAGGTTGGTCGGGAGCTCTTGGGAGCCATTGCCAGCATCCACACGCAGATTATTTCTGTACTGCTGGATCGGATTAGAGAGACCATTGAGAAGGTGGGGATGGTAAGTGCTAATGTCTGTAACTTAAATAATTTAAATCAGACGTGCAGTTAAACTTAGAGGCCATACCAGGTTATGAATGGATGTGTTAAAGAGCTCTCTGTGGGGTTTTTGGTCATACCTCTCTTTCAGATTTCAGGGCACAGTGCTGATTGTTGTTGTGTGCTGAGTACTGATGTGCACTCTTTGCTCTCTTTCCTCAAAGGTTTCTTTATATCTGTTCAAAGAACTGCCCCTGTACCTGTGGAAGCCTTCTTCATCCGAGATAGCCCTGATCCGTGACTGGTTGTTAAATTACAGCCTGACAGCAGTGGAGAATAAACTGGCTTGCATTATCTTGGAAGGGCTGAACTGGGGATTTGGTGAGCATGTAGGTATTGAAAACAGGAGCCTTGAACCTCCTTTTTTCAGAGCAAAACTTAAACTCCACCTGGGAGTAGAGAAGAATTTGAAAACATTTAATTGCATGCTTTTATATTATGGCTGTACACCTAATGGCACAAAATATGAATTTCATAATAATTTTACAGTACTCTGCATGAGGATTTGCTTGTTCTGCTTTCTTATAGCTGAGTTTAAAAGAGATATTTAAGCAGGGATTTTTCTCTCTGTAAATGAAGAAATAGCTGACAGGACATTTTTTATGAGTCACATGATTAAAATGCTTTTGGCTGCAGAAATAGAGGAATCTTCCAAAAAATGTGTATGAGACTGGTGTGACTATAATTTGCATGCTGGTATCTAGGTATGTTTTTCACAATGCAAGAAAAGTAATGATTGAAATGAGACATTTCAAAACTCTGAACATAATTTAAATTATTCCACAATATTGGATTGCTCCAGGAGCTCCATGAGTTCAGGATATAATTGAGGGTGAGTGCTGTTTCAGAGAAAAACAGAAATAGATTGGGGGAATAATGTTCCCTGTGTTCAGTGATTTAGTTCAGCATTTCATTCTGTGCATTTGGTCATGCTGAACTCTCCTCTTTGCCATGCTGATGGTTGTACAAGAGTATTGACTCACTTTTTTCTCCTTGTTTCTTGTAGACATGTAAATAAAAATGAATGTTAGGGAAAATTAACGGAATTCTTTGCTGTGCAATAGCAATGCCATTTCTGTGCCCTATGATGTGGGGAAAAATGGCTCTTTAATGTGGCAATTGATAGAGGAATTTGTACAGAAAACATGGTGATGGGATTTGGTTTTGTTTCTAAAGGCAAGAGTTCAAGTGTCTCTATTATCTAATTTAAAATGGCATCTATGGATTTTTGGATTAATTATCGTATGTTCATAAAATACATGTGGAAAGTGAATATTATGATGCCTTTTAAAAAAATAATCTAGTTGTTGGGCTCTGTGTTTCCCAGTGTGAGCCTGGTACTCTTTAACATTGAGCTGAATTTTTTTCACTGGGCAAGATTTTTGCCTTGATATTGCAATAATTAATCTGAACAGCCAGAAAAAGACTAGGATTTATTTCTCTGTGGTGCAGCTGAGTGTACAGTTGTAGAGACCTCTTAAATGACTCAAGGCTTTGTGTTCTGACACTGTTTTTAGCAGAATACTCTTCACCTGGATCCAGCTGTCCATTCTGAAGTTGCATTGATGGTCCTGGAAGCATATCAGAAATATCTCTCCCAAAAGCCATATGCTGGGCTGCTTTCTGAAAGCATAAAACAGGTATCCTTTCTTCTTGCTTACAAGGAATAACTTATGGATGGCTGTAAATGGGAAAACCTACAGGGCAAGACCTTGTTTTCACTTTTTTTTTCCTTCTTTTTAAAGCTGTTCTTTGTCCAGCTACAATTTCGTAACATACCAACGACTCAAGTGTTGTCTGTGCCCACAGAGCTATTTGAAAATTCTGTTAGGCTTATGTTGAACATCTGTGTGAGAATCACAGAATCATAGAATGGTTTGGGTAGAAGGGACCTTAAAGACCATCCAGTTCCACCCCCTGCCATGGGCAGGGACACCTTTCACTATCCCAGGCTGCTCCAAGCCCAGTCCAGCCTGGCCTTGGACACTTCCAGGGATGGGGCAGGCACAGCTGCTCTGGGAAACCTGTGCCAGGGCTTCTCCACCCTCACAGGAAAGAATTTCTTCCTAGTATCTGATCTGAATCTACTCTCTCTCAATTTGAAGCCATTCCCCCTGATCCTATCACTCCATGCTTTTAACAGTCTCTCTCCATCTTTCTTGAAATGGACATTTTAATTTTGACCCACTTGCAGGTTTGTGAATAGTCACAAACTGCTCCTCCTTTACTCATGCAGAGGTAGACAGGACTTGCTAATGCAAGGCCATTTTCATTACTGGCGAGCATAAGAGAGCTCACTCCAGCTCTTACCTTATTTGAAGACTCAAGTGTTAATCTCTTTTGGAGCTTTTCAGCAATGGGCAGTGTTATGTGACCTGGACACACCACAGGTGTTTATTAATTTGATTTTACAGCACACTGGACTCAGGAGGGGATAGCTCCAAGGTAATACAATTCAGATGGAAGGATAGGAAGATCAAAGTTAAAAAATCTTTGTATTGTATATTCAGACCAAGATGCTTTTATTTATTTATTCAGAGGTTTTAGCATTGTGCTGGGCTTTGTCTTAGTATTTTTTGTAGGGTGTTTTCTCCTCCTCTGTACTTTTTTCCCCCAGCCTTTTCTTCCCACACTCTGAATGTTCCTTGTTGTCTCTGCTCTGTTCTGACTTGTTCCTCTGCACTACTTATCCATGGTTTGTGGTCTTGTGCTGGCCAGATGAGTTCTCTTTTTTAAACCAGTGTTAGCCCTGGTTGCCACTGAGTCACCACTGCGGGTGAATCTGTCCTCACTTGCATGAGCCTATAACTAGAATTTGAGAGAAAATAGTGCTTAGCTTCTTGTACCCCTACTCAGAGAGGATGAAATATCTGCATTGCCCTCCAGCTCTGCAATTTACATTGCTCTGTCAGAACATGTACATTTCTTTTTTCTCCAGAGATGTATAATTACTTGTGATCTAGACATGGTCTTTATGACAGTGGACATATATACATGTGACACTGCCTTTCCACATACAGGCTTTTTTCTAAGGAGAGCCTGCCAGGTTTTAGGATTTTTGCTGACAGATAATATTTTTGCATAGATTTCTTCTTTCACTAGCAGTCTTAAATGTTTTAAACATTATTGAAGGTTTCTTCTGGTTTTTTTTTTTTCCCTCAGTATTAAAATTTAATTCAAGGCCAGCAAATAGCTTGGAAAAATTGAAGCAGACAGTGTAAGTTGGTAGCCTTTACTTAAAGGAATGGGGGAAGAAGAGGGAGGTGGAAATTGAGGCTATAGTAAGAGAGTGGTTAGATAAACTACACGGTATGTCTAAAAAATAATTGCTGCTGGTCTGATCTTAGGAGATTTGGGTTGGAAGGGATACCAAAGATCATCCATGGACCAAGTCCCAGTCCGGTGCCACACGTGCTGTGTCGTGGCTGTGCTTCCTCTCATTCCTGCTCCTGCCGTTCTGTTCCAGGTCTCCTACCTGGCCAGCATCGTTCGCTATGGGGAAACACCAGAGACTTCCTTCAATCAGTGGGCGTGGAGTCTGGTTTTGAGGCTGAAGCTGCACAGGAATGACCGTGGGGTGCAGCAGAGCGGGCTGGCTGTCCCCGTGTGCGACAGCGCGCTGGACACGGCCGAGTCGGTCACGCTGCACCCCCTGCTCAAGGCTGTGAAGGCAAACGTCCCCATCGGCTGCTACCTGGCACTGGCAATGACCACCCTGGGACACAGGTGAGGCCTTTTTGGGTGTTTGCCTCGGGTGGGTGGTCCCAGAGACTGAGCAGCCTCGCTAATGCTGAGCTGAGGTTTTTTAAAAGCTTTGTGCCTGTTTAAAGAGTAAAGGGCTTCTGATGCAAGGGATCGAGCAGCTTGTCGTCTCTCTTACGAGGAGGAGCTGAGCCTGCTCAGTCTGGAGAGGGCTGAGAGGGGATCTCATTAATGCAGATAAACATCTCAAAGACAGGTATCCAGAGGGTGGTGCTGTACTCCTTTCAGTGGTGTCCAGCAAGCAATGGCCACAACTAAAACATAAGCAGTTTCACCTCAACATGGGGAAGAACTTCATTTTGCTGAGGATAGCAGAGCCCTGGAACAGCTGCCCAAGGAGAGCATGGATTCTCCCTCTCTGGAGACATTCCAAACCCACCTGGACTTGTTCCTTTGTCTCTTGCTCTGGGTGACCCTGCCTTGGAGGGGTTTGGATTGGATAATCTCAAGGTCTTTTCCAACCCCAGTTTTCTATGATTGTAGTTTCACAGAATCCCAGAATCATTTGGGTTGGAAAAGACCTCCAAGGTCATCAAGTCCAACCTGTGACCAATCCCCACCTTGTCATCCAGCCCAGAGCACTGAGTGCCATGTCATTCCTTGGACACCTCCAGGGATGAGGAGTCCAACAACTCCATGGACAGCCTGTTCCAGTGCTTAATAATACTTTTTGTGAAGAAATTATTCCTGAATTCTTTCAAACAACATGCTATTTCCTTTATTTTGCTAGTAATGTTTTTTTTTTTTTTTGCTTTCTGCACTTTAGGATCCAGTCATAAGAAATAGTACTGAAACTGGGGGTTAACAGTAATTTCTCTGGACAGGAGTAACTTTGAACCACACTTACTGAAAAGGTTGTTCTAGAGGTAATTCCTTTTATCAGGGCAGCACCACATTCAGGATATAGTGAGGAGAAAAATCCACTCACTCTGGGAATGGTGAATAAAGAGCATTATAAGAGCAGTGAACCTTTTAGCCATGACTGTGTTCCAGTACAGTCTTTTCCAGTGCTTCTAGCTGGTTTGTAGGTAAGGCTTTTGGATGTAATCACATGTTCTTGTTTGAGGTACAGAGCCACACAAAATTTGATCAGTTCTCACCAGAACTGTTTTCCCTGAGTCTGTGATCCCTTTGGTTTTATGCTCTGCTTTTCAAGATTTTCACTAACTTATTTTCTACATATAATATTATGTTACTCTTTTAAGGAAAAAGTATCTGGCCTTTCTTCTCCTTCCCCAAGGAAGGAGAATTATTATTGCTTCATAATCTTATCATTGCTTCATGGTAAGATTATGCCATAGATGCTTTAAAGCACTGGAGTAGTTTGAGACTGATATTAAGGTATTTTGGGTTGAGAGTGGAAATTTTTCTATAACTTTGAGCATGAAATAAAAAACCAAAGAACCTCTTTTGTCTGTTCCCCTGCACCTTCTCTGTTTGGCCTTTGGCCCTTTTCCCTGCAAAGGGAGGTGAATTGTCCAAGTTAGGCAAGAACAGTGAGTTTAAAGTGATAGAAACTTGATGAGGACTTGCATCTCTAGTGATTTTTGAAAGATGGGACACTAATCCCCAGAAAGGGATTTGTGAAGGAAAGAGATATTTAGTAAATATTTGAGGAGGATATCGCTCAGCTATTGAATGACTCCTACAGCTGAAGAAAAAGACTCTGTATTTAGCTATTTAGATTTTCAAAGATAAAGTGTAAAGTTATGAATGTATTTAATAAAAACTAAATCAACACCTTGTCTCTCTTTCTGCTGATAGTGAATGTGTTTTTCTTAAATTTGTTTGTTTTGTTTTCTGGCAGCATCGAGAAGTTCTGTGCTGAAGGGATCCCTCTTTTGGGTGTACTAGTCCAGTCTAGACATCTGAGAACAGTAGTCCATGTGCTGGATAAAATTTTACCCTTGTTTTACTCTTGCCAGTATTACCTCCTGAAGAATGAGCAGTAAGCATTATATGTTCATAATACGTTCATTTTTAAATTTTATATATTTGTTTACTTAATTTATTCATAGTTGCAGTAAAAGTTAATAATAATCTTCTGGTTTAGATGCCTGACAGTCTCCCACACAGATCCTTAGTAAGATTTGGGTGCTGATGTAGATCAAGAACTGGTATTTAGTCCTGATGAGCAGCCTTGAATTACAGGCTGGTGTGAAATGTTCATACTGTGCCTAGTGTATGGCTGAGCTGGACCAATTAAATCTGCATTGTGGTTGTGAATCAAAGCCTTTCTATATGTGTCTCACCGGTGCTGTTGAGCTGGTTTTAAATTCTCTAGAAGCAGGCTTTCTATTTAATATGCAGTAAGGGATATTTTAATTTCATTTGTTGACATCCCTAGGTTTTTATCTTATGTGGAACTGTTCCTTCACCTGGATAGTGGAGTCCCTCAAGGAGTGACCCAGCAGGTTACCCATAAAGTGACACAGCACTTGACAGGAGTGAACTATGGAGAAAATGTTAAGCTGCTCAGTAGTATGATACAGGTGAGAAGATTATTTAAAACAGAAAAGGGGGAGAGAGTGTTAAAACCAAGCTTATTTGACTGAGTTAGTGTTAAAGGTTAGAAAGGGTACTGAACTTAGCAGTTCAGTCACAGAGTACCCTGTATCAAGCATTAGTAGTTGGATTTGGTTTCTTGAAATGCTTCTGCTTGAACTTGCCTAAATCTGGAAATGCATGTGACATTAACAACAATATTTACCTTTCAGACTTCTTGGAAAACTGATTTTCCCATACCAGGTCAAAACTGTTTTAAAAAGGAAATGTAAAATGCATCACTCCTTTCTTGTCTGTGTTATTTGAGGGATGCAGCAGAGGTATTAATGTTTGCAAGTTCTACTTTTTACCATTAATTTAGGGCCCTGGAATGGAAAAATGTCTTGAGTTAGGGAGAAGTAGTGTTTTTTTAAGTGCAGAGAGGTCAAAACCCAAGGCCCTCTAACATTAGAGAGGGATAATGGAAAGAGACCTACTCTGGGAAGGCCTACAGCAGCCTGGACTTTGGAAATAGGTGCTATTTATGCCTGCAGGTGTCCTGCTTAAGGCTTCTGTGTCTGTTTTTGCTGATTGCACAAGGTCCTCTGCTCTCTAGGCTTCAGAATCTGCAGAAGTTTGGAGGCTGAACATGACAAAGCTGTCCTTACTTGGATACAGAGAGTTTTGTTGTAAATTATTTAATTTAAGGATAGCCCCACAGCCTCAAGCAAGTCAAACAGTTCTCCAATAAATTCTAAAGCTTTACTCAGAGCTGCGATCTGTTGACCAGTTTTACCCTTTAATTTGTCAGACTCACATTTTTCTAAGTGACCATCCAAATGGAGTGGGGCCAGCTGCAGTCCTGGAGTTCTGGGTGCAGGTCCTCACCAGCCAGCAGCTGTGGCACAGGGACCGGGCCACGCTCTGCCTGCTGGATGACTTGTGCAAAGCTGCTTTTCAGTACAGCCAAGAGGACTGTGTGCAAAAACTGCTTTACCAGCAGCACAAGGTAAATAAATAGCCGTGGTGTTTTGGTGTTGCTGTTGGGTAAATGGTCAGCTCCTCTGTTGCGCAGTCGGGTTTTGATGTGAATGTGTTTTCCTGAAGTGCAACAAGAATGACTCTGAAACCCAAGGATGGTTTGGGTTGGGAGGGACCTTTACAGCCTATCCAGTTCCACTGTCCAGGGACACCTTCTGCTATCCCAAGTTGCTCCAAACCCTGTGCAAACTGTTCTTTAGCACTTCCAGGGATGAGGCAGTGACAGCTTCTCTGGACATGATGAGTTATGATGATGAGTGATGAAGTTACCTGATTTTTTTCTGAGTTGGTCAAGAAATTTTTTTTCTGAGTGGGTCAAGATTAATGAAATGTCTGATATTTTAATAATAATGATAATAATTACTACTAAAACCAGTTTAGAACGCAGTTTTCATTCATGTGAGTTCTGTTGTGGTTTGTCTTCTTTCATTTCAAATCTTTGATGGAGTGTTTAGGACAAAAATGGAGTGCCTTCTCCTGAAAAAAAACAAACACAGTTTCTGCAACAGGATTTTTTCACTGAAATAGAAAATCCAAGCAGTCATTTCAGTGGTTTCTGGCTGAGCTGAGGCTGGAAAGTAGCAACAGGATGTGGAAAGGAACCTGGATAAAAATGGAGTGATCCACCTGTAGCTTCTAAATCACTTGGTCATGAAAAAAACCCAAATGTTTTCTGTTTCTGTGCAGAATGCTTTGGGCTATCACTGTGACAAGGGTATGCTGTCTTCACTGGTCAGCTGGATTGTGGCAGGCAATGTCACACCATCCTTTGTGGAGGGCAATGCCAACTCCTCTCAGGTGAGTGCCATGATGGTGTTTTGTGATGGGAAAAGCAGCATACTGGTCTAGGGGTCTTTTTTCTTGTGATAAAATCCCAGTTTAGCCTAAGAGAATGCTATGGGTTTTTTGCACTATTGCACTAAAAGGAACATGGATATTTTGCACAGGGAGAGTTTGTCTAATTGCATCCAAGAATTCATATAGTAAGATTTATTAGTTAAATTTTCTTCTAATCTACTATTGTTCTGTTTAACAAGACAAAATCTCTAAAGCCTGACTTTTCTTTCAGATCAGTCTTTATCTGATAAATATTTTGAATTTGAGTTATCTTCTCTCTGCTTAAGTGAGCTCCTTATTCAAGCAAAAGGGAAAGAAAAACCTTGCAGTACCCCAGACAGAGATGGGTAGTGCAGGTGGAAGAGAGGAGATCTTGTTTTACTGAGTTTGAGAAGGTTGTTTCCTCTCTGAGGAAACTGTTTTAGGAGGGTTGTTTCCTCTCTGTTTTACTGAGTTTGAGAAGGTTGTTGAGCTCTCTGGGTGATTCTGTCAGTTGTGTCTGCTTTTCCCCTTCTTTTCCAAAATTGTACAAAGGGGAAGTTTGAATTCAAAGAGGTTTTGTTGTTGAGGTGTGATACTGCTTTTTGCAACTCTGCAGTGAGAATCCATCAAACACTTACTCCTCTTAAGAAATCATCAAGCTTCCTGATCCTGCCCCCTGCCATTTTGTTATCAGTATTTTTATCATTTCTGTGTTGTCCAGGTCTGGTTTGCATGGACGGTATTAAATATGGAATCAATATTTGAAGAAGATTCACAGCTTCGCAGAGTTGTGGAGGGGGAGCTGGTTATCAATGCTTTAACTCCTGATCAAGCTTTGAAGGTGAGAGAACTGGTCATCTCTTTTCATTAAAATGAGAGGGAACTGCTGGAGAAAAGTGTTCCCTTGTATAATTTAGTTTTTCTCTTATGTTACGTTTTTACCAGGATAAATGTATAAATAATGCTTTACTTGGCTGTGCAGGAGAAAATACACTGCAGGGAAATTTTCATTGACATTTTGAGTGTATTTGAGTTCTTTTACATTTACAAGCCACAATGGAAATACCCGATTTTACTAAATATCAATATTTACAGAAAGCTGATTTGTGCTTTTGCATAATTTTCTGGGTCATCTAAACACCTCACAACCTTCAGTGGATTTATCTATACCCCTGATATGGGGAGTGCTTATTTTTCAGGTGGGAAAATGTGTCTGTATTTCAAACAGATGATTTCTCAGATGACCTGAATAGTGCAGAAGACTGGCCTTTACTTTTCTCTGTTTTCTGAATTATTTTCCAAGGCTTTCAAAACTATTTAGGTCTCTCCTTTAACAAGGCACTTAATCAGCTGTACTTCAGGCTACATTGCAGCCTTTTTCAGCTTCTTTGCCCAAATTCAGTTACAAACTCTGGAGGAAAGCAAGTGAAAACCAAAGCTGTACATTCTCAAAGTGTAACTTTTGGCCCATCCTTCATCTCGGCTGTTTCAGTGCGTTTCAGTGAAGGAGGTGGCTTTGTGAAAATAGGTTTGCTTGGCCTGTGACAAGTACATGTCTTGCATCCTTGGAGCTGGTCTGGAGAACATTTGTTCTTTGGCTTGCATGTCTTGATTTAGCTGGAAAACAAAAGGAGTGTGGGCAGTGTGTGGAAAAGAGGTTTGGTGTAGGGGATGAGGAAGTGCCAGGGTCTGCTCCCAGTCTTGGGAGCTCAGAAAACCTCCCATTCCCCTGCTTCAGGCACAGTCCAGGGGAGCTTGGAGTGGGACTGTTTAACAATTTAGTGGGTCTGTGGTGTTGCTAAGATGGGATGCTGCTACTCATAGGTTGCTTTGTTTTTGTTCTGCTTTTGCTTCTGTGTTCTTTCTTCACATTAGTTATACTTTGCATTTTGAATTTTCACTAGAGCTGTATTAAATGTAATCTGGAAAAAGCTAAAAGAAGCATGCTGGAGATCTAAACTGGGGACATGTACTTCTTTGAGGAAGAACAGTAATTAGCTGTAATTAACACCAGGGCCCATATGTTTGCCTTGTGTCAGAGCCATCATGCTGGGGGTTTGTAAGCATCAGAGATGTAGGTCTGCTCTCCACCATAACTGTGAGATGGGCAGCTCATCCTTCAGGGCCTGTAACAGATGTGTGACTGCTTCCAAAGTTTTCTCCTCTGTAATTACCAAGTGTTCACACTGTGTTAATCTGCTCAGTTAACCTGTGACAGCCTGTTACAGCACCACACTGTCTGGAAATGTTGTTTCTGCAGAAAGCCCAGACCCAGCTGAAGCTGCCCATCGTCCCTTCCCTCCAGAGGCTCATGATTTACCGCTGGGCTCACCAGGCCCTTGCTACCCCTGCAGATCACCCTCTCATGCCACTGGTCTGGCAGAAATTCTTCCTCCTGTACCTTCACCGACCAGGACCACAGTATGGGTGAGTCTGACCTGCTCCAGCAGATTATCAAGCACTAATTAAGTGAGAGTCAGTGCATTACACTGACTGCTCCTGAAAGCAGTGGGTAGCAGCAGCTTCTCTGGTGAAACAGTTTGTCTGCAGAGATGCTAATTTGACATTTGCAACAAGACTTAGTTACGCATTTTTGTCCATTTTTAGATTACCTGTAGATGGCTGTATTGGAAGACGCTTTTTTCAGAGTGCAGCTCATGTTAACTTGCTAAGTGAGATGAAGCAGCGACTGACAGAGGTGGCAGACTTCCACCACGCTGCCAGTAAAGCACTGAGAGTGGAGAGTCCTGAGGGCAGTGACAGGTCACCAGAGAAGACCAGCTGCTCACCTGATTACCTGACTTCACCTGAGCTGCATAAGGAACTTGTCAGGTAAAAAAAGCCTGCCCAGTTCCACGTTAATGAATGCAACTGCCTGAGTTAACTGCTACAGCACAGTCGTGGCTGTGTGAGGAATGTAGGGATGTTACCTTAGATGTACTTCAGGCACTTATTAAAACATAAGATCATAGAATATTCAGGTTTGAAAAAGCCTTCCAAGATTATCAAGTCCAGCACTTAACCCAGCACTGTCAAAGCCACCACTAACCCATGTCCCCAGGTGCATAGCTGGGCTCAAATCCATTCCTCTGTTTGCATTTGTTTAGTTTGAGAGGGGGCTGGTTTTACTACTAAAAATAAAACATGGTTGATAGGCTTGTCACTCCCTTCAGGGGAAAAACTTTGCTTTTTAATGAATGGTAACCCCATGCTGGCAAAATATTTATTATTTAGGCATATATGCTACTCATATGTACATCACTAGCTATAAATGTAAAAGGCTATTTGGTGTGTATATATGTTTGTCACAGACCAGGGCCTGAGTTTGTCTGAGTAAGATTACTTCATCAGGTAACTTACTGTGGTCTTCAGCACATGGTTCAAGCACTTTTCTTAGTTAGCAACCCAAAGGTGAGCTCTGCCGAGTGTGTTCTGTGCCACCTGAAAAATGGTAAATCTGCTTACCAAAACCCGCCACAGGATTCCGTTTTTATCTTGGAGCAGGCTAAGGAGGGGGACACAGTCACTCACTGATACTCAGTTGGTGAATTCCCACTTTTGTGAGGTATAGTAGCTCCTCAGAGATATCTATACTCATGTTCACTGAACTGAGGAAGTATGTGAATATTGTGAGGAAACAGTTGAAAGGATTATTTAAATAGAGTCCCTTGTTCAGGAGTCCTGGATGTGTTGAATCTGAGCTCCTGCTCAGGGTTCCCCTCAGCACTCAGTAGGTACTGTACAAACAAATGAGGGAGATCATAAATCCCACTTGATAGTCTGTGAAAAATAATCCAGAGATGGTCACCGAGTGAACTTGATTAATATTTTCAGTCTTTCATTTCAAATAAGTTTCCTGCTCCAACAGAAAACCGGAGTGCTCTACGCCCAAATAAATCTTATACTCTGGAAGTTTAATGACCTGTCTAGTTTCCTAGACAGGAGGGAAATTATTGGTAGTGTTTATAGGGGCTGATTCTTGGAACTGGTCTACTTCCATTTTTTCACCAATGACACTGATGAAGGAAGCAGGAGTTTGCTAGTGATATTTAATACCACAGTGTGAAGATTTAATGGCATTCTAGTGCTTCCTTGTCAGGAAGGCTTGGATGGTGTGACTGTGAAAATGATAGCAGTTGGTGGAATGATGTCAGCTGAAAAAAGGTGTATTTATGTTAAAATTTTAACAAAGGAGGAAATGAGAATGAACTAGTAATGAATGAAACTCTGAAAAGAAATTAAAAGATGTGACTTATGCATGACTTTTTGGAGAAGGCACTGCAGAGAGATTCTGGCATAAGTCCTGGGTCTTATGCTAGTTTGCATAAATGTTTTCCTTTTCAGAATTTGTTCTCTTACTCTTTGTTGCTACCCTTCATATTTTTCTAAGTGCCTCCTTTCCTCTATGGCTCTTTAACTTGGCAGTAAATGAGTGAAAATGCACCCAAAATATCTTCTTTTTAACCATGCCATCTTGTAGCATTATTTGTTGCCCTAATTCTAACTTCAGAACAATCAAATTCACACTGATTTTTTTCCTTTTTTTTCTCTTTCCCCCCCCCCCATCAGGCTTTGTAATGTTTTAATTTTGTGGTTGGAAGAAGAGAATTTCCAGAAAGGAGATACATACATTCCCTCTTTACCAAAGCAGTATGATGCACATAGACTTGCTAAAGTCATGCAGAATCAACAGGTGGGTGGCTAAAAACACTGAAAATCTATAATTTAAAGTCCACTTACTAAAATGAGTCTTTGAAATCAGTGAGAGAGTTGTGTTACTGGTCTTTAATACACATACAGCATGTATGATACCTTCATGGCTCTAACTTTTTCCCTAAAATCCTGTGCTATGCCAAATTCCCTTCCTTTATGTTTGAAAGAGAACTTAGATGTAGCTTTCTTGCATATCTGTCATTTCGTGCAACACAACCATTTTTCTGTACTGCCCTGTAATTATTTTTATGTTCTAAGTTAGTATTAGAGGATTATTTAAGTTGCAGCTTTAAATAACAAAAGACTAGAAGCCAAAACCTGCTTGTGTTGGTAGTCTGTGAAATGTCACATTCCAAATATAAGTTAGTGAGTGTGTATTATTTGATTCTTGAAGTATTCTTCTATTATTCTGTTCTTCAAGTCTAAAGATTTATTTTGGAAGAGCATTTCCTTATGCTTGCTCTCTTTTCACTCCTCTGGTATATATGACTACTGGAAATGCAGCCTGCTTTAGCCTGGCTGCAGTTAATCATGCCATGTTTTAGACTACCTTGGTCTCTTGTATTCCCTTTTCAGGAGCAGATTTTTAATAATCTGTCTTTTCCTTTGTCTATATGTTTTAGAAATTATACCATGTGTCAGGTTTCATCTCTAAGTGTCACAAATGCTTTTCAGTAGATATCTATATATGTAGTAAAAATAGTTCAGTGTTTTTCTTCAGTTTAGTTTTTTTGCCCTTAATAATAGATTTCCTGTGATGTAAAACTGCAGGGTGTGCATTTTATGTACTTACTTTAGTTTTACAGATATTAGGATGGGTGGACAGCACATGGTGCTGACCAAAATGGGTGATAATAATTTAATTCTTGTGTGCTCCAGGATCTGTGGATTGAATATGTCAATGTGGAACTCATACACCATGAGTTTCAGGAAGCTCTGAACCTTTGGCTGCAGGTTCAGCTTGAATCACATCCAGCCTGTGCTTCTGTGGGGGAAACAGATTTCACCAACCCATCATCAGGTAAGAGATAAAAATACTGTTAAGGAAACTGCACCTTAAAAAATTAGTGGGATGTCAAAGCCCTGGTTTCTTTAGGAGCTTGATGATCCCTGTCAATAAAGATGTTAATATGGTTTGTTTTCTGTGGGTACAATATTTTCCATAAAGTTGTCATGGTTTTCTCACTAAGATTTTCCTGTGAGAAGCTGACATTGATGCTTTTTGGCTTCAAGTTTGCCACATCACAGAGCAGAGCTAGGGCCTCATGGCCAAGCTCCTCAAAAGTTCCTCTGCACAGAGTGTGCTCCAGACATTTTCCCAAAATTTAGAGAGAGAGAGGTGCAAGCAAAGGTAAAACCAGCTGTACCTGAAGACATATTGTTTCTGGATATTTTAAGTTTAGTTTTCTTTGTTAGGTTTTTTTTGGGTGTTGTTTTTCCCCGTGTGTTTCCCCTGGAATTTTGGCATAGTGAAAGGGGTGCAGAAGGGGTGACACTCATAGCTGTTGCATTAATGATATGGAGAGATTGGATTTGAGGCTGATCCAAAGAAGAGGAAGGAGTGAGGGAAGAGAATGGAGCTGGAATAGTTTCACAGGTGAATTTACACTGTTAGGACAAAGAAATAGAATGGAAATCAGCAGAAGGAGAGGGCTGACCCAGAGAGAGGCTGTGCTCTGAGAAGGAATTGACACTGATAGACTAGAGGTGAGGATCAGGTTAGGGAAAGGAAGATGAATTTTGCTCAGAATTTTGTCTGGGTGCCTGTGTCAGATGCAAAATAAATGGAGTGATGGAAAACTGGAAGTTAGGCATGTTTGGGGAAAACAAGAAAACCAGTGGGTCTTTTGATCCTAATCTTTGTGTGATAGAAGAGCTGGTTATGAAAATTAGCTGTGTGAAATCAATATTTGACAAAAATAAGAATATTAGTTGAGTGATTTTTTTTTTTAAAGAGGGAAACCTGAGAAATATTTGTCTGCAGTTAAAAATACTTCATGCAAAAAACCAAATGTTTTTGTTCCGTTTCTCCTAAACTTTTCTTATTGACCAAACTTGCTTCTGCTTTTCTTTTTTAATTTTTTTGTAGCCAAAGCGAGAATCATGAATAATTTGAAGAAGCTTGATACTCCCAAGCCCCCTCTGCCTCTGCAGACCATGAAAGCTCCTGTGCCAGTGATTTCCTCTGCCACTCTCGTGAGCCAGAAAGACGCGATCCAGCTCATGCGCAGGGACCTGAACATCCTGCAGCAGCACGCCAAGTGAGTCATGTCTGTGCTCCTTGTGCCTCTCCAGTGTGTCCAGCAGTGCCTTAAAATTATCATGGAGTCACAGAATGGTTTGGGTTGGGAGGCACCTTAAAGCTCAGCCCATCCCACCCCTTGCCATGGGCAGGGACACCTTCCACTATCCCAGATTGCTCCAAGCCCCATACAACCTGGCCTTGGACACTTCCAGGGATGGGGCAGCCACAGCTGCTGTGGGCACCCTGTGCCAGGGCCTCCCCACCCTCAGAGGGAGCAATTACTTCCTAAAGATGCCCTTCACAGCGTCCTCATTTGTGGTGTTAGCACAAGATTGTCAGTACTTGACTTCTGCTTCTTGTCCCATTCGTTTTCTCTTTCTTTCGGTCTATCAGGTTATTATTCTACTTCTTCAACTGACATAGGAGCGCACAAGTCTTATCTAATGACTGAGATTACATCAGATCAAACTTATTTTCTCTTTTGGCATATTTCCTGATCTAAAGCCTCCTTTTAGGCTTGATTTGTTGACAATGAGTTATATAACCCTAAGGTAGTAGCTGCAAAGTGAAGCACCCAGGAGAGAAATCTGATTTCTGGTTCTGCAAACTTTGTGAATTAAAGACATGAAAGACACATTCTGTTTTTAATATTCCAACTCTGATAATCCAGCTGAATTATTTTTCAATCACAACTGGTCAATCTATAGCTGTTCTTACCTAATGTAGTAATTTAATAACAATATTATGAACCAGAACAAAAGCTACTAAGCCCATGAGAAGCTGAGTCTAAACAATTCCAATATCAATTTTAGGTGGAGTCTCTTTTTCCTTTTGGTTTTTTTTTTTTTTTTTTCCACTTTTGACTGAATCCTCACACTCCAGCTTTTTGAAAATTGCACTTCCTATAGAGATTCTCTTCGGTTTCCTTCCAGGTTGTCATATCTAGTAACTCAAAAGAACTCACACATACTTGAGTAGTTTTGTTCTTACGAACCTGTTGGTTGTTTTTGTTTGTTTGTTTGTTTGTTTGTTTGTTTGCTTTGAAGTGCTATTA
The DNA here is from genome assembly GCF_024509145.1 of Vidua macroura. Classification (NCBI taxonomy): domain Eukaryota; kingdom Metazoa; phylum Chordata; class Aves; order Passeriformes; family Viduidae; genus Vidua; species Vidua macroura. Next base: position 2,843,001 of record NC_071611.1, read on the forward strand.
CTTTGAAGTTTTAGCTCAATTTCATTTAATAACCTTTTATGTTTTCCAGAAAAGTGTCATGAGTCTTAGTGCAGCACATTAAATTGAAGTCTCCTCTCTTACAAATTCTCAGCATTGCTGTTTTCAGGAAAGATTTTGGTAATTTTATTAATAAATGCCTTTCAGAACTGCAGCTCTCTGGGAGTCTCAACATGTTGCTCTGAACAGTGAGATTTTGGACACGGTGCCTAAGCTGTATGTCAACAGGGAGGAGCAGATCACTCTCCACCTGGAGTGCCGGGGAACTTCAAACAAAGGCTGCCAGGGAGCAGCTCAGCTCACCATCCAGGTTAGAGGCATGGCATCACCTCTGTTTTGGGGCTGGTGAACATAGAGGATGAGTGTGAAATGGCTGAATTATCACAAAAGTGGTAGCATTTGACCAAATAAATCCACGCACATATTAGTGATCTGAAACACCTCATGTGTAATGCTCAAAAGGAGAAGCAGATCAACAGCTGAAGAATAAGTTGTTGCATAATTTGTTTCACTGGTGGCATCTGTTCTAAACAGCTTCCCAGTGTAGGGATGTGGGAATTTGCTTGCTAATAGGAATAGAAGCATGAAAATGTTTATGGAAATACTCCCATGTTGCTTAGTAAATTAATTTTTTGATCCCCTCTAAGTTTCAGTCCCTGTGGATTAAAAGGCTGAGATAAAAGACGTGAATTCTATTAGTGTGTGTGATAATTAATTAAAAACGTGACCAAGGATGTGTGCTTGGGAGCGATGTACTAAATGTGATGAAAGCTGTCATGGGGAACGCCATCCAAATTCAGAGTTCTCTGACTGGACTCTGCTTCGTTTTTGGAAATAGCTGCAACATGGGGGAGTTCTAGCAAAACCGTGTTAATTCTGCAATGAATGTGTGTCTTTTTGTCATTCAGTTTGAAGGGAAGCACAAAAATGAAGCAGTGAGCCAGCAGCTTCATGCTTTGCATAAAGAAGTGAGACAGCTGCAGGCAGAAGCCATGAAGCCACCTTCCCTGGGTGTTGTGGAAGCAGCTGTACACGTGGAGAATTTCATAACGTAAGTTGTTCAGATGCTGCTCTGGGTAGTGGTGTTTGTGCTTCCATTTTGGTGTGTTAGAGTTAAAATGTGGAGCCTGTTCGTGTGTTTTTCGTCATGCTCATCAGCTCGGGCCAGCAACAGAGCTGGAATCCTGAGACCTGTGTGTTTGTGGCACAGTAATTCTTATTATCAGAAGGTCACTCAGGCTCAGCAGGGCACACACTATTGTGTGTACTTCTCTTTATTGTTTTCTACTTCTTTTTATTGTTCTGTGCATTATAATAGCCCTCCTAATCCTGTAAAAGGACACTGAGTGATGACAAGGATGCTGTGCTAAACTTTAGGAAGTGGCAAACTTGTAACACAGCTGTCTCAGCCTTAGGCTAAATTACATTATTTGAATATGACTCTCTATGGGTTTTTCTTCATTATAGTGCAGGACATAAATCTTTAATAGACCGCTAAAATTTGAAGTAGTTTTTCAATAGGTGAAACAAAATGGTGCAGTAGAAGTGGGCTAGATAATACCACTTTTTTTTTTGAGAGGGGGTATGAATAAAATAGGGTTGTCCAAGGCCCTCTTCCTCACTTTTACAGTTCATCCCAGAGGTCCACTTTAGCAACTTCATCCTCAATCTTCCAGATTTCTGCTGGGAATCTCTTAGTGTAGCTGGTTTACTATAGAGTGTAATGATTGTAAAAGTAAAAGATGTATGTACTACTTCTGCTTGTTCATTCTTGATCATTAATCTGAAAAATTCTGTGGATGAGCTAGTTCTTGGGATTTATGTCTGTGGAATTGCATCTTCTTCACCTGTTTTAATTCAGATTTAGTGAAGACAGGGGTTTGGTCTCAAAGAAACTTTTACTTGGCAATGCACAAGAAAAGATTGATTCTGTTTTAATTCTTTTATTGTTGAGCCTGTGAAATAAAAATGGGGTAGTTCCTCTTGCAATACCAAGTCTGCTGAGATGCCATCAGAATATGAGGAGTACATGATTTAAGGGAGAAATAATCCATTGGAACTGTCCTTTGGAAATCTTTCAGGAAGATTTCTGACTCTGATTATGGAGACATTCTAAGGTTTGGAAGTATCCATTTCAGGCAGCAAAACTACATGAGCTAAATCTGTGTCTTTTCAGTCTAGATATGAGAAGGAGGGATACTCAGGGAGTATAACAAATACTCATCTCAAGGCTATATATTGGCAAGAAACTTTTCTTTATTGTCATAGGTTATTCTCTGTATGTAAATTTAATTTGCTTTTGACTTATTTTTTTTAGGGCCCTGATAAATATATACAAGGTACAGCCTATGCCTGCAATCAAGAAAGTTGGAATTGGTTTGTTTTTTACATTGGTAGAATATGTGTGTGATGAAACTCAACGTAATCCTCCCACAAGACAGTTCTTCACATCCTGCATTGAGATTCTGGGACAAGTGAGTTTATTTCTGGAATATGAAAATATTTTCTGAATTTTTAAATTTTGATTTTTGACGCTTATTCCAACTTCACTGCTGGTAATGGGTAGGGGGAGGTAGTTCTAAACACATTTACAAGCCTTAAAAGTTAATTTCTAAGCTTCTGTCCCATTTTGTTTTCAACTAATTGTGTAATGTACACAGTCTTTAGGAGAGGTGAAGCTTGCATTTAAGCAAAATAAAAACTGTTGTTCTGAGGTGCCTCTGCTTAGTGTTAATAAATTGTCATTGTGTTAGTTAAATGCTGGAGTTTTGGGCAGGTAACAAAGGTTTGGATACTTCCTGTTGATAAAAGTGTGTTTCAGCATAGACTTTGCTTTTACCTGTCGCTTTCTGTTTGATGCACATCTTGTCAACCTCTGTTTTTAGATGCTTTTCTTCTGCAGCCTTGCAGTGTTCTCTGTGTAGTGAGTTATATCAGATGTTTGCTGGTAGAGAAGACAAGGGCTTGGTGGTGGTGGTAATGTTTGCTCTGTTTGTGCTCTGAGAAAAATCATTAGCCTCTGCTTTGGGTCCAGATACTTTTATCTTAGATACAGCTTATTTCAATGTGCAGCTGTCCTTGAGCACCTCTAACAGCTGAAGTACTGAGAAGTTCTTCACAGCTGTAATTCTGTTAAATTTGTCCTATTATCAAGCAGGGCTGGTGAAATCAGGATTAATTTTCTTATGCTGTTCCATCAGAAAAAGTGATATTTTGGGTATTTTCAGACAACATATGCTATCACAAATGCTTGTCTAAAGTGAGCTAGGAAGACATGTTTGTTCTGTGTTACATCTTGTGGAATAACAGCATTTAGTTGATGTTAATCTTATAATTTCAGTCTCTTGTTTTTGAGAAAAACTTCCCTTTTTTATAAAAGGACCAAAACTGTGGGTGTCTCAACAACAAGCTTAAGAGGTGTATTTTACAGTTGACTGATATATGGCTGTTATTTTTTCCACCGTTCCCACTTCTCTCAGGTGTTCATCAGTGGGACCAAATCAGAGTGCAGGCGTCTGCTCCAGACGATCCTGCAGAATCGGAGGCTCTGTACTCTGCTTTCTCCTTACTTCACTCCTGTAGCCTCTCCCAGTGAATTTGTGACTTTATACGAAAAAGTCGTGGCCTTTCTGAGTGAGGATAACAGCGACGTTGTCTTCATGCTGCTGACAAAGGTGAAGTCTGGTTTTTGGGGTGTTCTTTGCCTAAAGACCATGTCCTTAAGCTAAAGAGGGAAGTGGTGCAAATCTGGTACTTCAAAATAGCATTGGCAGGTTCTGTAGAATGGTTACTGTTACATTTATACATACATACATTTATACATACATACTGAATGGTTAAGTGTTACATTTAAGCTCAAGAGGGGCTGGAATCCAAAGCAAATAGATTAAGTAGCCTTTTCTAGCCCAGATAGTATCACTATGTGCTTCCCAGGGCTTACTGCTGAAATTAAAACCATCTCTTGATGACTTCTGCCTGGTATCTCTGCAAAGGCATTCATTACAATAGCCAGGGAATGCCAGGTATCTAACAATCAAAACAAAATTTGGGACAGTGTCTGTTTGGCACCCGCATCCTTCCTGCCTGTCTTAAAACAGAGTAAGGTAATGGCAAAGATGTGATTTACACATCTCCTGTTACTATTGATACTGCCAGTGGAGAAATTAATGTAACACATGGCCTTTGATACTGCTCTGATTCTGCTCTTCAGTTACAGGGAGACAGCTGGGAGCAGCAGGCCGTCTGTCCTGGGCAGGGCTCTGAGCTGTCCATCGTGGCAGTGGCCAGTATTGTCCCTGCTGACCAAGGTCTGAGCAGGTGCTCAAGGGCTGCAAAAGCTTTGCTCCTCCACCTGAAAATGTATGGACTGTGGGCATCAGTCCAGTTTAACGCTTGTGTGGAAACTCAGACACATCTTTGAATCTGAGCCCCTTGCCCAAGGGCTGTTCCATAGATCTGGAGACTTCTGCAGTATGCTAAATCATAGCCTTTGGAGAGTGATGTTGGGAGTTCGGGCTAACAAGATGCGAATTCATGAGGTTTTTCTTAGATTCATAAAAATGTCATGATTTAATTTCCCTGGTGACTTCTCCCTCCTCCCAAAGGTGTGGTGTCTGTTGAATCTCCTGCTCACAGATGCTCTCTGTGCTCTGTTGTAGTTTGACCTGAGCCAGTGGTTGAGCGTGGCCAAGCCACCTCTCTCAGAGCGCACCCAGCTCCTGGAGTCCATTCACTTGGCTCTCAATGCATGTGGCCTGGAACCTGAAGAAGATATTTTGATGCCATTTAATATCTTCTGCAAGCATTGGACTAACCTCCTCCAGTATCAGTTCCCTGACCACTACAGTGATTTCTTAAGGTTGTTCGTGCAAAGTGAGTATCTGAGGTGATGCATCCTAAGCCTTTGTGCAGAACCCTTCTGGCTTAAAAATATGAACTCTGTGCAGTAGAGTTAAACTGCAGAATGATTTACAGTTCCTTAGGTTTCTGTCTAGGGCATTTTTATATGCCTTGCTATGTAATGTGTTTTTTTTTAGATATATTGTAGCTCTTGCATGGGTCAAGGCACACACATCAGTGACAACAGATTTTCCAGCCCATGTAACAGGAGAAGGATGGAGGAGAGTCTTCTGTTAGTGGAAGCACCTATTAATGATGGTCATGCCATGGTCTGTAATGCAGAACCCTTGTTTTTGATTACCCTTCAGTATCAGGTGGACAGCTGGAATTATGAAGATGTGTGACTGATGCTGAAATCTGCTGAAAATGTCCTGGTTGACATTTGATGCCACCATATTCTGATGTGCCCCTCAAATAAGAATGAAAGTGCTTCCCTTTGTCAAACCATACCTGCTGAGGGAGCAGCTGTCTCTTAGTGGGTATTTGCAGCCAGGGATGAACAAAGTGCCTGGGAAGTGTCTAAGAAGAGAAACATGTAGATGCTAAAAAGAAATGTTGATTACATTTGCAAACTAGAGATAATCTCTCACCCTTAAACTTTGGGCTTTCAAACTCCCACTTCACCTAATTTTTCATGTAGCAGGGAGCTCTTATTTCAACCTTTTTTGACTTGTTTGGAGAAGGGGACTGACATCTTTCTGGTTTTCACAAGTGCATTCCCTTCTTTCTCCTAAGGCTCATCAGAACAGCTTCTAAGCCCTGACTGCTGGAAGGCATCACTTCAAGCTTTGGGGTGTGATTCAGCAGTGGCTGAGCAGGGCAGTTTAAAGAAAAGTGATTCTGCTGAAGGTCCTGTAAAAACTCTGCTCTCCATAGAACAGGTGGGTGCCTTTTGGGCTGATTTATGTTTTTCAGGTGAAACAGATGCCCTCCAGTGACAGATAACACTGCCCTGCAGCCTTTCTGTCTGCAGCTATTAATAGCTTCCTCTTTTTACAGGTCAGAGAGACAATAGAGTGGCTTTCTGCATCCTTCTGCAAACTCCGACTGGCCTCAGTGGACTTCAGGACTTTTGGCCTGTTTTCAAAATGGACTCCTTATGTGGCTGAAGTGAACACATTCCTGGAGTATCTCATTAAACAACTGATTGACACTGAAGTTGCTAATTTAGCCCAAGAGCCTGTTGGCAGTAGCAGAATTTTAGCAGGTAATGTGTCTTTAAAGTAAATTACTTAAGAACAGACACCTGATTGCTCTAATTCCCTCTGTTAAGGGCCACTTAAATATACAGTAAAATCTTCTTTGCATTTGTGCAATAATGATAATATTAAATTACAGATGGGAAATGTTGCTGCTACTTCATGTACTTCATGGCCATGTAGGACTTTATAACCTGAGAGGAAGCTTTTTTAATATTTGAGCTTGCTTCAAAATTATTTTATGAATCGATTGTACTTTCCTAAAAAAAAATAGAGTCTTTTGCACTGAGAAGATGTTTGGAGGGAGACACTACTGAATTTCATCATGCATGATTTAAATCTGGAAAAAGTCAGCTTTTACTTTTTTTTAAACTAATTTTAATTTAAATATTAATTAAGACATTTTAATATGTGCAGGTTTAAAGTGTCAATCGTTATAGCCCCCATAATCTCTGTTGTGTTATTAAAGGTGTACTAGTAAAAGATCTTAACAATGCAAAATACTATGATGGTTGTTAAAACAGCCCTTTTGTTAACTTGAGTTATTATTAAGCATATTGTATTTTAAATTTTTATTTGACCAGAAAGGACTGATTGAATGGTTGGACTCAATGATCTTAGAGGTCTTTTCCAGTCTTGATTATTCGATAATTCTGTGAATGTTAGAATGGAAAAGGATATTATATGCAGATTTAGAAAAGTGTAATATGTTCACTGTTTTTGATTTGAAGGAAAAAAGTAACTTTGTTTTGTTTCCTTTTAGCATTGCAGTCATTGTACTCAGTCATTGCTGGACTCTTTAAACCATGGATACTGGTCTTGGAGAAAGAAGATGCAAGGTATATATTGCATTTTAAAATTAAACAAATTTTTGCTAAAGTAGAGACTTTAGTCCTGTAAGAATGGCTTTCATTATTACCTGTTTTTTAATAATTTGTGACTGTCTTGCCTTCCATTTAAATAACTCTCACTTTGTCATTTCCTTAATAATTACAGAACTAATTCATGACCCACATAAAATTTTCCAAGTTTTGGATAGAATAATTAATTTAGATATGAGAAAGATCTTGTAACAATGTGAGCAAGGCTTGATTATTTGAAGGGTTTCACTCAGTTTTAAAAACACTAAAACTTGAATTCCGGATTCCTGTTTTTTTAGCTTCCATAATATCTATAACACCTGTTTAAAACAAAACAAAAAAGCCAAACAAATACAACCCCAAATGCCAGTGGTATATAAAGAAACTTTAGGCTAAATGAATACTGTGGTGATCTATTGCCTTGTGTGCCTCTGTCTTCACATGAGAAGTTACTTATGCTTCTGCACATTCAAATTTTGCTTTCTTTTAAAATTAAAAGCTTTTGGAGTTGTGAGTGCAGCCTTCAGCACTGAAGTTAGAAGGTTGTTTGCAGTTGGTGAATAATGTCATTGAGAAACTCTGTTGTTTCAATTCTGTTATGAAATATCAAACAAACAAGTAATTTCTGGTTACTCGGTGGATCTTCATTGGGATAGTGAATTATGCAGCTCTTCTAAAGAAGAGGAGAGTCCCAAAAAAGCTGAAGGGGAGGACTGCTGATACCTGTACTTCACTGCTTTAGAGTACTTAAATTGCAAATACTTATGCTCAGGTAACTGAACACTGAAATTTGTGTTGTGCTTCTTTTCAGCAGCCAGCCCTGCTATCCTTGGCTGGAGAGTGACACTCCTGTAGCCTCCACCATGGTCTGTCTGTTTGCAGATTGCATCAAGCTTTTGCATGAGAGCTTCAAAGGTGAGCATGAAATCCTAAGCCTCCCCACTTGTTGATGTGGAGGAAAAAAATACTAAAGTTTAGTGTGCTTTTTTTTTTTTTGAGTGTAATTTACAAGTTGTTAATCTTCAAAAATAGACTTCCTTCTGAAATCAAGTTTTATCTGAATTTTTTTCTGTTGTTAATTCGGCTATTTTCTTTGATTCTAGAAAAGCTGTTGCCAAGTCACCATGGGGCTCTCTGGTTACACCTAATGCATTACTGTGAGTGTTGCACAGCCCCCAGAATGCCAGAGTTTATTCTCTATGCTTTCCACACTGAGTTCAGAAGGCTTCCATGGAAGGAAATGCATCCAGACCAGATGCTTATGGAAGAGTTCTTTAAAGTGAGTTTGTGGCATCTGTTGAATTAAGTTCATAGTCAGTGCTGCCCTTGAAAATAGCTGGAGAGCAGGAGACAGTTCTATTAGCAAGTAGGATTTTAAAGTTTGTTTTTAGCATTCACAGCTGCTCAATTTGTGATGGATTTTTGTGAAGGAGTGCTTTTGAGTCTTAGACAAAGTTGGGGCGAGCTGTACAGCTCCCTCTTTGTTGATCTGCTGGAGTGTCTCATTTTTTGCATATGTATTTAATCTTTTTAGTTAGATTTAATATTTTTGGCCATGTTTGCCATGTTGTTCTCACTTCCAAGTTGTCTGAGACATGGTAAAGCTACAAGAGAGAATGAAATGATGGAGAAAAGACATTTGTCTGCTTCTCTGCTGACCTAAAATGCTGCTGTAGATTTACAGTTGGCTAAGGAACTGGAAAGTATAAAAGTACTTAAGACTTACATAATTTTATGCACATGTCTTTTTCCCCTTTCTCCTTCCTAGATCGAAAGAGGCAGCCCCAAGAGTTGTTTCTTGTTCTTGGGTTATGTTTTATGTGAAGTAAACTGGGTCAGTGTCCTCTCTGATGCCTGGAATCCCAACCCTCACCCTCAGACTCACAGCATGATTGTGTGTTTGCTGTATATGATGGTCCTGTTGGCAAAGGAGGAACAGCTTATAGGCGAAGAGGTAATTTTTGTGACGGTTCAAACCCATCTCTTAAAAGAAAAATAATCCTTTACTAGAAAGTACATGAGATGTTGTCACTAAATCCAGTTCATTGCTTTTGGAGGAGTCTTCAGAGGGTCTTGATCGTCTTCAAAAAGTCCCATTTCACATCTGCCAGCTTTCTTCCACTTGCAGAATCTTCTGCTTTCCATTTCCTCTGAGATGGATGCTGCACAAGATGCTGCACCAAGATGTCACTGGCAGCCTTTGACCATTGTTATATTTCAGTTTAGGAAAATTACCAGAGTTCACATGCTTTTACCTGAATGTGTTTGCTTATCAGAAGCTTCTCAAGCTTCAGAAGATAGCTGTTTGCACATTCTTGAGTCAGCCTCAGGAATTCCCTCCTTCCCTCCAGCAGTGTGTTAAACTGACCCACTGTCAGGAGGTTTTTGCCTCCCAGAGCACTCCTGTGACACCTTGATCTAAATCTCAAACTTTCTCAGCCCTGTGTTCCAGGACATGAACAACCTGAGGAGTACTTGTTGTACCAGTGTCACATTCCTGTAGAAGTAGTGTAATTTGGGTGGGTTCTGGATTGTCACCACAGTTCCAGTATTTGCTCGTTCTAAAACCTGCAAAAACATAGAATAGGATGTAGAATATCCTTAGTTGGAAGTAATCATCCAGTCCAGCTCCTGTCCCTGCACAGACACCCCAACAGTCCCACCCTGTGCATCCTGGCAGTGCTGTCCAAAGGCTCCTGGAGCTCTGGCGGCCTCGGGGCCGTGCCCATTCCCTGGGGAGCCTGGGCAGTGCCAGCACCCTCTGGGGAAGAGCCTTTCCCTGATACCTAGTCTAAACTTCTAACAAAGCTCCATACCAGTTGCTGTTTCTCTGTGTCCAGGGGGCTCTTTTTTACTGCAGATGTTTAAGAATAGATGGGAGCTGCCCATAGACAGAGAGACTTTTACATCTGCTGACTTGCACTGCCTGTGTGAGCTGTGAGGCTGCTGTGCTGTTCAGGGTGGTACTTAGGGGAATAACAGCATGAGGAGTCCCCAGGTTGGTGGATGATTCATTAAATGGAAAATGAGGGAGACAGTTTCTCCTGTGAACTTACATTAATGCATTTTCAAAAATAATATTATTTTAATGCCTGTTTTAAGCGTGTACTGAAGTGACTTTAACTTGAAGGGCCTCCATATCTTTCTAGCTGTCTTTACCTGTTTACATGTAAAATCATTTTTCACAGACTTTTGTTAGAGCTGCTGCTGCAACACTCTGAATACAGTTCTACAAGTGCTAGAGATGAAGTACTTGTGTTAGCTTACTGCTTGAATAAGGAAGTGCTTTTCAGACAGACTCCCTAAGGTCATCTATTTCTGTGGGTTTTCATCTCCATCTCCTTCAAATTCTCTGAAGCCAGCGCTTCCTTCCAATATTGAGTACTGTGAGTATGAATTGAAAACTGCAAAGAAGGTGCAGCTTATACTATGTCTTTAAATCTGCAGGAATCTCCACTCATAAATCTTCTTGGACAGACCACCTCCCTTCCTTGGCAACTTGTGGGCATTTCATCTTATGAAAGCATCATCAGCTACTGCAACAGTCATTACCCTCCCTCTGTTATCCTTGCTAAGGATGCTGGAGCTGAACTGATTGTGAAGCTCCTGAAAATCTCAGCAGGCTTTGGAGCATCTTCAGATAGTCACATCCACCTTGTGAGTTGAACTAGTTTTGAAGCATCTCCTTGCTGTTCTTGGTTTTTGTGAAGTTCTGCTTGTGTATATTACAGAATATGGGAAGAGTTCTAGGTGTGGTTTTTCTTTTTTAGAATTTTTTTGTCCCTAATTGATTCTAATTTTGTTTGACAGGATGCAACACTGAAGTGCCGAGTGTACATTCGCCAGGTGGTTCAGTTCCTCAGCACCTTAGAACAAAGTGGAAAGATAACCCTTGCAGTTTTGGAACAAGAAATGGCCAAGTTGCTAGATGACGTAGTCATCTTTAATCCCCCAGGTTTGTGTTGAGGAAATGGCAAATTACTTTAAGGCTGTCAAAATCCTTTATTCCACTGAGTGGATTGATGAACATCTGTGACGATTTAATTACTTGCATTGCTGTCATGTCTCCCTTATGGCAGCAGGGCATGGTGCTTTGGTGATGTATACATCGGTGGTATATTAGCACAAAGCAAAAATATGAATCTTGCCCTACAGAGCTGTCTAGAGTGACACAAGCAACATCAAAAACAGGGGTTAAGTTTGTGAGTAAAACTGGCTGACATAGAGGAGCTTAAGCAATTAATTTGTTAGTCATCTGGTGGTTTTGGGGTTTTTTCCAATGTTTATTTTACTTGTCATTCTAAAGGGAAGAAGGACACAAATCCATTCTCCTGGTCCTGAGGGATTAGGAGCAATGGGTACAAACTGAAATTGGGAAGATTATGTTAGGTGTTAGGAAGAAATTCTTACTGTGAGGTTGGTGATACACTGGCACAGGTTGCCCAGGGAAGTTAGGGATGCCTTAACCCTGGCAGTGCTCCAGGCCACATTGGGTAAGGCCTTGAGCAACCTGATCTAGTGGAAGTGTCCCTGCCTATGGCAGGAGGGTTGGACCCTAGATGATATTTAAAGTCCCTTCCAACCCTTAATATTAATTGATTCTGTGACTCCAAAAGGTTCTAGATTATAAAACTGGGAAAACTTGACAGTGTTGAAGTATAAGAGGTATACTGGTGTACCACAGTGGTATAACACGTCCAGACACCCAGGATTGTGTGGTGAGATCATTTAGGTCTCATTTTTAGTACTAGGACCATCTTGAGGTTCCTCTGTCAAACTATGAGTTCATGTGAAATCCGTGTACTCCACAGAAATGGTTGTGAGGGGTTGTGCCTCTTCCAGCCCAAGGGTGCGTACCGAGGAAGAGGCTTTTCCCAGAAAGTGTCCAGTGGTGAAGCTGAATCTGGGTTCCAGTGTCTCTTCACTGAGAGGGTTCCCTGGTTTCTGCCTCGCAGACATGGATCTGCAGACGCGTCACCTGGCCCTCAGCAGCCTGTTCACGGAGACGCTGATGATGCTGAACAACTCCAGCATCACCACGGCCGAGTCCCTGCGGGGCAGCCTGCGCAGGTGGATCGACAGCAGAGTGCAGGGGCTGCTGGCCATGCCCCTCCTCACGGCTGCCTGCCACAGCCTGGCCTCCGTGCGCCACATGGCCGAGACCACGGAGGCCTGCATCACTTCCTACTTCAGCGACGGTAGGAGCCTGCGTCTGTCTCACAGCCTCTGGGCGGCCTGGGACTGTGGGAAATGAATTTGTAGAGAGTTTCTCAAAGCCTGACAGAAGGCTCACATAGTGTGCGTCTGTATGCAAACTTTGAGATATGAAATGCTGACTTAGAAATGCCATGGAATAGGACAGACATGGTTGAGAGAGAAATGGAATTAGAAACAAGTTTCGAAGGATGGCCTTGCAAACAAAACTAGGTACTTTGGAGAAATAGAACTATGAAAGATGCATTGCAGTAGAACCCACAAGGGATAATTTTAGATGATTGGCATTAAGGCATTTACAGCATGGTGTGGCAAAAGCTGGTAGACCAAGAAACACTTACAATGTACTGTAATTAGGAAATAGTTGGCTTCTGATTGTGATGGATAATTGGATAATCCACAATGGATAATTGTGAATTATAACATTTGTATTGTCTCACCCTTCTCATGAGAATGAAAATGGGATGAAAGTTTTTAAAATGCCTCTCGGTTGCCCCATCTCTGGGTCAGAAAAGGGCTTAACCTGACATGGGATGCCACTGAACACAAATTGTCTGGAATTAAGGACTGGTTTGGCTTGGAAGGGTCATTAGAGATCACTTTGTTCCAGCCTCTTTGCCACGGGGAAATGGCTTCACACTGTCACAAGGGTAGATGGGGTATCAGAGAGAAATTCTTCCCTTTCAGGATGGGGAGGCCCTGGCACAGGTTTCCCAGAGAAGCTGTGGCTTCTCCAACCCTGGAAGTGTCCAAGGCCAGGTGGGGTGTGGCTTGGAGCAGCCTGGGATAGTGGAAAGTGTCCCTGCTATGGCAGGTATAAGATGATCTTCTATGTCCCTTCCAACCCAAACCATTCTGGGATTCTGTGACTATGCTTTGGGTCTTACAGCTGCCCTAATTGTGTGTTTTCTTAATATCCATCTCTTAATATCCATCTTAATATCCATTAATATCTTAATACCTGTCTCTGTGAAAACTGATTTGCTCTGTGTAGTGTTGCCATTTTTCCTGCTAAAGTGGAGGACTTTATTAAAAAAAAAAAATCACCCCAAGAGAACTGAAGACATTTTTCCCCTTCTCTAGTGTTCTGTAAGCTAATTTGAGAAAAAAAACACTCTTGTTTGGTAAAACTCTGAAAGTGTGCTGTGCATGATTTTTTTTTTTTCCCTTCTTCTTTCTGTTTACGTAATCCTCGTGGAACTGCATTTTTAATTCTTTCAGTTTGTGGAAGATTTCAGTACACCTGAGGGAAATGCTTCTAATTCCATTGCTAAAATGTTCAAATTCTAGTCCTGGCTGAATGCTGGGAAAATATCTCACCTTGACCTCAAGGAGGTGCCCTATGATAATGGAATTTTTCTATTCCCTCCATCAGAGTTGCATGACATGCTGATTACCTGAAAAACAGCTTAAGCAGCCCAGATTCTCTTAACTAGTAGTCCTGGTTCTTAGGTTTTACCAACTGCTGCTTTCTCACATGTTTTTTTTAATTTTTTTTTTTTTTAATTTTTTATTTCGTCCTCCTTTCTTCAAAGATTCCCCTCACCGCCAGGAGTTAGGCTGGGGCCCTATACTTGCTTCCCTCCAAGTTCCTGAGCTAACCATGGAAGAATTCCTGCAGGAGTGCCTGTCTTTAGGAAGTTACTTGACACTCTATGTCTACCTGCTGCAATGCCTGAACACTGACCAAACCCTTACCAATGAAATGAAAATCCTGCTAACCATCAGCAAATGGCTGGAGCAAGTGTACCCCAGGTATGAAACTTGGAGCTTCTGAATGTGCCTGGACTTTTGCATTATTATTATTGTTATTTAGATTAAAGTTTATTTAAAGTTGTAGAGCTGGTATAATTAGGTAGCCCTGGTTAATTAAGTTAATTTCAACAGCGTGCCAGATGAAATGGCCTGTTCTTCTATATCTGCTAATACAGGGTCTGTCCATCTGCAGTGCCAACTGAAAGTAGTTGTGGTGGTTAAATGGAAGAAGGAATTTAATCTGCTAGAAAATTAGTGAGTTCCAGTCATTTTTCAGTCAGATAAGCTTGGTTCAATAACAGCCTGGATTTGTGCTCTTGTTAAAATGACTCAAAGCAAACCCTGAATGATTCTGGGTTACACTTCCCAGTGTGTCCACAAGGTGGGATGAGTTATGTGCCGATTATTCAGTCTGGCACTGAGCTGCTGGATGGGGACTGTGCAGCAGCTCTGAACCAAACCTGGAGCCCAGTGCATGTGATGGGATGCCCAGGGTTAGCGGCCTGTGCTGCTGTAAAACATCTGAGATAACTGGGTTCTGAGGGGAAAGGATCAAAATAAAAATATTTAATGCGTGTAGCAACTGTAGTTAGAGTTGCTGCTGAAATTGCCAGGATTTAACAAACCTGATTACTTTTGTTCCATGTTAATGTTGATAATGTTCATACTTTCTGTAAAAGAACAATTTGGGAAAATGTATGTTCCCACTGTTTCTTGAAATTCAAAAAATATTTTCACTGGTAGGTACTGTAGTAATTTAATTATCAAGGTATGAAGGAGACAGCAAAGCCACCATATAAAGCAGATTAAACCTTGCTCTAAACATCAGATCTGAGATCGCCTGCAATGGGAAACAACTGGGAGGAGTAATGTGAGGATAGTCTGATGCAGGAAACTCGTGATGGTGCTTTATGTGGAAAATCTGAGCTTGTTAACTTAAACTGCCAACTGTTTGGGGAAAGATTAAAAATAGCATAGGGGGAACTTCACTTTGGGCTTTACTCCACAAAAAGCTTTAATCTTTCCTTTTCTCAAGGATCATATTAAATATCCAAGTTGTTGTGGTAACAACATCTAGTGCTTCCTAAAGTCTTTTATTGGTAAGTAAAGAAAAGAACAAACGAGTAGAGATACAGTTCATTCCTTTTGTGCCAAGTCTTAGGCAAGTTTAAATCCACTTACAACTGCAGTATCATTTATTTCTAGTTGTAAAGCTTAAAAGGAAGCACTGTTCTTTGTCCAGTTACAGGCCCTTAAAACCTGATAGCTGGTGGATCAAATCCATAACAGTAGCAGTCACAGCAGTATAATATCTGGTGGGGTAGTACAGTTATGCTATCCTCATGTGATAAAATTAGCTGTTATTAATTAACAAGCTAAATTCTTCATGGACCAAAGGGGGAGGGGAATAAACTTCTTGACCTATGCTGTGACTCTTAAATTTTTATTTTCTCTTATATTTTTCTTTAAATTTTACCTAAAGCTCAGCAAAGGAAGAGGCAAAGCTGTTTCTCTGGTGGCATAAAGCCATGCAGTTATCCTTGGTGCAGCTGGAGCAAGATGACCCCATTCTGATTGAATCTGTCATCCGGACCCTGCTGTCCATCCAGGCCCGGCAGAGCCAGCTGGCTGAAGAGAGACTCACTTCTGGAATACTTGGTGCTATTGGGTTAGGCAGGAGGTCTCCTTTGTCACCCAGGTGAGGGCTGAAGCTGTGGTGAATTAATTGGTTTGCATCATGGTATTAAAGAAACTTCAGCCTGGGTCCAGCATGCCCAGTCTGGGTCCAGCGCAGTGTTAAAAGGTGATCAGAATCCACATTTCCCCCAGATCTATAATGTTCTTTGGGCCTGTCACAGAAACAGCACAGTGAGTGTGTTAATCAAGTTAAGAAGCAACTATAAACCTCTGTAAAGGTTCTGGCGAAAAAGGAAAGAAAATGCAGTTCTAAATCTGGCTTAAAGCCCTCCTCAAGCAAAGTTTGTAGGGAGACTGTTGGTTAGAGGGAGGCACTTCCACCTGATCTATAGAAAACTATTTCAGTTGACTTCCCAAGATTTTGTGTAAAAACAGACATGTTAGAATTTCTGTCCTAACCTTGAGGTATTGGAAATGTTAAGTGATGCACAAAGGAGCATTGTGATTCACTCTACCTTCTAAACAGAGACACCAAGTTTGATTGCTAGGTGTTGAAATCAAGTTCACTCTGGAAAGAATGCTGAGGAAAAAAACCCATAAATATTTGTTGAACAGCAATTCAACCCTGCACCTAAAGATAACTTAATGTTTTTAAAGACCTTCTGGGATGCATTGCTGTTCAAATTGCCATGAATTCTTGGTGTCATTCAACTCATCCCTTGATTTGGGTGATAGCAATGTTTTACATTCTGTCACCTGAGGAGTATGTGAGGTCAGAAGTGTTTCAGCTAGGTTTGAAACAGATGCAGTATCTCGTGTAAAAGTATTACATTATCTTCTAGTATGTGTTGTGTCCTATTGCATGTATACCCAGAGAAGCTGGGATCCCCTTCCACCCCTGGAAGTGTTCAAGGCCGGGCTGGATGGGGCTTGGAGCAGCCTGGTCCTGTGGAAGATGTCCCTGCCATGGCAGGGGGTGGAACAAGATGAGCTTTAAGGTCCTTCCCAACTCAAACCGCTCTGGGATTCTGTGAGACTGAAGTGGTTTCTGATGCATTGGAATAGCTCCTCTCGAGCCTTTACTTTGTTCCTCATGCAAGAGATGCCTCGTGGATAGAACTTTCAATTTATCTGCTGTTGAGACTTGCAGATCTGGTGTCACCCTGCCCCTCGGTGCTCTCCCCGTGCAGGTTCCGGGTGGTTGCTCGCAGTTTGTCCGCCTTCCTCCTGGTGCAGATCCCTGCAGAGAGCCAGGTGCGCCTCAAGGCCGGTTCAGAACCCAGGCTGTCTCAGAAGGCTCAGCAGGTGAGGTGTGCCCATCTCTGGCTGCTCCTTTAGCTTTTGGGGTGAGCTTTGTAAGAGTCGAGTATTTCTTCTAGGTCAATCTTGCTCTCACCCTGTTGCTAAACTTTGGCAGCAGGACTTTGTGTTTGACTCTGTCCTAAAGGTGATCCTGGGTAAAACTTCATACAGTGTTCTGTGTTAATACGAAGAATTCATTCTTTTTCAAAAATTCATTTTTGAATCTTAGACATTTAAAAGGAGCAGATGAAATTAGGTCTGTAAAGCCTGACTCAGAACGTTTGGAACATAGCAGGTAGAAGGAATTTAAAACAAACAGGAAAAAACAGTTCTGATGTGGTTTGCACTGCTTTTCAGTGATAAAGCAGGGCTACACTCACACTGACATTTGTTTGTGTGAGGTCAGGGCTTAAAAGGCCTGTGACAAATAAACATTCCCCCTTTAGCATGTGCACTTACCGTGGTGTTCTTTCAGTAAGTACTTGAGAAGAGGAAGGAGGAGTTGGTTAGAAACCAAAGTAAAGCAGCTTGGTACAGCTTGTTTCTCTAAGAAGAGAACAAAGCTTGTTCAGAAATATTTTCTACATTTGCCCTTGCTAGTCCTGTCAACAGTCTTCTCTACATATGATTTTTTAACTTGACAGTTAATATCTAACTTTAATACTATTAATGGGAGCAAAACAATACTTTCATGAAACTCAATATATTCATAAGAACAACCTAAAGTGAATATTTAAGCGTGTTGCAGCTTGTAGTTTGGCATAATTTCTGTGAAACTGTGTCTTGAGTCCATGAAGTAGATATTTGACAATATTTGGGTTACAGAATCCTAGGAAGCAATCATAGGACAGTTTTTGTGTCGATCCTGGGGAGAGAACAGATTGAAAAACACAAGCTGACTTGAAACACTGTTACGAGATGGCAGTTTGCAACTGGTTTTTTTCTGAGTACTCTGTGTTCTGTAGTGGGTGAGGATCCTTTAGGGGAATTGTGCAGATGGTGTTGTGTCACGGACCAAAATACACAAAACTAACAGAATTTTCCCTTTTCCCCGTAGGCACTGAGTGCTCTCGAAGCCATGTCATCCAACAAACAATACATGGATTACCAAGAGCAGCTCTCCCAGGCCTCTCTGTTCATCAAGCACCCCGAGCACTGCCTTCAGGATGGCAATAACCTCCTGTCCCTCCTGGTGAACACGCTGTACCCAGAAGTGCATTTTTTGGACTGCATTCGGTAGCGGTGCTGGGTGGGCGGCTCTGGTTTACAAACAGTGCCCTTATTGCACAAATTATTTTTACCTTCAGAGTTCCACTTTAATTAAGTCAGACCTGCGAATAAGAAATGCACAATGTCAAGTTTTCTCCACTTCAAGCTTTTCTTGCTTTCCTTTTGATTTTTAGGCCTGTGGAATTGCTTAATGGTTTGCATTTTTGTTTTTGTTTTTGTTTTTGTTTTTGGTTTTTTTTTTTTGACTGAAAGCACTTGAATATCTTCTGTGTGTGGTGCCCTTTGGAGAGAAGGGTGCCTGGGGATAGGTGTACAAATCGCTAGTCAGCACAGCTCATCCTGTAGTGTCTGAAGTTTTTGCTTGGTGCCTTTTTTTTTATTTTCCAGTGTGTCATCATTCAGGCCAGTTCAAAAGTGAGTGGAGGATTGTGTGTAAAAGAGGTTTGACTTTCTTAACCAGGATACCTCTGAGTCTTACATGATGAGTGTGTGTCTAACGATTTTTGTGAAATCCCTGTATTTGAAAGGATGGTATTTTAAACCTTGACTTTTTTGCTATCCCACAGACGTCCATAGTTTAGAGGCATGCCTACAATCTTTACCCACTTCTGTAAATACCAACACAAATAGGAACTAAGAACATTGTTTTTTCCTGTTTTCTAAATATAGTGTGTCTGCATCTGTATTGCTTGATTAAATGCAAGTAACTTCTAGCCAAGTTCAAGGGGATTTAAATCCAGACACACATTTTCTGGATCTCCAGTGTCTGAGAGGGGAACAGTCAGTTATGATAATGTTAAATAGGATTCCTTAATTCCCAAGTCCGGTTGTTTAGGAAATGTTTAACAGCCACCACTTAAGCTTATTTTCTTCTGCCTGGCTGGCCATGACATGACAGGATTTTAGATGACACTGTGAAGAGGTATTTTTGTTGTATTAAATTTGGTGATCACTTGTTAAAATTCTGTTGCCAAAGCATGAACCATGAGCCTGTAAATCTGTTGTTTCAGTTGAATGATCACTGGTTTTGTTGCCTTGTCTGATCATAGGATGCACTTTTGTTTAGGAAAAGCAGAAGGCAAATTTTTCCTACTGCTTGTTTGATGTCCCTTTAATCACTGATCTGTTTGAGCTGGCCCAAGGTCCTGCAGTCCCAGTTCCTACAGCTCTATGAAGGAACTGATCACTTTTTCTCTTCCTCCATTAATTGTGCCTTTGTGTTTTTGACATGGTTGCACGTTAAAACATGAGTTCTGGTCAATAGGGGATAGAAATGTGCTACCTACTGCTCAATGATGCTTTGAGCTGTTGCTCTTAAACCATGGTTCTGGTGCTAGAGGACAGATCACCTTTTCCTTCTTGGCAGATTCTGCTAATTATGCCAGCTGGGTCATTAGATCACCGTCATTTTAATGTGGTCTTAGAGTTCTTTGCTCTATCTGCGAGCCTATAAATAAATATATATATGTACATCCCTCTGTATAGTAACCAGATACCGATGCAGCGTGGTTTTTAACAGACTTTTTTGGAAAACTCATGTCTGGAGGAACACATTCTGCTGCTTTTCCCCCCAAAAGACTTAAAAGCACTGGGTTTATTAGGTTAAATGTTATTGATCAGTTGCATATAAATGTGAAGAAGTCAGAAATATGTGTTTGACATGCACTTTCAAAATGAGGAATTGTTTCAGCTGTTGAGTTTTTACAAATGTTGTATTTATAACATGCTCTGTCTGCAAAGACCATGCAAAATAAAAACGGAAAATCAAGCAGTTGGTGACAGATGCTGTGATATTTTCAGCTTGCTAGAAGGATCCACATCAGACAACACATAACTGCTGTATGTGTCACCTGCAGACCAGTCTTCTGGCTTCACAATCAGTGTGGCAGTGGCTGAAGTCTGAACCTGTATTGGAGTTCTCTGTGCACATGTGAACTCCAGAGCTTGGGGCCTTATTTTCCAAGTGGTGCCCAACAGATTGACTTTTTGTTCCTTCTAGTTTTACTGGAAGGGCTTTGGCATTCCCTGCATCTCCCAGGTGAGTTCAATACCAGAAGCATCCTGGTGGGTGCACTGCTGTGTTTTGTCCCTCCAGTTTATACTGGTTTGAGTGGGTGTTTCAGTCTCCCATGAGGATCAGGGGGAACCAGCTGGTTTTTGGGACATGAGGTCTGATGCTTCTATTTGGACCCAAACTACTTGAGTTAAAGAAGGAATTTTTGAGAGAAAAATTAATAAAGCCAAGCCTAAATCCCATGCACAGGTAGAAGTGAGATCTTATTACTATATGTCTGTAAATCACAAGGGCTCAGAAATCCAATTCAGTTTGTCCAGCTGAGGTCTCTGAGGTCTCTTTCCTCTGTGACACCTGTGAAACTGAGCTTACAGGTCTGTGACTACACTGTCTGCTGTAACTTCCCTTTTCTCTTTGCACCTCTTCTTATTTTTTTATTAAATCTGGCTTTGTCACTGCTGGAATTTTAAATAGGGATTTAAAAGATCAGGTCCTCCCATTTATTTTTTCTTTCCCCCTTGTCATTCTGTCCAAGTACTTTAAAATTCTGCTTTGCTCTCCCAGTGCAGATCTTACGAAGAGGTGAGCTTTAAAATAATGATTCCCAGCCTGGGGTCAAGCTTGTAAGCTTGATGGTATTTCAGTAGCAGTTTGGTGGTTGTTACCAGGAGCAGGATTGTTTGGGGAACAGTTTTGGAGCTGCTGCACTGGGATGGTTGCACAGAGCATCAAATCCAGCAGTATAAATGTGAAAGTAAGTTCAAGCCACCTGCTCTTTCTAAATACATTCTCCTCCTCCTCATCTAAGCCAACCTGTTGCTGTCTCCAGCTCTATCCTGGGCCTTTGCTTGCCTCTCCAGGCCTCCAGGTTGACCCACCCCTATACCAGAAACTGGATCTGTTCACCTGATCTTGGAGGATGTTTACAGTTGTGTAAGAGATTTGTCCGTGGTTGGCCTTAGTGACTTCATGGCCTTTGTGATTTTGCAGTAGTGACTTCATCTCAGAAGAGAGAGATTTGAGAAATGAGTAGTCAGACCTTAAAGAAACTCCTTTGTGTAATACAGAGATGAAAATGGTTTAGAAGTATTTTTTTAGATATTAAAAAAAAAAAAAAAAACAACAACCCAACAATTTTGTGTATTGGAAAATTTATCACAAAGCTCTGAGTTTCTGGGCACTAGGACCTGAAGCAGAGTTAGAACACAGACTACTTTCAGCTCTACCAGTTTTTGGAAAACATCTTTTGCTTGGACTCCTCTTTAAGGTTAAGGTTTCCTTTTAAACTCAAAAATAAACTGTTCTGGGTGTTTAGGAATAATAATAATAATTTTTTAAAAAAGGAACAAGCCCCATCAGAAATTCCAGTAGTGTTTTGCCACAGCTAGGATTTTTATCATGTCAGTAGCCCACTTGGGTGTGGTTGGAGAAGCGGGGTGGTGAGAATGCTTTTCAGAGCAATGTCTGAAAAATACCAAAGCAAAAAGCTCTGAGGCAATTTTATACTATTGCCTGCTTGCTTAAATATTTGACAGGGGCTAAAAACACAGATAAGTTAAAATTGACCACGTTTTGCCCTTCCAGCTCCATCACTCTTTCTTCTCTTTTCACTCTTTCACATAAAGGCTGCTTTCACCTGTGAGGAGAAGCAGGGCTGGAACTCACAGCATCGTGGAAGGGACCTTTAGAGATGATGCAGTCCCAAGCTCCCCGAGGCTGGTCTGACCCCCTGTGCCTCAGCCAGGGCCGGTTCTGTGCTGCCTGGGGGAAGGAGATCCGTGGGGACGGGTCCCGCCGGCCCCTCAGCTGCGCCTGGGCGCTGCCCCTGCCCTGGGCTGGGTCTGGCTGTGCCGGCGGTCACAGTTCTCGTAGGTGCACTCCGGCAGCTGTGGCCTGGCAGGAGGAGATGTGGGAAAGGTGAGGAAAGGTTTCAGGCTGCTCTGGGACTTGCCAGTGGTTCCAGTGGAAGCGTCTGTGACGCTCCCGAGACAGAGCCTCTTCTACTTCACAGCAGTTTTTAAGGGTCTCGGCTGCAACTACTGTTTTGCGCCATAAAGCTTTTACATCTTAAAGCATGGAGAACAATCTCCTGCACCTTTAGCAGCCGCTGTGCTACTGACCTGCCTCGTGAGGTTGTGACAAACCCAGCTGCGCCAAGGGAAATATAGGCTGGACATTAGGAAAAATTTTTTTACAGAAGGAGTGATAAAGTTCTGGAATGGTCTGCCAGGGGAGGTGGTGGAGTCACCATCCCTGGATGTGTTTAAGAAAAGATCAGTGCCATGGTTTAGTTGAGGTGTTGGGGTTGGGTTGGACTCAATGATCTTTAAGGTCTCTTTCAACCCAGTCATTCTGTGAATTCTGTGAAACCTCTCCTGAGCAGGATCTTCTCATGTAAGTGTAGGTTTTAAGCATTCTTATTTGTGTAGGTATCTGTGCAAATATAACCAAGGGTACAATGTGGTTTAGACCCTAATAAATCAGCAAATCAGTGTTTTTAAATACTTTTTTACAAGAAATTAGAGATTTGACTGTAGGATTAAATTCCTTGTTTCTTTAGCTGTGCCCTGTACACTTGACTGTCCTGCTGGAATGGTCAGGGAAGGAGATGTGGGGTAACTCAGGAAGGAAGTATTACAAAGAAATTACTCAGATTGAAAGGGAGTCGCCCCATGCAGATATAATTATCCTTATCCTTGACCTCACATAAGTCTCTTTACCATTAGAACAAGGATTGGTGATTGGTTTTGATGGGATTTGTTGTGGTTTTTTTTTTTTTTGTTGTTGTTGTTGTTTTTTTTTGTTTTTTTAATTTTTAAGAATTTTTTCCCATCTGAGAAGTTTGGCCACCCCAGCTGTCAGGAGTGTCCAAGATCAATGTCGTGTTGGGTCATGGGAAATGCCAGAGAATTGTGGGAGAATGGTGTGGATGCCAGCCCAAGAATCAGGCCCTGTCACACCTGAGCTGGGCTGTTTGCTGTCTCTCCACACCTTCCCTGCACGCTTGGCTGAGCTCATCAGCTTTGGTGTGGCAACTTTTTCTACTCCATTACAAACTGGGGTGCAGAGGGAGGGGAAGATTTCTGTTTGACAGTGTCAGCAGACCCCATCCCTGACCTGTCCCTTGGGTGGATGATCCATTGTTGGTTTAATGTGGCATCACAGAACCATGGAATGGTTTGGGTTGGGAGGAACCTTAAACCTCATCCAGTGCCATCCCCTGCCATGGGCAGGGACACCTTCCACTATCCCAGGGTGCTCCAAGCCCCATCCATCCTGGTCTTGGACACTTCCAGGGGTGCAGGGGCAGCCACAGCTGCTCTGGGCACCTTGTGCCAGGGCCTGCCCACCCTCCCAGCCAGCAATTCCCAGTTCCCAATATCCCACCTGTCCCTGCCCTCTGGCAGTGGATGCCATTGCCTGTGTGCTGTCCCTGCATGCCTTGTCCCCAGTCCCTGTGCAGCTCTCCTGGAGCCCCTTGAGGCCCTGGCAGGGGCTCTGAGCTCTCCCTGGAGCCTTCTCCAGATGAACAGCCCCAGCCTGTCTGCAGCCTTCCAGCCATGCTCTGGGCTAATGGCACACCTAAACTTCTGTCAGCCCTTTGCTGCTACAGCAGCCATGTGCTCTGGTCTCTCCAAGCTTCTGCCCAGTCCCTTGTCCTCACTCCACTGGGGTCCCCTCTCAGCTGTGCCCAAGCCACAACCTCCTCCCAGCAGTGTCCAGCCCCTGTTCCCTCACACTGGCTCACGTGGCCGTCAGCTCAACCCTCTCCTTGCCCCAGCAGCCTGCTCTGAGGCCAGAAAACTGTTACCAAGACCAAGGACACGCTGCATTTCTCACCTTGGCCATCCTCACTCTCCTGCAGGATAACACGAGTAGAAGGCAAGACATCCTTACCTGGCCAGGCTGGGTGGAGCAGAGGGGGGACCTGTGAAGTGGAAATGATGATGTGGGTTAGCAATGAGGTCAGAGTGGGCTGGGGAGCCAGGAGTGACCTAGAGTTGCTAGGAAGCTGCACTGGAGTGTGGTTGTGACACTACAGTGAATGGGAAGAAGCCCGGATGTCTGGCACGTGGCCCTCTCCGTGTGCTTGGGAATTAGGCACTGGAATATAAGGAGCAAAGCATTTTTGGTTGGTCTGACAACTTCTACTGTTCAAGACAAGTGGTGGCTTCCATGAGTGTGACATCAGACTGTCCCTACAGGTGGGTCACAGTGGTGTGACATCTCATTCTTGTCAGTCCCCTCCTGCCCATGCCACCACTCAGCAGCACTGGCTGGGGACCAGTGGCCTCCTGGCTGCTTGGGGTATGGTATTCCCTCAGCCCATGGGCTGATTTTCATCTCCTTTGAGCTGGGCACTCCCTGATCTCACAGCCTTGGCGTGGCTGGAAGGTGGGATTTCACAAATGCTGGGGAAGTACTGGGTAGTGAGGCCCTGGGGGACTGACAGGCCCTGGGGGACTGACAGGGGTGGTCTGTAAAATGAGGATGCCCATCCCAGGAGATTAAACTCGTGTGGGATGCAGCAAAGGTAAATCCTGGCTGTGGGCTACAGGGGAAGAGATAGTAATTAGCCTGCTTCAAGGGAAAAAAAAAAAAAATCTGGTTATGTAGGCAGTGGGTTCTCCACTGATTTCCCCTCTGTTGGTTTATCAACATTTCTTCTTGGGCACAGGGAAACTCCTGCTCCCTCTGAATTTCCAAAGGAAATTTCCAAATTTCCTCTCTCAGCAGGCTGTGAGGAGCCAGCCAAGAGCTCTTGGCTCTTTGTAGGTTTCCTGCTACTGTGCTTCTCCTAGGGCAGAAAATCATAAAACCATTAATACTCCCTGCCCCAAACAAACCCAGTCTCCTCCTGCCTGATCTGTCTGCGCATCCATCCCTGGTTGCCAGTCGGACGGAGGGAAGTCAGGGCACTGACCTTCTCTGGAGAGAGCGGTGAAGCTCAGTATCACCAGCAAAATGACCACCTTGATCCCCAGCGGGACAAAGATCAGGATCATGAAGGAGGAGCTGTCGGAGGCTCTGAATTTGTAGAAGTAGACGGCCCCCTCTGCCCTGCCGTGGCTGTTGACAGCGGTGCAGGTGTACTTCCCGTCGTGGGTCAGGGACCGCAGCTCCTTGGTGACGCGGTGGCTGGAGCTGCTGCTGGAGCTCAGGTTGGTGTAGGGGGGCCCGCTCCAGGTCAGGGCAGGCGCTGGCTCCCCCTCGGCCGTGCAGCGGGCCTGGAAAGTGTGGTCCCCGCTGGAGCTGACCGTGATGTTAATGATCCTGGGGGCGGCTGTGGGAATCGCAACGGGGAGGGAAAGTGGGTCAGGCTGCGAAGGAAGATCCGGTGCAGAACAGCTGGAATGAAGATTTGGTCTTGGTGGACCCCCTTCTGTCAGGGTAAGGTTGGGTACTGGTGGGTGAGAGCTGGACCTGCCCCTCTGCCCCTGTGCTCAGCTGAGAGCCCACCTGCAGAGCTGCCCCAGCCCTGGCTCCAACAGCACAAGGACGTGGAGCTGCTGGAGCCAGCCCAGAGGAGGCCCCGGAGCTGCTGCCAGGGCTGGAGCCCCTCTGCTCTGGAGCCAGCCTGGCAGAGCTGGGGCTGTTCAGCTGCACAAGAGAAGGCTCCAGGGAGAGCTCAGAGCCCCTGCCAGGGCCTCAAGGGGCTCCAAGGAAAATGGGGATAAATTCTTTAGCAGGACTTTTTGTGACAGGTTGATGTGTTGAAGCTAAATGAATAGAGATTTAGATTTGATGTAAAGAGGAATTTTTTTTTTTTTTTTTTTAAAGAGGGTTGCCCAGAGAAGCTGTGGCTGCCCCTGGATCCCTGGAAGTCTCCAAGGCCAGGCTGGACAGGCTTTGGAGTAACATCATCTAGTGGAAGGTGTCCCTGCCCATGGCAGGGGGGTTGGACAAAATGAGCTTTAAAGGTTCTCTTCAATAGAAACTGTGTAATGACTCTATGGATGTTGGAATCAGCCCTCTGCTTCCGTGTTTTTCTCGGCACTTTCTTCTAGATTTCCCCACCAAGCCTGTGTTGGGTAGAGGGGCAAAAGGGTTCACCCAGCAAAGCCTGGATGTAAGGATGTGTACTCTGTTTTATCTCAGTAATGGCTCACACATTCTTCTGAACTCTGCCCAACTTCAGCTGCTGTGCCCTTTTTCGGTGAGAGAAGGCAGAGCAGTGCCACCCACCATTGTAGGCACAGGTGCAGCTGGTGACCTTTTTGGACTTGGCTGCATCTCCACAAGGCCCAGGACACGTCACCCACAGTGTTCTGCACAAGCATTTTGTGGCTGTTCCTTTGATCTCTGACCTCCAGAGCGCACATGGAAGGACCCGTTTGTGTGAGCCCTTTGCTCAGTGCCTGAGACTTGCCGGATTTGGCAGGTTAGTTATAGGGAAAATATCTGCTTCTTGCCACAACCTATTTTTGATCACTTTTTTTCCCAGCCCCAGAGTTACCAGGTCACTTTCAGGTTGGACATAAGGAGAAATTTCTTGGCAGAAAGGGTGATTGGATATTGGAAGGGGCTGCCCAGGGAGATGGTGGAGCCCTCATCCCTGGAAGTGTTCAAAAAGGTATTATGGAAAGCAAAGAGCATTAAATGTCCTCACAGAGGGAGAGCTGGAATTCATTTTTTTTTCAGACTAGACAACAAAAATAGAGTTTGCAAACACCTACTACAAGTCGTCCTCTTTGTCCATGTAAGTGCAAGAGGAATCTGAGGCTGTGTGTCATGGGTCTGTGTGTTTTGGTATTTAAATTAACCTTTCAAGCACTAATTCACCCCTCCCAATCACAGTGTCAGGGCACATTCCCGAGCAGGGTACTGTATCTGTGTGTGTTATCATTCCTCTAGTGTTAAAATCCTGAGAGACAGGTCTTGCTGCCATCCTGCCCCTGTCCTGCTGTGTGTGGGTGTTCAGGAGCTGGTGTAACTGAAGGAGAGCCTCAGCTGTGCAGAACTTCTCAAGAAACAGCCAAGCTCCTCCTTGGGTCCCATCTGGACACCCACACTGCACAGCAGGCATAAGGAACTTCCCTCTCAAAAGCAAAATCATTCAACCTCATGACCTGGGTAAGATCTGAGTCTGCTTCTGAGGCCTCCTGTGTCTCCTAGCTCCCCCTTGATCTGTGAGCTTGCCCTGGGAAGTGGGATTAGCATTTGACATTTGTTGCTCCAAGCTGGTTTTCCAGGGGAAAAAAAAAAAAGGTTTCCAGGTTTGTGTTTCATGCTCCAGAGGATTTTGGATTTATGGCACCTGGGTAGCAGGTATCTTGTCTTTCCAATCCCCTGTCACCACCCAGGCCCTGCAGTGCTAACACCTGTGAACTTGTGCTCAGCACCTGGGCTGTCCAGTTCAGGGTCTGATGGAGAGGGTGTCTTTAACCCCAGCTTAGCTAACCCCAGCTTCCATCTGCTGCCTGCCCTGATCCTGTGCTGCAGGGACAAAGCGGGTTGCACAACTTTTGGTGGGCTCTCACCCCAGTTGCCATTTCCTTACCAGTTTTGTTCCTATTCCCTTCCCTGCATTGTGCTTACCCTCTGAGGAAGACAATGAATTTTCCCTGTTACAAAAGGAGAAAGAAATCCCAGCCCTTTGGAAAACCAAAACTGAGGAGGACAATTAATTTCTTTCCCCTGTTAAAATGGAGAAAGAAAACCCAGCCCTTTGGAAAACCAAAACTGAGGAGGACAATGAATTTTCCCTGTTATAAAAGGAGAAAGAAATCCCAGCCCTTTGGAAAACCAAAACTGAGGACGACAATGAATTTTCCCTGTTATAAAAGGAGAAAGAAATCCCAGCCCTTTGGAAAACCAAAACTGAGGAGGACATTGAATTTCCCCTGTTATAATGGAGAAAAAAAACCCCAGCCGTTTAGAAAACCAAAACTGAGGAGGACAATGAATTTCCCCTGTTATAATGGAGAAAGAAAACCCCAGCCCTTTGGAAAACTGCCTCAGGAAAACTTCTGCTGCCGTTTGTCATTTCCCACACCCTGTGGCTCTTCCCTAGAGGGTGGCTTTGCCTCCTTTGCCTCTCGGGCCCTCTTACCAATCACATGCAGCTTTATCCCATTCCTGCTCTCATACTTGTCCTGGATATCTCCAGCCAGCTCCACCCGACAGAAGTACCTCTCGCTGTCGCTCCAGGTCAGGTTGTCCACCCTGAGGGACAGGTCCTTGTGCCGGGGGTTGCCCAGCAGTTTGTACTTGTTCTTGTGGCTGATGGCAGTCTTGCAGAGCTCGCTGCTGCTCTGGCTCACACACTTGAAGATCACCGTGCCGTTGTAAGGCTCCTTGATCCTCCAGATGGCCGTGAGGGCCCGGTCAAATGTTTTGTAGGGGTGTGTGAAGGTGCAGGGCAGGATAACCATCTTCCCAAGCTCTCCAGTAACGTCAGACGGGACGTGGACAGACCAGCCATTGCACTGCACACCTACAAGCAAGAAGGGATCATGGAACTGCAGAATGGTAGGCTGGAAGGGGCCTTAAAATTAGTTTTATTCCACCCCCCTAGCACCTTCCCCTAGCCCAGGTTGCTCCAAGCCCCATCCAGCCTGGCCTTGGACACTTCCAAGCATCCAGAGGCAGCCACAGCTTCTTTGGGCAATCTGTGCCAGGGCCTCACCACCCCCACAGCCAAGAATTTCCTCCTAATATCTAATCTGAATCTCCCCTCTTTCAGTTTAATATATAGACATGTCTATCTACCCACTGTTCTGCTGCTATCAACAGCTGTAGCAGCAGATTGTGACTTCAGAAACATCTGTGCCTACACTCCTGTCTCATGAAACTCCATTATATCAGGGGCTCTCAGTAGCTGAGGATACCTGTAAAAAGGAAAAGCATCCTGTAAATACTTCCACCCATCCCTGGTCTTTTTGGCTTCACCATATGGGCATTCAGCTGTTGGATTACTCCTGTAGACTCGAAGATAAGATTTGTTTTTTTGTTCCTGTATCTGTGGCCCATAACCCTTGACAAACACCTACGTGGCAGTGCAGCTTGTATTAACCTATTGTGTGTTACACAATGGACAAAGGCCATCCTAGGGCCAGCTCTCTGTTTAGATATTTACACAGAGTCAGCTCCAAGCCAGTATTTTGATTACTGAGATCTGGAGTCGTGCTGCCCTGTCATACACAATAATGGTATGGGCACCTTTTCCAGCCCAGGTAATCTAATAAACAATGCTGCAGCACTGCAGGAGCTTCATGAAGCTCATGGGCTTTGACCACAAAGATCTGGCACTGAAAACAGTAATTGCTATTGCTTTCTAGCTTATTTGCTCTTGTTTTAGTTATTTTGCAGCATGTCACTGTAACCTTTACTTTAGGAGAACTGTAGATTGTGTGCTTTTGAGTATGATTTGCTTCTCTCTGCCACCCCTTTGATTAGCTTTTCTTTTTTCCTTCTTTTTTTTTTTTTTTTTTTGTTTTCAATCTTAAGCAAAGAACACTTTTTTTTTTTTTTTTTTTTTTTTTTTGGCACATAAGCCCCCCCTTGCCTTCCAGATGAAAAATAATGTTAAAAATAAGTGCTTTTAATGTTAGCATCTCCGCCCATTTCCATGGAAACACAGTTTGCCTAGTTATGAGTGGAGGGAGCTGTCAACTTTCCCTGTATAATTTACCCTTAACTCTAAAGCCTCAGCGTGGCAGGTCTTTCATATTCCTTTTGTTAACATCCAGCCTCCATTTGCTAATGGAACTGAAGCTCTCACAAGAAAGAGAGAGGGAAGTAGCCTGCACACCTTACAGAAGGTAACTCCCAAAAGGAGTTTTCAGGTCAGTGTTACTGCTGGTAGTCAGTGGGAAAGGTCATGAGGACAACAGCAAGGGCTGGGGACCAGCTCACAGCTACCCTTGCAAATGCAGTTTGTCAGTGAAGCTAAGCAAAGCCTATGGAGTTTAGTGGAATTTAAGCACATATTTGAAGTAATGTGAGCTTAAGTGCTCAGTGGAGCTGGAAAATATTGTTGCATACTGTTGCATAATAACTCTTAAGGAATATGAAGCAGAGCAGTGATGAAAATGCTGCATCCGCCCAACAAAGCTGTGGGAAAAATCAGATGAACTTCCTGCTCAAGTTAGGAAAACAGAAAAATGCAAAAACCCCCACAAACTGACGACCTCTCTGACAATTGCTAAGCCTGAGTTTTCCCAGTGTTGTCACGTGCACTTGGAATTTCAGGATACTTCTAAGCAACGTGATGGAGAGTGCAGTTCTTGGGAGAGTTTGTCGTAGCAGGCAGTTCCCTGGCACTTGGACTAGGGTGAGAGGAGAAGCTGTGATCAGACAGGGGCTGACAGCAAGCTCAGGACTCACCCTTCCTGGAGATGCGGAGGAGGCACAGGAGAACCAAGCCGAGCTCTCTCATGCTGCTCGATGCTCTCCCCTGAGGGGCATCAGCAAAACAGAAACATCTCGTTACATCTGAGCTGCTGGGCTTGCAGTGACAAAAGGTTTTTCCAGGGCTAGGAGAAGTTGTGGTTTTCTCCTCCTCGGAGGGAATGAGTTGTTGAGCTGAACCAGCTCTGGGTTCAGGTATTAATAGTTCTGTGGTCAGTCATATGAAAATTACACCAGAAGGAATCACAGTATTAACCATTTTCCAGCTAAAGGGAGGGAATTGCAGACTGGAGCTGCAAACATCCATGCCATGTGTGTGATGGGGCAAGAGGGGATGGCTTTTGCTACCCAGTCACCAGCCTAGAGAAAATCCTTGCAATCTGCCAGATGCTGTGACAAGCAAGACTCTTACTCTCCTAACTTAAGGCAGCTGCTTCTCTTGAACCTGGAGCCTTCAAACCAACTGTGCTTTACCCCTTGTGCTCACTGGATGTTGTCATCCCGAGGTACAGAAAAAAACCCCAAACCACTCTTCTTTTGAAGGCACTTGTGCCGAGTTTCACTGGTGGATGAGTGGTTTGGTGTCCCCTGGCACCCTGCTCTGTCCACACTCACATGGTCCCGATGAGCGATTTGCCCAGCATCCTTGTGCAAATGCTTGCTGCTTTCCTTCTGGATTTAGTTTTAGCAAATTAACTGTGCAGTTTGCTCATCGGCAGAGCTCTGGGCCTGTGGGGATCTGATCGTGTTTCCCCCTGGCCATCTCCCTTGCGGCGATCTCGTGGCTAAGTTTAACAACCCTGGGGTGCGAATTCCCTGTCTGGGTTCACCTTGAGGTTTGCTGCCCAGCTTGGGCTGGGCTTGCAGCAACCTGGTCCCTGCCCCTGGTGGGAACGGGATGATGTTTCAGGCGCCTTCCAGCCAAAGCATTCCGTGATTCCCGCTGTAGGCAGCCGCTGGAGGGCTCCCAGAGCCAGGACAAGATGCTGCTGAGTCGCTGCTGCCACTTCCCCTGTGCCCAGAGCCAGCGCCCACCCGCAGGAGCAATGCCAGGGCTCCCCTTGGCGCTTCACCCCTGCTCCTGCACCTCTGTTCCCTTCTGAACTTGAGGAAAATCTCCTAGGAGGGGCACCTGGAGACGTGGTAGTGTGCAGTGTGTTCGCTGCTTCCTGATCCCTTTCTTCCTTCTGTGTACTGTTTGTGAAGAGAGAGATTTCTGTCTTCCCCAGGCTTTTTGGAGGAGGCTCTGAGAGTACCCAGCTCTTATTTAGGGTTGTTTGGACCTGTTGCCACTCAGCCAAGGGTGTTAATTTTTCAAATATCCACTTAGATCCCTGCCCTGTCCCCTCTGCAGGTCATCCTTCAGCAGGAGCATCAGGACCAGTGGTCTGATTACTTTGCACACTGCCCTTAGTAGCTGTTAAACATAATTCATGCCACCAGCAGCTGAGAAACCAGAGGGTAAGGGTGGTGGAAGCAGCAAGCAAGAGACCTGTAATCCCTATCACATCTGTGATATGTGCCTTTTCTGTGTGCCTCTCCCTTCTTTCCCGTTGTGCAGTTTGATTTTATCTATTTGTGATGCAAAGTTTTTGGTGGTGTGACTCTTCTTAAGCCTTTCACCACTCATGGCACAGTGGGACTCAGTGGATTGAAGTAAAAGATTAAAGTGAAATCCATGTTAAAAACATCTTGTTACAGTGAAGCATAAATGATTCATGTAAAGAACAGCTGCAGTTAACACCAGTATGATCCTCTTCCTCTTTAATGTTTTACTGCAGCATCTCCTAGAAAAATATCTGGTAAATCAGAGCAGAACTACAAATCCTTTGAGTTTTATCTGTGGACTAATTTTCTTCTTAGA
Source organism: Vidua macroura (assembly GCF_024509145.1). Lineage (NCBI taxonomy): Eukaryota > Metazoa > Chordata > Aves > Passeriformes > Viduidae > Vidua > Vidua macroura. The sequence continues at coordinate 2,875,347 of NC_071611.1, forward strand.
AGAAGAAAATTTTCATTCCATGGCTGTTGGAATGAAGCATTTTAGTGTTTAAAGTACAGAGTTGGTAACGTATAACTGAAAAGATTTACTATTATTTGAATCAGCCAAAAAGATTTGTAAACAAAATCATCCCTGACTATATGATCCACAGACTCTGTGACCTTTTTTCCCTGGTCTGTGCTTAAGCAGTATGTAAGATTTCAGTATGGAAGCCTGCTTCTGGTCCAATACCAAAACCAGGATGCCATCCATATTTATCAAATACTGGTTTTAGTACTAGTAAATTTAAAGGCTGCAAATAATGACATTTCTCCTGCCTCCTTAAGAAATTCCCGCAGTGTTTTGTGATGAACTGGACGGTTTCAGAGGGCTTTTCAACCTAAATGGTTCCATGGCTCTGTGGCTGGGAGGTGATGATCTGCACTCAAATTGCAGCATGTGGCTGGAGATGAGCACGGCAGAGCTCATCCCTCCTGGTCCCAGGAGGACTAAAGCAAAGAGTTATTTGTATAGCTACACCTGTGCTGACAATTCACCCACTTACTCAGGGGCCAGAGTGAAGACAGGTGTTCCCTCTCCCTCCCTTTAGGTCTTAGTTTCAGCTCCAAGGTTTTCTACTTCAATTATTTCAGCACCATGTGCGTTGCTAGTCCTCTGAGAGTGCCCTGCACACATTCAAAGCAAAGCCTGGTGTTTTGTCACATCTGGCTCTCTTCCCTGAAGGGATTGGCTCTGTGAAGTACTGGGAAGTGAAGCTGGGAGGACAGAGGGGTTTTCCCTCTGTCTGGTCCCTGTCAGCAGCAGAAAGTGGAGCCATGCTCCTCTTTTTTGAAGCTGCCCATCTTCCCTCTGCATCCACTTCATCCTCACCAAGCAAGAGGCAGAAAAAAAAAAAATTATGGGTGAACCTACAGAGCAGGGAAAGTAGAAGGGTGTAAAATGCAGGCACCATTATTGCTGGTGACACTGATCCTGTTTCTTGGCCTTGAGTGTTGCTGCAGAACACTCACCACTGCCTCAAGCTCCTCTGATCCAGTTTGAAAGCCCACAGGTTCAGTCTCTTGCCTGTGGTGTTTGCTCAGCCCCTCACCAATGCTCCTGACCTGGGAAGTTCTGCCTGCCATCCCATTGCTCCAAGTGTGGGGCTGTTCCATCACCAAAGCTGTGTTGGCAGGCTGATGGAGCTGGAACACGGGTGCTGGTGAACCCTTGTTGCCTCTGGTGAGCATCAACCAAAGCAAATTAAGTGTATAATTGGGTAATTTGCACCTAGCGGGCAATTACTGCATGAAAAACAGCTTGTGTTATGGGCAGTGCATGGCAGTGGAAAAAGGCAAAGGAAGTGTCTCTCTCTAAGCTGTTGATGTGGCTGGATTGTAGCCACATCCATTGAGCTGGATGAACTGCTCTGATCTCCCAAACGTACGGATTTCTGCCCCTGCTGCTGCCTGTTCCCATCCCGTGCCCTGCTCTGACCGTGGAACACCTGCAGACAGGCAGTGCCGTGCTGCTCCCTGCTCTGCCCGTACCAGGGCAGGTCAAGGCCAACAAGGGGATGATCCTGGGGCCTTGACAGTGCTGGTGCTCACTCCTGCAGACTGGTCGTGGTCCCAAGCCCAGCCAACAGCGTAGATACCCCTGCCCTAACCACGGCCTGGTGCTGATGTGGCCACTCATTACAGGAACCCCAAGAGACCTCTGACTCACAAGGCATCTCTATCGACTGGCTAAATGACAGCTGTGGAATGTTTTAGGGCTGCCAGCCCTCCTCAGACCCATGTCAGCTCACCAGCCACCGAGTGTCCTCTCCTGGCCTGGCCATTCTGTCACCCAAACGAGCATGGAGGGTCTGGCTTGGTCTCTGTGTGATGCTGGGATTAGTCTGAGCCAGGGCCTGAGCCAGCTGGCAGGGCAGAGACACCACACATCCCTTTAGACTAATCCAAATGATGTGTCTGATCAAAGGCACTTGAAATGCCACCAGAACAGAGGTCCCTGCCTACCCTTCCTACTGAAAGTGAGCCTTTGGAGATTTATGCGCTCTGTCTCTCCCTGCTGAATGGGCACAGCTGGTGATTTAAGAGATTTATGCTTCTCTAGTTGTAGATTTCACAGCCCTTCTCTGGGATGAGAGCTGCTCTCCTCTGGGAAGGAGTGTGGGCTGTTTTTTCCCACCAGGCCACACAATATCTGAAGCACATCCTGAACTTTCCCTTGACAGAACACTCTTGGCCAGTGAAGGGGTGGGTCTGATCCATGATCTGAGCTTTGCTGCCTCACTTCACAGGTTCCAAACAGATTCAAAAGCACTCAGAATGAGATCTGTGGTAATGAATGTGGCACCTCTCTAGAATATGCCTCTGGAGAATAACTCTACACCTCTAGTTGTCACTCCCTCACCCACATCCTGCTTTGCCTGAGATCCTGTGCCCTTTAGAGTAGCATTTATTGTGGCATCTTCTCTGAGAAATGTTCCATCCTGTTGTCCTTTGTCCTTCCTAAGCTCTGCTAGCCTGTAGTGTTTTCACTGATTTAAATGCAAAGTTTAACCAGAATGCTGTAATGGCTTTTGTTCGGTTGGTTTTTTGTTTGTTTGTTTGTTCCTGCGACTTTTTGTTGGGTTTGGTGTGGTTTGTTTTTGTTTTTGTTTGTTTGTTTATTTATTTGTTTGTTTGTTTGTAACCTTGGTGGTTAAACCTGGATTGTTTAGCCATTTCCCCTTGCTTCCTTGCTGGTGAACTCCAGCTGAATTTCTCCACTTGGCATTACCTGTTGCTGTGTGGCTCCAGAAGTGCTTTGACTGCTCCTCAGCTTCTGTAAGCATCATCCACAGGTTTGTCACCTTGCAAGGGTACCTCACTATCATCTCTACTCTTAAATATGGCCCAGCATGAGTTTGAAACTAATAGAGAGGATACCACTGTGTCTGCTAATCTGTTCTGCTATGTAATTTCTAGCATAGCCTAGAGGGTTTTCATCCATTTTCTCCTGAACTGAATTCCAAACCTTGGATTCGACCTCAGTGCTGAGTTACCACGTGTGGTGGGAAGGAGTGGGGGGAGGCACAGCTCCCACAGCCCCTGCACTGGGCCAGTGAGGGAGGAGAGCTGCAGCTCTGGAGCCAAGCTGTTGAGATAATAAATGAGGCAGGGCTGGGTGATCACTCTTCCCCACGAACTGTGTCCAGAGGCAATATTCACTGACAGCCTTGACCTGATTGTCCCAGGATTGTCTGTGCTACAGTTAAATCTGCAGCTGAGTTATAGGCAGAGGCAAGAGTGTTTTAATGGCATTGTAGATACTTGTGCCTTTAAGGAGACCACAACAAATAATTTTTGTAGGTAGCACATGACCTGGGTGAAGAGCAGGCAGTGTTCTGAACTGCTGTTGGAACAGGAGACCTTGACTTGAGTTCTTGGCAGAGCCTGTCAGTGCAAGATCAGCTCCTTTCTAGCTGGGACAGGAATTAGATGAGAGAGATGAAGGCAGCAACTTCCCTTGCCCTGATGGAGTGATCTGCCTCTGTCAGAGCCAAGAGAAGTAATTTTTCCCTTGTGGCAGGGGTTCCCCAGAAGGCAGTTTGGTGGTGGGCTTTTCTTGCAGTTAAACGTTCATTGGGGTTGTTCTTAGAGTTTGGTTTTCTCAGTGGGTGTGATTTTCTGACTGATGCAGGCAGCAGGGCTTACAGAGGACTTACTAAATGAAAATCATATAAATGCAGAATCACAGACTCAAAGTTACTGCCTGTGTGTTTACTCTTTACCTTAACCTCAGGAAACATTTCTGGTAGAGAGCGAAACCTTTAGTGGCAATAGGTGGCAAAATATGTGTAAGTGTCCAAAACCTGCTGTTTCTGTGCTGTTGGTACTGAGGTCTGCTGGATCAGAAAGTACCAAAAAATGGAAGTATCATGTGAATTGTAGCATCATGTATAGAATCATAGAGTGGGCTGGGTTAGAAGGGACCATAAAGATCACCTAGTTTCACCCTCCCTGCCATGGACAGGGACGTCTTCCACTATCCCAGGTTGTTCCAAGCCCTGTCCAGCCTGCCCCTGAACACTTCCAGGGATGGAGTGGCCACAGCTTCACTGGGCAACCACTGTCAGTCTCCCTCACAAGGTAGAATTTTTTCCTAATATGTAATCTAAACCTACTCTCAGTTTGAAGACAACTTTCCTCTTTTACTTTTGCTTCCCCTGATCTCTGATAGCACAGAGGTGCTCCCAAAAAAGCCGGTGCTAACCCTTTCAGGCCAGTGTAACCTTTACTTAATTGCAAGACTGACATAACCTCATGTGGCTCTCGAGATAGAGAGTGAGATAAGGCCCCTGCCTAGGGGAGCTCGCTCTCATTAACAGTGATTGATGATGGCATTGACTCCTGGGATTAAGATCAGAGGCTGATAAGGCGGAGGAGAGGTGCTATGGGGAGTGCATTGTTCATATCAACTCTCACCTCATGCGGGTTGGAGCAAACAATAGATAATTTACATTCCACAGTACTCCCTGCTCACAACCGCGTGTGCACGTCGCTGTTGGCTCACTGGCCCGGCCTTGCTGGAAGCCCAGCGTTCCTGTCTGGGCAGGATTGGAAAGGGAAGCTTCCCCAGAGGAGGGAAGATGCTTGACACAGAGGTAGCAGAGTGAGAGAAGCTGAGGAAGTGTGGTGGCAAGGTGGGGTGGAGGAGAGGAGCAGCCTGGGGTGTGGCAGAGGTGATGCTGCAGTGTCAGAGAACAGCAGAGCCACGGAGCTGAGGGCAGGAAGGTCCCTTGCATGAGGATACTTCATAGAATATCCTGTGTTGGGAGGGACACACAGGATCATGGAGTCCAGCTCACAGCCCTGCACAGACCCCCCAACAATCCCACCCTGTGCATCCCTGGCAGCGCTGTCCAAACTCTCCTGGAGCTCTGGCAGCCTCGGGGCTGTGCCCATTCCCTGGGGAGCCTGGGCAGTGCCCAGCACCCTCAGGGGGAAGAACATTTTCCTGATATCCAACCTAAACCTCCCTAGCAGATCTCCAGCCATTCCCTGGGTCCTGTACCTGCTCACACACAGCAGAGATTGCTGCCTGCCATTTCCATACAATCATTTCTCTTCTCTCCAGTCCTGAGCTGTCCAGTCCTGGACTGTGACCTTTGTGAAGAGACTGCCTTAAAGCACAGTGGGATGGGATGGGATGGAACCAGGGCATCAACACGATGAAATCTGGTCAGGCTGCAGGGTAGATAAAACACTGGTGGACTAGAGCTGAGATCAGGTACAGCAGGTGGTGAAGGAACTGTGCTGGTTAGGAGTGGACGACGTGATGGATGGAGAGAGCAGTTAATGGCACTTCTTGGCAGACAGGGCAGGCGGGTTTCTCACAAAGCTCTGCTTCTCATGTGACATCCTCAAGAGACCTTAACCAGAGAGGCTCTGCAGTCCCTGCAGGCAAGCTCTTCCTGGGCTTTCCACAATCCACTGGGCTGGGTCTGGGCTTACCTTGGGGTGTTTGAAATTCACTCTGCCCTGTTTGTAGCGTGTCCTTGAAAGCATGCAAAGGGTTAAAAATACGTGGCCCTGGACTGCTCATGTTGTAGTTCCCAGCATGTAAGATGAAAAGGAGGTTTCTCTTTCTGTTGGGGATCTGGGTGACTGAGGCCATCCGCAGGCAGGCTTGGAAGCAGTGGAATGCAGGTCATTGCATCATAAAATAGTTTGGGTTAGTGCGCTGTGAGTTTGTGGGTTCCACGTCGGGCAACTCCCTGAGGGCTCCCCTGGCAGGGGAAACCCCCTGGAAGCAGCTCTTTGTCAGGAAAAGCAGATGCACAGGACTTTTTCAGTCTTCAGGTTCTTGTTTTATTGTTATTTTATTAAGACCTTAGCACACTGTTTGTACTCAGACCTTACAAAATGGCTAACAAACTCACGCCGCAAGGTTTTTTTAAGTCTAATCTAAAACTAAACTACTCAGTTAAAGAGTGACACTTAGATTATTTCCCTTTCTAACTCAATAACTGACCCCTAAAAGCCCTCAATGCAGATTTTTCTGCCCAATTACAAGATACCACCTAAACCTGAAAAAAAGAAAGAAGGAAAAAAAAAATAGAAAAGAACTCGAGACAACACTCTGCATCCTCCATGTTGTATCTATCTACAATATGCTAAAAATCCTAAAATCGAAACTACTCTCTACAATCTCTACAATCAATTTCACACATTTGTAGTCTCTAGTTCACTTTAAGGCTTAAGAAGCCTTCTCCATAAATGAGAGTCAAAGTCAGTGTTTTCCTAAGAGTCAGAACACCCTGAAACAGACAAGGGGATATCCCCCTTGTCCTAGATTTCCTCAGGTTAGAAAGGACCTTTAAAGCTCAAACAATTCCACCCCCTGCCATGGGCAGGGACATCTTCCACTGTCCCAGGTTGCTCCAAGCCCTGTCCAACCTGGCCTTGGGCACTTCCAGGGACGGGGCAGCCACAGCTGCTCTGGGCACCCTGTGCCAGTTTGTCATAGAGAGAATTTCTGATTCAGCCCATGTTGATGAAACAGAGCCAATTTCTTGTAGACAAAGAGCATTGCTTTGTTACAGATAATCACACTGTGGAAAGATTAGCCCATGATTTAGCAATGAGGAAGAGAAGACATGTACATCCTCTGAGGTACAATCACTCATTTGTCTGTCAGGTTCAGTTATTTTGAATAGTCAGGGTTTTGCCCTTTTTCTCTGAGTATATAAACAATTCTGAGTTATCTTCTGAATGCTGTTGGATAAGTTCCCAGGAGAACTTAAATCTTGGATGGATTTGTAACATGCCTGTAGGCAACTGTCTTTTCCAGTCCTGGTTTGTGGTTACCCCTCCTGTGACCAATGGAAAATTTGGTTATGTGTACATGAGGAGCACTGGAACAGCCCCATGTGTCTAAGTCAGACTGTTTGGGTGCTTTTCTTTTGTTGCTTTCTCACAGCTTCATCTAAAATCACATATTTCTGCAAGTCTTACAAACAGCCATCACTCTTTGGAAGGAAAATGGAACAAAGGAATGTGCAAAAATTGCTGGCATGATTATCAGTCACATCACACATGGGGCTTCTGTTGCCTCCTTAGATTTATTACCTAAGTCTGCAGCATACAAGTTAGCAGGCTCCTCTGGGAGAAGCACTGTTGTATGGACAATGTGACTTTGCTGCGTGGCATTCTTGTGGACATTCCTCCTCAACTATTTGGGCTTCAAAATCCCCTGGCCTGCCACGTGCTCTAGCTTGAAGGGTGGCACTGCCTTTGCCTGGATGGTGTGTGTAAGCCTGGTGGGTTCCCTGCAGAATTCCCATCCTGGAGGCAGTGACATGCTTACAGCTGAGGTTTCCAGCACTGGGAGGGACCTGATGGATGGTTTGATTTGCTATAGAGGACCATCCCACAAAGTCTCAGCAGAGTTTAGGCTGGAGCTGTGCAGATTGCATCCCCTGTGTGCAATTCCTCTTTTGGCACCTGCTGGTGCTGAGGATGAGAGACAAGTCGTGCTTTCAGCAGGTATTAGTCAGGGGGAAAATGTTCTTCTGGAATTTCCATTGCAGGCAAAATATGAAAAAAAAAAACCCCAACTCTTATGCGATAATGAAAAAAGCCTTTGATATTCAGAGGGTAAAGCCTGGATGTCTCAGTCTCACTCAGCCTGTGTCTGAGGCAGGACATCAGATGTTAGATGTCACTCGTTTCTGTGACACCGTGCCTCTCAGCACATCTGCAAACATCTCAGGGATAAGCACAGATCTCCTTTTCTGCTCTGCTCTCACTACTGTGCTCTTATTCCCCAGCAGGACTTGCAGTTCACAACATAAAATCATACGCTCATTAAGGTTGGAAAAGGACTCTGAGATCATAGAGTTCAGCCCTTAACCTGAAATAAGCACTGAATTCACCACTCAACCGTGGCCCCAAGTGCCACATGCCTTTTGAACACTTCCAGGGATGCAGATTGCACCACTGCCCTGAGTACCCTGTTCAAGTGCCCAACCATCCTTTCTGTGAAGAAAATTTTCACAATATCCAGGCTAAATCTCCCCTGGCACAACTTGAGGCCAAGTCAAACATCTCTCATTTGGTTAATTAGGGGAATTTGCCCTTTCAAAACTATTCCATCTCCCCTCTCTGCCTTGAATCAGCATTCACCCTTGTCTTAGTAAAATAAAAAACTATAACATGGCAAATTAATCCCAAAGCTGTATCACTTGTGTTTTGGCTATGTGTAATCTTACAACCCCATTATGTTTTGGTCTTTTGCTGCACTGCTGTGTGGATCCTTTCTTTTTTGAATAATTTTTTTTTAATTTTTTTTTTATTTTTTTTTATTTTCCAGTTAAATTAGTGTAATCTAAAAGTGTCTCCTCTATCATGAGATTGAAATGTAGTCAAATTACGTGTCATCTTCCCTTTCTGAATGCCTCAGTGATGGTTTTGTTGATTTCCCAGATCTTTGGGGGGAGTAAGTTGCTGGAGCTGTGGAGCCTTTTGTCAGGTCACATGTTTTTATCATTCTCCATCCCATAGAAATGGAATTCTGTGTCTTTAGGGTTTTTTTTTTTTTTTTTCAGGAGAGAAATGGATGGTATCTACTTTCTAAGAAGCTGCTGAGGGCAGCTGGGGTGGGGTGAACTCCGGTGAGGATCCTGCTCATGGGTGACTGCAGATGGACAGTGAAGGTGCAAGGAGACACTGAATAAGCTCTGGTACAAACTGGAGGTGTTGTGGCTAAAGAATGTCAAGGATTAGTGGATTTGACATGTTTAGTGGGATGGAGAAGTCAGGATTCTTTCCCAGAGGGGTTGGTGACCACATGCAGCACCACGAATGCACTGCGAGCAAACCAGGACTGGGGAAATGGAAAAGGCAGCGATGGCTCAAAGAGGCATTCAGGATGGGACAGCCAAAAACAGGAGGTTCTGGGGCAAAGAACAGAAATTCAGTATCCCTCAGGGGATTTGTTTGTTCCGTGGACAAAACTGTTTTGTTTGTGTAGCAAGCTTGCTCACTGCTGAAAGTGCCTGGCAGAAAAGCTGCACAGAGGTGCCTCTGGCTGCTAGGCCACCACCACAGGACGCCTGCTGTTGAGTGGTATTTCTCTCTCTGGGGAGGGAGAGTTTGTGTTTTAAGGTATTTTTTATGCAGGCAGGGCTGAGTCACCCACACAGTTTAGATAAAGGTGAGTGGGAGATAAGTGATGTGTTGGGTTATGCTGGAGTGAACCCAATGGGAGATGCCATCCTGCATCCTCATATGGCCTTGAACACTCCCAGAAATGGGGCAGCCACAGCTGCTCTGGGCACCCTGTGCCAGGGCCTGCCCACCCTCCCAGCCAGCAATTCCCAGTTCCCAATATCCCACCTGTCCCTGCCCTCTGGCACTGGAAGCCATTGCCTGTGTGCTGTCCCTGCATGCCTTGTCCCCAGTCCCTGTGCAGCTCTCCTGGAGCCCCTTGAGGCCCTGGCAGGGGCTCTGAGCTCTCCCTGGAGCCTTCTCTTGTGCAGCTGAACAGCCCCAGCTCTGCCAGGCTGGCTCCAGAGCAGAGGGGCTCCAGCCCTGGCAGCAGCTCCGGGGCCTCCTCTGGATTTGCACTTTCCTACAGTGTCACACCAAATCTACACACTACAATGAGTTTTGTAGCTGCTTTGTGACTGAGGCACCAGGATTGTGCCTGGAATATTCCACTTGAAAAAATTTGTTCTTTTCCTTCCCAGTGCACCCTTCCAGGGGCACAGTTTTCCTAGAATTATTTCTCTAAGTTTTCTCGTTAGCAAATCTGATCCTTAACCTCCCACCGATCCCAGCCTTATCCAATTAAACTGATGACCAATCCAAGAATGATTAATCTAAAGTGAAGGGATTTGTAGTTAGTCAGTTTCCTAAGACCATGGCTTCTATCCATTTTCTTCTAATCTACATATTTTCATGAGCGATAAAAGGAAAAAAAAATACAGACTTTCCAAAAAGTGTTTGCGTTTGAACTTCCATTTTTGCAACTGTGCATATGTAGTTTTATTTTACTCAAAAAATTACTCTTGATGATGTCACTGGTCCTAAAAATAGAGGCAATTGCTCCAGTGTTCCAGGTACAACTGGGCTGTATTTTCCCTCTCAGGTGCTTCTGTTTGTTCACAGGACTGATTTTGTTGCTCCCTTCTAAGAGTTTGAATTTGTTGTGGGATATCCTAAAGCCAGTGATCTTAGAGGTATATTCCAACCTAAATGGTGAATATTATGAGTGGTTTTTTTTTTTTTTTAGATTTTGCTTTGAGGAAACAGCCTCAAGATGTACCACGGGAGGTTTAGGTTGAATATTAAGGGAAAATGTGAATTTGTGGGCCCCAAGTTGGGCAACTCCCTGGGGGCTCCTCTGACAGGGGAAACCCTCCTGGAGCAGTTCTGTGTCAGGAAAAGTAGACGTACAGGACTTTTTTGGTCTTCAGGTTCTTGTTTTACTATTATCTTATCATGATTTCAGCACACTGTCTGCACCCAGACCTTGCAGGCAGGAAAACGGCACAAAAGTGGCCAACAATCTCGTGTTACAAGGCCTTTTAAGTCTAATCTAAAACTAAACTACCCAGTTAAGAAGTGACACCTAGATTATTTCCCTTTCTAACCCAATAACTGACCCCTAAGACCTGCAATGTGGATTTTTCTGCCCAATTACGAGATACCACCCAAACCCAAGAAGAAGGAAGAAGAAGAAAGAAGAAAGGAACTCGAGACAACACCCTGCACCCTCCATGTGGTATCCATCTACAATATGCTAAAAATCCTAAAATTTCTCGCCCGTGTGCCATACTAAACTACTCTCTACAATCTATTTCACACTTTTGTGGTTTCTAGTTTACTTTGAGGCTTTGGAAGCTTTCTCCATGAATGAGGGTCAAAGTCAGTGCTTCCCTGGGAGTCAGAGCACCCCAGGGCAGACAGGGAGATATTCCCCTTGCCCTGGGTTCCCACAGAAAAATTTCTTCACTCAAAGAGTTGTCCTGCCCAGAGCAGTGGTGGGAGACCCCCATTTCTGGAGGGATTTAAAAGCCCTGTGGATGTGGAACCTGGGGACATGGGCCAGTGGTGGCCTTGGCAGTGCTGGGGGGAACTTGATGATATTTTCCAACCTTAACATTCTGTGATTCTATTCTATGATTCTGCTATGCACTGGAGGGTAATAGCAAGTCAGGGGGCCTCAGCCTCAAGATAAGTAATTTAACCTTCACAGCCCCCTTTGCAAGCAAAGCACCTTTGGGGACCTAAAATGATCCTTCTGACCCACATCCCTGAAATATTAAGGCCTCCAACTCCTGTTTAAACAGTTTCTGTTTCAGCATATGTGAAATTAATTGCCATGGTCTGTCTGTGCCTCCGAGAACATGAAGAGTGAGGGCCCTAAGTCACTGAAGTGTGTTTGCTTTGAGAGTTGTACACTTTCCTCATCTCATTCCAAATCTGGAAAAAACTCAGCTGCTGGTAACAAAATGGGCCTTACTACCTGAAGGCAGTTTTTCATGGCAAGACAAAGAGAAACTTCAGAAAGGTGCTAATTTGTGCCCAACAATTCACCTGTCATGCAGTGAATGAGGGAGAGGGAAACAATCAAGAAATAATCAAGAATAATCTTTTCAATGCACAGTCCTGCTTCCTCGTGGGTAGCATCTTTCTTAGCAGGTGAATTATGCCCAGCTATGGCCAAATTCTGTGTCGATTCCTTCTCACTTCCTGTCAAGATTCAAAAGATTAGATAATTATCAACACCAGCATTCTTTATACTGTTTATATTTCATGTGCAGCACAGAAAACCAAACAGAACCTGCAGCAGTCCTGGAGGATCAGATAAAGGACATTGCATTGTTGCATTTCCCCAGATTTGAGCACTTGACATGAAACTGGGAGTCTTGGGGGAGAATTATGCACATGAGACATCATCAATGAGAGCAGCTTAGGAAGTGGCAGTCAGGCAGTTCATTTGAGTTAGACTTTTGGATAAAATGTGACTCCCAGCAGATATTTCCCAGTAGTTAGGGATTTTTTTTTAACTTTACTTTTTTTTTTTTTTTAATGGTTTTGTTTGTTTATTTGTTTTTATTAATTTCCCCCATGAATTACTTTTAGTAATATTTACTTATTTTATTTATCTATGTATTTCTTTTCAGAACTGTAAACACAATGGCATCTCTTTGCTGGCATTGGGAGGGAGATATTCCAGGGAAATACCCCAACATTTCTGCCCAGTGTGTTTCTTATGAGTCTGGTATCACCTGTGTATCAGAAACAACACTGAAAAAAGAAAACCAGCCAAAAAACCCAGTTTCAGTAATAAGATAAATTAGTTCTGTTAGCAAAGACAGTGTTTTGAACAATAATGGGAAAAAGCATAATATGCATGTTCTGACTGATTTACATGTCAAATTTCCAAATAGCTGTTATTTTCTGAGAGTTGATGGGAAGAATAAATTCTCTGGATAGTGTAAAATGTAGAATTAATTCTGAACGATGTGCAAATTCTTTCTAAATGGCTGGGACATAGCCTTCATCTTTTCTTGTTTTTCAGTTCTGTGTGCATGATTTCTTTATGGTACTGCCAAAATGTCCCTGTTGCTCAGCAACAGCAGGCTGGAATAGCACCAGTCAGAGGAAATCTGCTGATTTACACTGGACATAAATTGTGTTCTCTTGCTCGAGTGCATATTTTGACACAAGGGTGAAAGCAGCTTCTGTTGGTTTGCCTCTCTGGGGCACTCGTGGTCCTGGGTGGGGAGATCTCAGTTCAGACATTAAAATACCCTTTTACACTACAGTTTGATAAATCACAGAACCAGAGAATGGTTTGGGTTGTGTTGGACTCCTGAATGTCATCAGTCCAAACCCCTGCAATGGGCAGGGACATCTTCCACTGCACCAAGTGGCTCAGAGACCTGTCCAACTGGACCTTGACTTTTTCCAGGGATGGAGCATCTACCATATCCCTGGGCAGTGAGCCAGTGCCTCACCACCCTACCCATGAAAAATTTCTTCTTTTTATTTGGTCAGGATTTATCCACTTCTAGTTTAAAACTGTCAACCCTTTTCCCATCACAACGGGCCCTGATTTAAAGTTTGTCCACATTTTTCTTAGAGAGACCTACAAGTACTCAGAGGCCACAAAAAGATCTCCCCAGAGCCTTCTCTTCTCCAGGTGAGCACCTCCAGCTCTCCCAGCCTGGCTCCAAAGCAGAGGAACTCCAAACCCCAGGGCATCTCCACGGCCCTCTGTGCCTGCTCCAGGAATATTCTAGACAAAACATGACCTCATCTAACCCCAGTCTGGGGGCCTGTCCAGCATTTCCCCTAGGAATTAATCACTGCCTGGTCCTGAGGAGGTTTCTGTAGCTCTCACTGCAGTTCTGTTGACCCAGTGCTGTCCCTTGGGCTGACTGTGCCTGATTGAACCAGGCTTGTCACTTGGCGGGTTTAAGAAGGTTTGATGCCAAAGGACTGAGAGAGCTGGGGCTGTTCATCCTGGAGAAGGCCCTGAGCAGGACTTAGAGCTCATTTGAATGCCGAAAATGGCTCCAGGAGAGCTGGAGGAGGATTTTGGCTACGTCTTGGGTGGCAGGGGGAATGAGTAAAATTCCCAGATTCCCTCTGGGAATCTGTCCCCGAGGGCAGGGACAGATGGGATATTGGGAAGTGGGAATTGCTGGCTGGGAGGGTGGGCAGGCCCTGGCACAGGGTGCCCAGAGCAGCTGTGGCTGCCCCTGGATCCCTGGAAGTGCCCAAAGCCAGGCTGGATGGGGCTTGGAGCAACCTGGGACAGTGGAAGGTGTCCCTGCCCATGGCAGGGGGGATAGAACAAGGACCCTTTAATCCAAACAATTTTGTGATTCTATGATTCTGTGATAAGCACAAAGAGCAGATTTTAAAAGTTTCCTATGTATCCCACACACACTGATTTAAAAATTTTATTTTCCAGGGTCTTCTACACTACTTGTTTAAGAGGTAATCTACTGTTGGAAGAACTTAATGATAATAAAGAGGGAGAAATTTATAGCAAACTCAAAAAAGTATGAATGTTTGTTTTAAAAATTAACTCCACAGAAAATTATGTAGATATTTATTAAGCAAATAATGGAAATGCTACATTTTACAAGTGAGTGTCAGTCATACAGAAATACTGTTGAACATCTGAAAACCTAAAACTTCACCAGAAGATACTGCCAACAGTTCGTCACAAATGTTTTACACTCAGGCCTTTGTGATGTTTGCAAAAATACCTGGTTTGGGTTTTTTTCCCCCCCTTCCCAAACTCAAAAATCATGCTTGATTTTATTTCACCTGCTACAAGGAAAAGAGGTTTTGATTTGCTTTTCCTGGTGTGACATTAATGCACGTAGGCTGCTGTCAGCTGAAGGACCTGAGCACATGGAATATTTTTGGTGAAGACATGAGCTTCAACATGGGACAGAGCATGTCAGTGAGCCAGGCAGAAGGGTGGCTGAGTCAATGTCTGTTGAGGTGACCCACACTGCTGGGTGCAAGGAAAGCTTTTTTTTCCCCCTCCTCCCTGCCTGCCCACCCTGGGAGCCTGGGCAGAGGTGGCACGTGGCTGGTGTCCTGCAGAGCTCTGCTGGACTGGTCCTCAAATGTCCCCTTCCCACTGTGGGGCAGAGAGAAACGGCAGAGCAGCAGCTTCGCAGAATCACAGAATTGTTGCCAAGGCCACCACTGACCCACGTCCCCACGTGCCATACCCACAAAGGCCTTTAAAAACATCCAGGGATGGGGATGCCACTGCTGCCCCAAACAGCCTGTTCCTAGGCTTGATAACCATTTCTGTGAAGATATTATCCCCAATAATCCAATCCAATTTAAACCTCCCCGGCACAATTTGAGGCCATTTGCTTTCCTCCTGTCCCTGTTCCCTTGGAGCTGTCCCCTGGCTGTCCCCTCCTATCAGGAGTCGTGCAGAACATGAAGGTCCCCTCTGAGCCACCTGAGCTTCAGCAGCAGGCTGGGACCGTGCAACATTTTGCTGTTTGATATTCCTGGGCTGAGTGGGACAGTGTAGGGAGAGAAGTCCAGAAGATCAGTTCAAATTAGTTCTATTTTTGTGCATTGACTGAACAGAGCTGTTTTACTGCATAGGAAAGGGACAGCAATGAACTTTCTTGCTGTCCCCTCCTTTGCTAACCCATCACCAAATTCAAGTATTAAAAGAAATCATGAGATTAACACAAAAATCACAAAAATCAAGTCTATCTTATGTTTGTTGATTGCTAATGAACATCTCTCTCCACGGGGTTTGAGAGGTCCCTCCAGGTAGAATTCTTCACAACCTATTTTCTACTTGGCAAGGAGTGCTCTTTATTCAATTTCTCTGCTGCAATGAAACTCTCTAAGATGCCTCCTCTTGCTGTCATGAGATGTTTAGCCATTAATTTGAAGTCCCCTCATATGCTGAAAGATGCTCTTTATTTCTTTACGTCTGATTTCGGCGTCTTCAATTTCATAGAGAGATTTTTCTTTTCAGCTTAAAAGTCATTTTCCCATTGCTTATAATTCAAGTGTCTTTTCAGACATGTGTGCTTTAAAATCATAACAGGTTGATCTTGGGAAAGGTCCTTCCAGCACAGCCCAGTCCTACCTAATAGAATTCTTCTTAATAGAACAAACAGACGTGGTGGGAAAAGTCTCTCCACCACAGAGGGTGGTGTCGGACATTGTAGCACACAAATCACAGTCTGTTGGGCAAACCCCTCGTGCTCTTGCCTTAAAATCTGATGAGTTTCTCTCTTCTTGGGTCTCTATGCCTCACAGCAAGACCTCTCGTGTTTCTTCATCATCAGATAATAAGCCCGGTTGGCTTCTGGGTAGGTGACTTTGGAGAGTGGCAGCCTGCAGATCGCGGAGTGGCTGGTGGTCATCAGCAGGAAGGTCAGCGCAGACAAGCAAAAGGGCCAGGTTCCAGATGGCACCCCAAACTGCAAAGAACAATAACAAACCACCTATTTGCTACGTGTCTTTCCTTTATTGGAGTAGCACTCAGAGCCAGCCGCCTTGGAACAAGGTTTCTGGAGTTTTTTTTTCCTCAGTTTTGCACTGAGTCTTTCCTGAGGGAGGCTGGGTTTCTTTATGATGTCTTGACGTTGTGCATCAGCCTGCAACATCTACCAGCTCTGGTGACAGAGCTACCTCATCTGCTGTGGGGAAGGTTTCTTGGACATGAGTTAGGAGAGGGTGACAATGAGACATGGGAGCAGATACCAGAAACATTCATCTCTTCCCTGGGCTGACTGACTGACTGACTGACTGACTGACTGACTGACTGACTGACTTTTGGCAACTGAGAAAATAAGTTAACCTGAATTTAATGTTTCTTTACACACGTGCAGGGCCCTTTTTCGAATTGCTTCAGGCATGAAGTAAATATCTGAAAGAGGGGAGATGTTCTAGCAGCCTGCCAGTGGCTAAAGCAGGTCCAGGAGAGCTGGAGAGGCATTTTGGGCAAGGGCCTAGACAGAATAAGGGGGAATGGCTTTCCCCCTTAGGGTTAGATTGGATATGGGGAATAAATTTTTCCCTGTGAGGGTGGTGAGGCCCTGGGACAGGGTGCCCAGAGAAGCTGTGACTGCCCCATTCCTGGAAGTGTTCAAGGGTAGATGGGGCTTGGAGTAGCCTGGGACAGTGGAAGGTGTCCCTGCCCATGGCAGGGGGTGGAACTCAAGGAGTTTTAAGGTGCCTTTCAACCCAAACCATTCCATGATTCTGTGATCTTAAAAGTGCCTAGAGCTGAGCTGTGGAAGTTCATGCAAACTCCAAGGATGGAAAGTGGCAAGTGATGATTCCAAGTCACCTGCTCCAGTGGGAATCACACCAACCACCCGGGCAGATAGTAACCCCTCTCCCAAACCCTTTCCGCCTTTGGCTGAATTTTTGTCCACATCTTGGTGTTTTGCCTGACAAGCCAGGGAAATTCAGTGTTGGAAATCAGCCCTTAGTTGATACACTACTTACCACAGACAGCATGTGGGTCACTGCTGCTCCCAGGTAGGCACTGAAGAGTGCTGTGGAAAAGGAAGGCAGTTCCTGGTGAGTTCAGTTGCTCGTGGAGTAGAACAGCAATGACAAACATCTCTCCTTCTGCCTTGGGTAGCTCAGCCAATGATTATGACCCTGTCTGGGCAGCACCCTGCAAAACCCCTTCCTGTGTCCCCTCCAACCTGGAGCTTATGGGAGGGGCAAAACAAACAAACCAACCAACCAACCAACAAACAAACAAGCAAACCTGGAGTGATGAAGAATGTTCTGTGGTATCACAGGCTTTTGAAAAATGCACTGACATGGAAAGTATGTAGCTTGAATGGAGGGGGTTAAATAGGAAAATAACCTTCCCACTCTCATCTGTCCTGCCTTCAGGGCTTGAAGGTGGGTCAATGACATACAGAGCAAAATCTTTCTTGTATGAGCACTGAGTGAGCAATAGTTTCACTCCCACCTTGCTCTGATATTGAAATTTCATATGGAATTGCCTTATAAATAATTCTTCAATCCTGCTGTGTTGCCCAGCTCGTGCCTTTGATCCATTTCAGGAGAATGGGGAATGTGTACTGTCTAACTAGAGTAGAGCTCCACTCTTCTCAAAGATTAGTCATGTCCTTCTTCAAAGAAGGAATTTGAGCTGGTATCTGTGGCTGGAGAAAAGCCCCCATGATTCATCCAGCAATGAGCGAACAAACCCGATTAATGAGTCAAAACAAAGCATCTGATTTCAAAGACCTCAGTTAACACGCGTGTCCACTGACACACGTGTCTCTAAACACAACTCTTTCTCTAAACACAACTCTTGGCCAAAAATGAAAGCACAGAGCGGCTCCAACAGCCAGCTCCACCACTCGTCAGCCTCACCTACGCCCATCTGCCCGCCCCGAGTGCCCGTCTGGCTCCAGCCCAGCTCTGCTGCAAAGGCATCCTGTCTCACCTCCAGGGGAGGTGAAAACCCGCCGGGTACCTACCGCAGGCCATGGCCAGGAGGTGTGTCTGCCAGGTGAGAGCCAAGAACATGCCCCCGATGGCAGCGCAGGACAGGGAGCTGTTGTAGCCCCACAGCCCCGAGTAGATTTGGTTAAACGGCGTTGCTAAGCTCAGCCCTGGAAAATAAAGTCGGAGAAATGTGTCATTCCTTGGCCAAAGAGATGAAAGCGGTGGAGAAGTGGCACGAATCCAGATTTTCAAAGGTTCTAGCCAGCATTTGTACACGGAGCTGTTTGTAGGCATGTTGCTAGGGTCTAAGGGTCTAAGGGAAGCATGGCAGAATTTTCCTGTTGCTGCTGAGCTGACTTTGGTGATTTGATTTCAACAGAACACACATGAGTGAATGAGCCTACATGTGAACCTTAAATGAATCCCTGAGGCCTGCATGTTCAGGCTGATGGCTATGACTTTCATTGATCTGCCCCTAAACCCACCAGGATACGCCCAGAAATTAACTATTTTGTGGTAAAAATTAATCTCAGCACAACAGACACTTTTTTCTTCTGAAGGTTTCCACCATCATAAAACAAGGCAAGAGAATGGGGAAGTCAATCAAAAGAATTCTTAAAACAGAAGTTCAAGTATATTTTGTTTCCAAGCAGCTATTCTCCATCGGGTGAAATACTTGTGGCTTTAATTGCTCCACTTATTGTAGTTCTTGTTTTATTCTCCATGCTTTTGTATAAATCTGTGGCACAAGCCAAATCATTACCTGCCAGCATCCCCACTGCTGAGCCGATCACTGTGTGGACACAAATGAGTGGAGAGGAGATAAATAAACCAATCAGGAAAATTCCCCCAGTCCAGGGATTGTCACAACCATAAACCTGGCCCACGCCGACTGGGATGGATTGCAGAAGCTGTAGAAATTAACAAACCAAACAAGACAATTTGTTATCAACCTTGTAACTGTTTTTTGTTTGTTTTTAAACCTATTTTTCTTGGCCAGGCTTACGTTTGGCATTTGTTGGATGCAGGCTTTAAGTGAAACATTTGGACAGGTCTCAGGAGACAGCAGGGCATTTCCACAGGGTTACCCCTTCAATGAAAATGAGTCATGGCTTGTTCCCTTGCCCTGAGCAACTTTGCCAGGTTTTTGCTCTAAGATCGAAGGTAAATATTTTGAGAAAGGGTTTAATCATCCTCTTTGCATGTGCTGCTGACTGGACCATTTTTGCATATCCACAGGGACCATGAGAGTTGAACTTAGGGGATGGTTGGGATCCACTAGAAATATGAGCAAGAGTTGCTGGGCTGGTGGGACAGAGCCCAGCCTGGTCACAGCTTAGAGATGGTTTTGAGGCACTTTTCTGTATACAGTCCCCATAAAACTGTGTGCCACGGTGAATGTGCTTTGAGAAACATTGCTTGTGGGTTTCTATTTAGTGTCAATTAACTTCCTTTTCTTAATCACTCCCTGGGAACCCCTTAAAATAGTCTGCTGAGCCTTAGCAGAAAATAGTTACTCTGGTATCTGTATTTTTTATGGTGTAATCCAGGAGAATAAAATGTTCCCTTGGAAAGGTCCCCACTTGAATATAAATTAAAAATATGTGAATGTGTACCTGCACCTAAGTTTTTAACCATTCTAACACAGTAATATCTGCTTGCTCATGTCTAATCAGAAAGATGTGATTTTATAAACAGCCTGTATCTGAAAAATTAAAATTACCCTGTGAGTTAACTGGAATTCTCAGCACAACCTTAGCTACGGGGAGATGATCAGTATATGCATAGAAATAGGAATGGGTAATTAGATTCAAGAGAGTATTTGAAGATTATAATCTATGCACTTGGATCCAACTGCACATGAAAAGGTTCTCATTTTCAAGCTGTCAAAAATGTACATTCCTAGAGTAAACCCTTATATTTTGGATAATAATTCTCTTATAAATAAAATTTTGTACTGCCTGGCCATAATACAGTAACAAAGGAGGTGAACCTGCTGGAGCCAGCCCAGAGGAGGCCCCGGAGCTGCTGCCAGGGCTGGAGCCCCTCTGCTCTGGAGCCAGCCTGGCAGAGCTGGGGCTGTTCAGCTGCACAAGAGAAGGCTCCAGGGAGAGCTCAGAGCCCCTGCCAGGGCCTCAAGGGGCTCCAGGGGCCTCCACAGGGACTGGGGACAAGGCATGCAGGGACAGCACACAGGCAATGGCTTCCACTGCCAGAGGGCAGGGACAGGTGGGAGATTGGGAACTGGGAATTGCTGGCTGGGAGGGTGGGCAGGCCCTGGCACAGGGTGCCCAGAGCAGCTGTGGCTGTCCCTGGATCCCTGGAAGTGTCCAAGGCCAGGCTGGATGGGGCTTGGAGCACCCTGGGATAGTGCAAAGTGTCCCTGCCTATTGCAGGGGAGGGGACTAAATGGCCATTTCAGGTCCCATCCAACCCAATCCATAGGAATTTATAAAGGAAGATGGTAAGTTTCTGTAGTATTTTTAACTGTAAATGAAGGGGACGGTCACTCTTAAGGCATCCTACCATTGTGATTTCAGCATCTGCCCAGGTGATATTCGGTGTTGCCGTTGCAGGGTGAATGAGAGTTGTCGGGAAGAAGAGGTTGTGTGGTCCTGAGGCAGCCAGGTAGAGGGTTAAGGCCAAGTTGAAAGGCAAGGTGAGAACAGGCAGGTCCCACTTCGAGAAAACTGCACTTAAAGCACTGGTGAAAATAGGGCTGAAAGAAGAACAAAATGGTCTCACTAGAAGCCTGTCAGATGGGCAAAAATCACACCAGAACCACATCCAGCTATAAACCCAGCTGCAGAAAATTTGGTCTATTTAAAACAAACAAAAAACCCAAACCAACCAAACGACAACCGCAAAAAAAAAAAAAAAAGCCTCTCCTCCTTCTATCTGCTTAATTTCCTCAATCTTTCTGATCAAATCAGAGACAGAAAGGGTCTCTCCATAAATTTCCTACCCCTCCAAAGGCAATTATCAATGTACAGATTCCTGTCATGTTATGTTAGTATGTATGGTGAATTTGGTAAATGTGAAGGAGACAGGATCCAGTGCTTTAATGGAGCTATTCCCCAGCTCAGTCTCTTTTCTTTTTAGCACCTGAGGTGGACTGAGACCATGATACCCATGCTGGGTCTGAGTGAACTGTGAGCTGTGAATGTGGCTGTGTGCCCTTGCTCAAGCTTGTGGATCAGCAGTAAAAGCTGACATTAAAGTGACTGTAACACCACATGAAATTCAGGCAGACAAATTACATGTGTGGTTTCAGCAGTCTGCAACTAGACATTTTGGGGTCAAAGACCAGGTTTCAAAATTTTTTGCTGGCCAAATACCTAGCGGATTATGGTGTCATATATACCAGTAAAATATTACTAGTTGTTTGTTTTGATTAGTGTCAACCATCATGTCTTGGGACCACTGAACAGCTTCTGTGCTTGGAGAAGTAAATTTTCATGACATTTTTATATGGTGACTTAAATAGATGAAACACTTGTGGTTGATGATGGTAGGAAATAGTGAAAATAATGTTCCTCTTGAAACAGAAATGAATTGATGCATCACAGCAATATGACTCGCATTCAGAACATTGAATTACACATGATCAGCCACTGATTTTTGTTTTCCCCACTGGGATTACTTGTGATTATGTGGGTATTTTTATTTGTTTCTGGATTACATCTGAGTTTAAAAGCGTAAATAACAACGCAGATCTAACGGTACATACGTTGTGTCCCCTTTCCACTGCTGGCTGCATAGAAATGCAACAGCTCAGTCTCACGTGTGGGGACTCTGGGGCTGGAAGGAGAAGCAGAGGAACCATCTGTCTTACCAGGTCATGGACACCAGTGCCACGGGCAGGAGGAGCCACCAGTTGTAGTCTCCATCAGCAGAGAAGACAGCCATCAGCAATCCCACCAAGACCCCGTTGTATCCATACAGGCCTGCTGCTATGGCTGATCTGTGTGGAGGGAACAGCTGTCCTGAAGTCTTCTCTCCTGAGGATGCTTTGTTCACATCAGCCCTCCCTCCCCACCCAGCTGTGGCTCTGTCTGGGGGATGACCTGCTGGAACTCATCCACCGAAATTCGATTTTGCACACTTGGGGCAGCACCAACCCCTTCTGCAGGTTTGTCCAGTGTCCCTCTGTACCAGGTGCAGCTGCTGGGAGGATCTGTCTGGTCCTACCAGACCAGATACATGCCCAGTCACGGCTGGATCACACAGCCATAGAAGGTTTGGTTTGGAAAGAACCTTAGAGACCAGCTTATTCCAACCCTATGCCATGGGCAGGGACACCTCCCACTAAACTCAGGCTTCTCATCCACATCTAACATCTAACACATAAGTCATCACTGAAGTGGCCACCTGAGGGGGAAAAGGATGGACTCACCTGTCCTGACCCAGGATAAGTGCTGTTAAAGTTGAGACAACTGTTCCCACACATCCTGTGAGTGTCCACCACGGGTTCTGCAGCAGGAGGCCGGCCAGAATGACCAGCCCGCTGAGGGGATTGTTGACAAACATCACCTGGGATATCCCACGCAGCACCCAGTCAAGGAACTGGATCATGAGAGGTTTGTCTGGAAAAGATCAAATTCAGTAACAAAGCAAGCCCCCTAAAGTCTGCAGATGGTACTGATTTGGGATGTATTTTTGAAACTCGGGAAAAGTTTTGGCAGTGGGACTTGGCACCACGACTGAAGCAATGAATCAACAAGACTGTAAAACCTGACAGGGATTTATTATGGTCCACAGTGAAGGCTTACAGCTGGAAAACTGAGATGAACAGTGAGGTTGCCAGAACCCTGTGTTATAAAGTACCCTGGACCAGATTCATATGAACTAGCTAATTTATGATCTCTGTGGCTCAGATGGCAAATCGTGTGTGTATCCCACTGCTGATTTATTACAGGGACCAAACACACCTACCTATGTGTAATTTAACTTCACAGTGGCATTAGGCTTGACAGAAACTGCTCAGCTGAAAGGACATGGAGTGTTAAGAAGAATGGCAGAGTACAGAAAAACCATCCAGGGCTATGTTCTGTGGGACCAAATTCGCTTTGTACATGGCATGCTGGGAGGTAAATGTCATCTCAGACATCCTCAAGATTTAAGCACTATGTGGATCTCTGCACAAAGCTGATTTTTTTCCCCTACAAAACGGACATAAATCAGGGTAGAGGTAGTTTCTATACTGCTCTAACTCGAATCACATCACTAAGAAGTTAGTTATTACTCCTTTGATGTACTTTTTTTTTTTTTTTTTTTGGAATCTGCTGTCATTAGTCACGATGAAGTAGATTTACCTTTCAGCCAGGTTCCAAAATCCTTCATGTCTCCAGTGAGGTAACCCACAGCTCTGCAGAAACTCTTCCCACCTGTGCTCAGTGGATTTTGCTTCATTGGCATTCTTTCCCCCTTGGTTTCTATCTTGACGTCAACACAGTTTTCCATGTTGGTGTTCTGAACCTTTGGTAAAATTCAAGGGAAAAGAAAAAAAAGAGAGTTAATTAAAATGTCTCTTTCTGATCCCTGTTTATTCTCTTTACCACGTAACTGCTCACCACATGTTACTTTGGAACCAGAAAGAAGAAAATCCTTACTCTGAACACCTGATTCTTTTGTGTCCATGAGCACATTCCCTCTTCACATTCCCTGTCCTCCCAGACTTCCACACAGTTATAAGAATATGTCTCATTTATTAAGCTTCTCTGCTGCTTACCCCATATTTCTAGTTTGAATTTATCCATCAACCATCACTAATAGGCACCTAAATTCAGTTTTGTAATCACCTATTGGGATCAGTTCAGCCTTTCTCATGAGCAAGGGCTTAGCCTGGGGATGCCCATGGTGCCTTCTTCCATTACTCACATGCATTCATACATTCCTTTTTCTCATTTGAACTGCACTTTAAGCTGACCAATCTTTAGAAGTACCCAGCATTGATTCAAGAGTTTGATGCCCAAATTCACAACTCTTGCTTTTCACTGTGCCTTAGTCATTCATGCTGCTTTCTTCTCTGCTGAGGCGATGTTGGGGACTGCATGTTGGAAGCTGTAGTAAGAAACCCTCTGAGACTAGTGAAAATACACTTATTAAATTTACCAGGTGCTATAAAAAGTTTAAATAAGGTAGGGGACTGTTATAGGCCCAGCAAAGGTGTTCAGACCTAAATAAGGTGTTTGGGGGGCAGGACTGGGAGATGGGGTCCCTTTTGGGACACACCCCCTTTGCATAAGGGGTTGCTGGAATAACCTTTGGCACCTCATACAGCCTAGACAGCATTTTCAGGCACATGGATCAGAGGCTTACACCTAAAACCAGTGCCTATAGCCAATTCATTGTTTGTCTAAGAGCTAATTCTGAATATGAAGTCATCAAATAAATAAAAAACCCTGTTTCTGGAGCATACTCTGTTTCCTGAACTAATTCTTGGTAATTATCAAGCAAACACCAGACAAAGTCTGTTGTTGTGTGAATACAGAACCAGTGGTGCTTCAGGTCTCACTGGTGAGTGCCAGCTTGTGCAGGAAATAATGAATTTCTATTGGGAGCTGATAGTCTAAATAGGATGATACAGACACAGTGGTCTTGTATTAGTCCTTGACTCACTCAAAACTTTATTAAAGGCCTTGTGAACAGAGTGGGAAGAGAGCCCATAGCTCAGAAGCACAGGTGCTGAGGACTTAAGCTGCTTCACCCCTGGGCATTGCACTTCCAGACCCTCCAGTGTGGTTAAGCAGCTCTGAGTCTGTGTAGGGGAAAGCCTGGTTAATGCTCCATTGTTTAATCCTGGCCAGCTTCTTACTCTTGTGGTACTGGAGGGCTAGTGGTGACATTTCAGGAAGCAGTAGATATTTGCACAAATAATAAATGGACATTTTTCTGCCTTCTGGAAGAGCCCAGCTAATAAAAGGATAGGTTCCATATGAGAAGCTGATTACAGGACCAGTATATACAGAAAAGTATTGAGTTTGGCTTTGTGCACATGAAGATAAGGGCTCGGAATAAAAAGACTTAAGAGGAAGAGGAGGAAAAGAGTGGTGCTAGGGATGGTGCCTTGATACAGGAAGGCTTTTTTTTTGGGTCTGTTATAATTTGCTACATTAATTCATTAGCCTTTACTTTTTTCATATTTTATTCTGGAATAAGTGAACTGAATGTACTTTCAGTTAAATCAAAGTTTCCAGCCAAGATAAATACTCTCAGTTTGGTGAAAGTGCATTTACATTTTCCTTTTAAAGGATCTCCCTCTTTATGCAGCTTGAGCTTTCCCTGTTGCTAACCACGAAATGAAGTGCTGCTGCAGTGCAGAGCAACGCTGTGGGACTCATGCTGGGTGTTCCCCTGCAAGCTGAGTGAGGAGCTGCTTGCACTCAGGAGTCCGCAGAACGGGGTGTGATGTGCATGTGAAGTGCTGGAGTCACTGTCCAGTCCACTTGTACAGTGGAGATAGAAATGGATTAGGCTGAGAGCCTGAATTCACCAAAAAAATTGATGTATTGCTTTGACATATAAAGGCGTGTGTGCGCTGGCAGTGCTCCTGTGCCCTGGGTTTCCATGGGCAGAAATGAAGCCAGCTCACTGCAGCTGGCACGGCAAAAAGACCAGGTGACCTGGTGAGTCACTTGCACTAACCTGTCTCCAACTTCACACCCAGTGGATGCCCAGCGCATTCCGGAGCGTTCCGAGTCACAGAGGCTGCAGGGTGGTCGTGGTTACCTCCCGTCCTGCAGTGCTGCTCACACTCGTGTTCATTGTGTCACAGAATCATAGAATACTTTGTGCTGGAAGGGACCTTTAAAGCTCATCTATTCCAACCCCTCAGGCACTCCCGTTTGATCTGGGGGTGGGTCTCTCTAGAGGGCCCACAGGAGCTTCATCCGTTCAGTAGAGCATCTGGTGAGTGACAGGACAAGGGGCAGTGGCTTCAAACTGAGAGAGGGCAGGGTCAGATTAGACATTAGGAAGAAATTGTTCCATGTCAGGATGGAGAGGCCCTGTCAGAGATTGCCCAGAGAAGCTGTGGTTGAACCATCCCTGGAAATGTTCAAGGCCAGTCTGGACAGGTCTTGGAGAAACCTGGGCTAGTGGAAAGTGTCCCTGCCCATGGCACGGGGTGGGACTGGATGAGCTTTAAAGAACCCTTCCAACCCCAACTATTCTGTGATTATTTATGCTAAAGCAGAATGAAACCATTATTGAACAGCCTTCTCACCTGCAGAGCAGCCAGGTGGGAAGTGGGTGTAGGCCAAGAAAACCTTTGGTTTAGGATGGGGTCTTCATGAGACAGAAAAGACCCAGATCCAGCCCCATTGGTTTCATGACTTCCCTGAATCCCGTCCCAGGCACTGTGTGGGGGCTGTGTCCTGTCTAAGAGGATTTTCCTGTCACCACAGCCCTGAGGCTTGTCCCATCCATTCAGAAACACCAAGTATGAAGGACTTGCACTGCTTCTACTTAGTTGTCCAATAAGAGCATAAAGAGGTAGTGAAACACTTGGAAACTGGCACCAGCATAAAATTTTTTAGGCATTTTTAGTGATGTTACAAAGCAATACCTACCATACATATGCACAGATTAATAATTTGTTAACACATTATGTTGCTTCAGGCAGTAGGTGATAGCAGGTATTTAAGAAAGGAGAGAATACAAAAGGTGTCTTATCTCAGAATTGTGGATATGCTCAGAGAATTTTAACACATTGATGTTTGAATAATTATGCAGAACTGAAGTGTACATGTTCTGATGGGGATTTCATGTGTGCTGGTCTGCAGCAGGTCTTTTGAAGACCTGCAGCTGAAGTTATGCAAACACATAGTTTTCACTGAAAGTGTTATTTTTTCTTAGTGCACAAAGCAAGGAAATGGAAATAATTGCAAAAGGAGTGTTCTGCTGGAACAGACTACTTGGCTTCTACCGGGGGCTAGGTTTGGTTTTGGTAATTTTTATTTTTTTTTTTAAATTCTTGATTTCTATTAGTCTGGGAAAAAAAAATTTAAAGACTAAGTCCTGTTCTCATACAGAGAGTTTGGAGCACACTGCCTCATCTCACATAAACTCTCGAGAGGTGTTCCAGCCCTGCAAACTCTCAGTACTGGTGTGCAACTGGTGAGATAAAGGAGCAGCAGCAGCACCCAGGCAGAGCCAGTCTGAACGCACTTTTCATCTCAGTGTTGCAAGTGTGAGTGGTTTGTAGTGTGCTGTAAGTGCAGAGAAACTACTGGAAACCATTTTCATGGGAAGTGAGAGCTTCCCATGAAACAAAGCCGAAAACGCAGAAGATGTTTCTCTTCCATGAAGATGAAATCATCACAGGGCCGAGATGTTAATCTACCGTGTTTTTTTAATCATCCTTTCAGAGTTAATATATGTCCTGTAGCAAAGTACTGACGTTATGCAACCCCGTGTCTCCCTAAATCAATTTTCCTTCCACTTGTGTACACTTTCTTCCTGTCACGCCATACCCACGGCATCTCAGTCATGCCTCGTTAAAGCTGGCCCTGTGCTGGGGCTGCACTCCTGCAGCATCTGGCCCGGCAAATACTCCTTTATTCACCTGCTGAGGAGGAGACAAGCCTGGCCACAGGTTGGTTTTGTGTTGTGCGTGCTAAGAGCAGTGTTGTGCTTGCAGCTGGGAGAGGGACAGAGTCTTTAGTTTGGCTGATCAATACTCCAGGTAATGGGCGCTTCCAAGCTTGGACATGGGGCTTTTACCTGTGGAAATGCAGCAAAGTTACCTAGTGCTTTCTCTTCTTTCTGGAATTTTCCTCTCTCCCTGCCAAAATCCAGGTTTTTCTGAGGGTTTAATTTATGGTGAGGTATTTGTTTGTGCAAGGACCCAAGGACCTGCTACCACACAATCGCAGCCATTGTGTCTTGCATTCTCCGAATTGTTGCTGTGAAGTCTGCGGGCAGCCAAGCTCTGTGAGCAGCCTGTTTTTAGAGGAATTCCTGCATCCAAGCACAATAGGAGGAAAGGGCCAGACTCTCAGCAGCTCTAATTCCAGCACAGCCTGTGTAATGTTACCAGGGGTGTAGTAAAGCTGGATTAATATTGTGTTAGGCATAGGAACACACACAAGCACAAGCACAATCCTTGAAACAGGTTATAATGCACTTGACCCTCGCTGGAAGGAAACGATTCAGGTTCTCCCATAGAAGATATATTTCAAAGTGTTAGTTCAAAAAAAGCTTACCCCTCAGATTCAAATATTCATTAAGCTCATGTGCAATTCAGTGTTCAGAGACCTGTCAGTCAGGGACAGAGAAATACAGAGACACTATCTCATCAGCTGTGTATTATTACTATCTGGGCACTTTCATTTGGCAGAATGGAAAGGTAGTAAAAGGAAATGTTAAAGAGTTCTGGTTATTTCTTTTTAAAATTTATTTCTTTCCTCTATTTCCTCCAAGGCTCAGCCACCTGGGCTAAACAGTACTAATAAATCCTCACCCTGCTAGAAGATTGTTGATAACTGATATTCTTGTGCTCCTCCTGAGCCTCAGCTGCTCTCCTTCAGCAGGACTGCTCAAATGCTGTTTGCCAGGTGTTTTGAGGGAGAGGAAAGACCCAGTTAAGTCAGTAACAGGGTGCATTAAAAAGGAAAGAACAGAGTGCTCTTACCTCTCAGACGAGCTTGGGAGTAGCTGTAGGTTTGATGGTGAGGCCAGAAGGAAAGTAGAGAAAAAGAAAATGTCCCACCAGCTTATATAGGCTAGCATGGCTCCTGTCCTGATATTACTGATTTGTTTCTCCTCCCACTTAGTGAGCTCCAAGTGAATGTTAAGAACGTTCCCCTTTGAATTCTCCACCTTTCCTCTTGCTCTGTCCTGGGTCTCTTGCCAACAATCTATCCAAATGTCCTCTTTCCTGCTGTTGTGGTTTTTTTATTTTTATGATTTTATTTTTACTTTTTCATTTTTCTTAAAAAAAAAATTAATTCTCCTTTAACTTTGTCCTTTCTCCTTCTCTACCACTTATAAGAACAGAAGATTTTAAAATGAACTCTCAGTGTACCTGAGCTTGACCTCTCCAGCACTATCCTCCTTATCCAATACAACTTAGCATCCTTCCCTATCGAAATTCTGACCTGGGAATGTGTAACATAGCATTTTGTGTTCAGCAGCCTATCAAGTTTTCCTGTTTCTGGGTAGTTTTCAGAAGCACTGTTCTGTTAATGAAATGCAGTGGAAGACCTGGTGACCTTCCAATGTTTAATTGCTTTTTATCAATTATATGAGAAATTAAATAGGTATTTTTCCTTCTTTTCTTTCTTTTAAGAAATATTTTAAACCTATCCTCCCCATCTCACTGGAGGAATCTGAAATACCAGAAGTATGGCATATTTCAGGGGTTTATAAGGCTGTGAAAGTGCTGCAAATGACAGAGAAGAGGCTGGAGAGGGAAGTCTTGAATAGTAATGCAGGAGAAAAGGGAGAGAAGAGGTTGTGAACTTAAGGGACCTTATAAGCTAATTTAAGCCATAGTAGAATTGTTTTTAGGACCCTTTCACAGTGATGGCTGAGACAAGCAACCTTGCAAATTGATCTGGGTGCTGGAGAGAATGGTTTATTGTTAAACCAGAACCCATCTAGCTTTATGACTTTGATTTCCCCAGCCCTGTGGCAGCAGCCTCAGCATCCACATGAGCTGGAGGGATGTTATTCTCACTGCACTCATTCCCAGGTGCATCTCTTTTGATGGAGATGTTTTTAACAGCAGGCTGGATTTTTTTTCCTCCCCTAAGAGGAGGGCATCTGATATAAGCTGTCAGCTTAGCATTGCTGCAAGAGCTAGTCTTCCTCTGATCAAATAGGCTGCAGCCTTTGTGAGTGAGTCAGACACTGTCATCCTATGCCTTTGCACCCAGTAGAACATGAAATTTTGCAGGGGAAGCTGCTTCACTCTAGTGCAGTTAACATATTTTCCCTTCACCATTAATTTCTCCTCGGGCTGCCTTTGCTTTCTGACTGGTGAAATGAATCCTTGCATGTCCAAAGAAGGGAAATGTGTTGAGTGATTTGGATGGAGAGCCTCACAGGGAGTCTGTTCAGACTGAGTTTTGATCTTCACACCTCTCATATTTCAGGGATGCCCAGGCCTGGCTTCAAGTTATTTCAAGCAACAACTTTTCAGTTCTCCCTCAAAGGGGTGCAGCACATGGAGCAGGCAGGGCTCACTCCTGGGTTGTGCTGTAGGGTATTTATTTCCTCCAGGGAATCACAGATTCACAGAATATTCTGAGCTGGGAGGGACCCACAAGAATCATCGTGTCCAACTCTTAAGTAAATGGCCCATACAGGGAATGAACTCACATCCTTGGTGATATTAGCACCATGCTCTGACCAACTGAGCTAATGTCAGGGTCACAGAATCCCAGAATGGTTTGGTTTGGAACAGACTTTAGAGCCCATCTCATTCCACCCCCTGCGCAGGGACACCTTCCACTATCCCAGGTTGCTCCAAGCCCTGCCCAACCAGCCTGGAACACTTCCAGGGATGGGGCAGCCACAGGCAGGGACTGTGCCAGGGCCTCCCCACCCTCACAGGGAACAATCTCTTCCCTAACACCGAATCTCGACTGCTCTCTGTCAGCATGAAGCCAGTCTCACCTGTCCTGTCACCACATGTCCTTGTACAAAGGAACCAGATTCAGGACTGCTCTGTCTGATTCTGGTGCCTTAATGAGGTACTTGACAGGTTGGAGCGACACGCAAAAAAGCCAGTGGCTGGCGGGTCAGTGATGGATATCTTGGAGTGGTGCATTGTTTGGATTATCAGAGCTGGTTAATAAGTAACAGGATCACTGCCTGCTGATGCCAGTGTGGGAATGAGGCAGCAGCCTGCTCTGGGGTGGAGGCAGAGCAGGGAAGACCTCCAGTGCCATGTGACACATCACTGGATCCCAGGTGCAGCCAGCTATTGCACAGGTGGATGCAGGAATGCCTGCCTGCAGCTGTGTGCCCTAGGTAAAGCCCTCCTGGCTGCCTGAGGACTGAGATTCCCCCTGTATAGGATTGATGTAGAAAGGTGGGAATGATAGAAAACCTCCCAGGTGTAACTCAGTGCCAGTTCTGGTGCCCAGCACTAACCTCCAGTGCTGGCCACTCAATCTAGGTAACTTTTGGGGGTCAAGGTGGGAAAACTGAACCTGCAATGGCCATTCCTAGGCAAAAGGATTGAGATGTGCCACGTGTTTGGCATGTAGCTGTCACACACCCCCTGCCTGGGAGTGGGCCACCGGCTCTGGGTGACCAGGTAAATGTGTGCAAATTGATCATGCAAGTGACACAGAGGACTAGAGTTGCTTCTTGATTTTAGGCATGTGTGAAGACCACTTGGTGCTGAGGACAAGGCAGCTGGTGCTGGTGTCTGACAGCTAAGCTCTGTGTGATTTAGGAGGCTTAAATCTGTGACTTACCTCATCAGCTCTCCGCTGGTGAGGATGCTTGATGTTTCTTATTTTGTGCTGTCTGGGAAAGTGTCTCTGAGAAGATCCCTTGGACCAAGCCCAGTGCTTGACGTGGTCAGAACAGGGGTTGGTCACTGGATCTCAACCAGACACAGCACCAGAAAAATGCTGAATGGTCCCTGACTGGCTTAGCTCGCCCAGCAGGAGCTGTCTGGCTGCATCAGCTGGGTACAAAGCTTGAACTGGTCAGCTGTGCCAGGAAAGATTCTAATGGCCCTAATTCAGCTTCACACACTTTGGCTTCATTCCTCTCTCAAGCCTAAGTGGCCTTGAAGAGGTGCTTTAAAACCAGTTGGTAGCAGATTGGCTTTTAATGCTGTTTTTGGCTGTGCTCCTTGACTCGGGTTGTACCGATGGGAATAGGTCTGCTCAGGGAGATGCATCAGCTCTTGGTCTCCAACAAGTGCTTTAAAACGGGGTAAATCCATGTCTGGAGCTTTGCAGGTTGCTAAACCCCAAGTCCTGGTCTGCTTTTGCGAGTCTGGGGTGTGGATATGTGATATGTGACCAGAGTTTGTGAGAGAAAGGGAGGGATTCCTTCCTGGAAATGCTGACAGCATTCCTCCTAATGCAGCCCACAGAGATGTTGGCTTTCTTGCTGCAAGGACACCTTGTTGCACTGTGGTCACCTTGGTGACCACCTGGACCTTCCAGGCCTCTTCTGCCATGCTGCTTTCCAGCTGGAGGGCCAGCAGCATGTGGGGATGGAATTGTCCCTCCCCAGGTATAGGACGCTGCACTTTTTCTGGAACTTCAGGGGGTTTTTGTCAGCCCATTTTTTCCATCCTATTGAGGACATTCTGTATGCCAACACAACTCTCTGGTATACCCAAAACTACTTCCAGTTTTGTGCCTTCCCCAAATTTGATGAGGGTGCACCCTGCTCCAACATTCGTGTCTTTAATGAAGAATTTAAAGAATTCATTAAAGAATTATTATGCCAGAATAACACCCCTAATGACTGGCCTCTACATGTGATTTGTGCCACTGATTATAATGCTTTGAGCCCAACCATTCAGCCAATTTTCAATCCAATTTGCTTCACATTTATTTAGCCCATGCTTCATTAACTTGCCTGTGAAGATGTTACGGGACAGAGTGTCGAAATGAGGTGATGCTCCAAATTTGCTACAGTGAGGTAAGGGACTTTTGCAGCTCACCTGGGCTGACTGTGACCAAACCTAATTTCACTTCCAGAAGTACTGCCAGTCTGTGGTTCTTCTGGAGGTGTGTGGAGAGCTGGCAGTGGTAATGGAAGTACGGCAGGAGTGAGAGAGAGCCTGTGTCCTGGCTGAGGACACAGCTCCTCTGGCCAGCTATGGTCTGTCCTGTCCCACAGGAAGGGTTTCTGCAGGAGCAGTCAGCCCCCATCAACATCTGTGGCCACTTTGCTTTTCATCATCTTGTTTTTATGAGTGAGTGGAGAGTAGAAAAATCTGTTTCATCACAGAGCACCACAGAGTCTGTCACAATCTTGGACTTGTTTGCTAAGAGCGGCCCAACAGCTGAGCTGGTATGGGAAGCTTCTATCCCCCTGCATTTTGGCAAGTAAAAATTCTCTAGAGAAAGCTGCTGTTTGACATTCCTCTCGGTGGCAGTGCGATGGGGCTGGGTACAGACCGTGCTCTGCTCCAGTGTCCGTCTCCCTCTCGTGGTGTGACTCCAGCACAGCCACGAGCAGCTGTGGGAATTGCAGCAAATATTCAGATCTCCAGTTTCAGAAGCCTCACAAACAGCAGTTGCCTTGTCCTGGCACAGTCCAAACTCTTTGTGCTCTATCTGCAGCTATGTGCACTGCTCTTAATGATGTATGCTCCCAAAATTACCAGTTCTGCTAATGCATGCACATCACTTCCCTCCTCTTCCTACCTGCTCTGGAGACCCACTGTCCTTTCTGTCCACCTTGACATGCTCTCATGACTCACCTTCTCAGTCCATGGGGCAGCTCCAATAGTGCATAAATGATACCTGGAAACCAGCTTATTGATTAGGAGTGGCAGTCTCTGTGTCCTGGGATAGGAGCGGGGCAGGAATGTGTGAAGAGCAGGTTGTAGTTGTCTTACAGCTACAGTAGTGTGTAAAAAAGCTCTGCTCTGTCATGGCAAAATAAGTGGTAACTTCAGAGAGAGGTGCAGACTCTCCTCCTGCAGGCTGGTGCTCTGAGTGCTGGGGTAGAAAACAACTCCTCTATTTCAGCTGCAAGTTTTTTTCAAGGTGTTTGTTCAAAACGTTGCTGCTAGTGGGAGGGGGGAATTGTTTGGAAAGGCACTAGTTAGCCAAGGCCACCACATGCCAAAGACTGCAGTGGTGGTTCAGCAGCTTGGTGATGAGGAGCTGCCCCCTGGAACCACCCCATTCACCAGTGTCAGGATGCCCATGGTGACCAGCTAAGGAAATGTGTCTGAGGCTCCAGGAAGGACCAGACAGTCGTGTGTGTCATGAAACCCAGTGAAATACAAGTTAAAGAAAAGCCCAGTGTGTTGTTCTGGCTGGTTCCCCTTGTTTGGTTTTGTGTCCCCTTCCCTTTTTCCAGTCAGGTGGATCATTTTTCCTGGAGCAATGGACATTTCTCCAGGCTGGTCTGCCTGGCTGTGGTGATGAGATTGAGTAGCAAGTCCTGGGACTCAGGAGCTGAGAGGGAGAAAAGCTCTCTGGTCCATGCCTGACTCTGAACCTCAAGACTGTTTGCTTTTCTGGTCATCTCTAGCATGGCAGACTGGATCATCCACATTAGAATCACAGCATTATAGAATAGTTGCTCAGAGAAGACTTTTGAGATGATTGAGTCATTGTATTGAAGCAGTCTGAAATACTAGAGGGATTTGGAAACCTGAGGTTGACTGTATTGCTGTTTCAGTAAAGATGGGAAATGGAAACTCAAATAATTCTAAATTTCAGCTTCAAGCCCCTCTCCTGTTCTCCTGGCTCCAAGGAAAAGCCCAAATTCAAAAAGGATCTTTTTCTAAACCTACCTCAGGGCAGCAGGATCCTGTTAAAAATAGCAAAGCTGGCCAGAGTTGCCTCTTTTTGTGACACAAAGCAAAGTGTTTCTCTGCTTCTTCATTTACTTTTGCAATTTGAGAGTCAATTAATTCCCTGCATCCACTCTCAGCTAAATAATCTTCCCTGTCCTTTCTGCTTCCCTTGCCCTGATAGTAGGGCTGTGAGTCTCACCCAGGATATGGCTGCTCCCAAGCAAATAATTCATTTTCACAAACCTGTATGTTTTAGGAGACGTATGTGTTAGGCCTTAACATAGAGCAGAATACTGTAATTTTTCCAGCAAGAAACTCTTTCAGCCTATAATCCCAGTGATTACTACTTTTTTGCCAAGTAGTTCTTACTAGAAGTGGAAGATGTTGTACATAGCATGGATTACTGATCAACAAGAGAAAGAGGACTGGTAGCATCCAGAAATGAGCTATCAGACAGTGGAAAAAACTGAAAATTATTAGTCAGTGCAATGGATAGAGGAGAGTTGTTCTGGCTGTGGGGGGTTATGGGATTTTGCAAGCAGTGCTGCAGAGTGGCATTTTCATGCACAGGCACCAATAGGTATAAATCCATTTGGAAAAAACAAAAACAAAACAAAACAAAACAAAAACCCCAAAAAACCAAAAACACCAAACCAAACCAAAACAAACAAACAAAAAACAAAAAAAACAAAAAAAAACCAAACAAACAAAAAAACAAACACCCCACACATTTTGGGATAGACAAAAGAAAAAAAAAAGTAATATCTAATGGATAACTCAGTTTCTGTGAAGGTAAAATGTCCTAAATGTGATTTAATTTGCACAAGTGAATTAAGCTCACTTGGCAACAGCAAGACACCATTGCTGGCTGACAGTTTGTCATCACCTCTGACTTTTTTGTTTTCTCCAAAGACGGGAAGTCTCTACATGATTTCTGGCTGAGTGGTTCTGCAGAGAAGAGATTTTTGGAAGACAGGGCAACAGACCTGTCATCACTTGGTTGAAATGAGGGAAGTGTGGAAAAGCAGTGTCAGGTACAGGACAGGGTGTGCTGGGGGAAAAAGATTCCATCCTAAGCTGCACAGGTCAAGGATGCCTCTGTCTCTCTGCCTTTGCCTTTTGCAATTCAGTGCACAGCACAGCTTAATTTGCAGAGGCTAGGATGTGCTAAACAGCCCCAAAAACTGTGCATTTTGTGTGGTGATGTAGCTGGAAGTTTTTGGAAGGGTGTCTGCACATACTTGGTGCTTCAACCCTGCGGTGCTGTGTGAAGATGCACATTTTGGGATTTGTGTCTGCCTCAACTGTCCATACAAAAAAACTACCCCTGAAGGTGGATGTGAGGGTGCAGTTCCATGAGACTTTAAACTTTTGAATGCACAGAGGTTACTGAGTGCACTCAGGAGCTGCTGAATGAGAAGTCAGAGATACCCAAACTCATTGCCAGGCAAAAACCTGGTGGGAGAAACCTTTGCTTCCCACAGAGTCTTATCCCACCACTGGGATGTGTGAATTCCAGCTGAGGCAACAGCTGTAGGAGCTTGTAAAAGACCCCCTGAGAACTGTAAAATCAACTGCAATCAAGGGCTTGTTTCCTGTTTGAGCTACTTCCATCTCCCAAATTAAAACTGACATAGAGGAAGAGGGAGTGAGGGAACAGTGCTCAGCAAACAGGTTTCCCCCTCAGAGTGGTGATATTTCTGCAGCCCTGGCAAATGTGATCTACAGAAAACTTAAACCATTCTGCAGTGTTGCAGGGCAATATGTCTGTCAAGGCAGACTGGAGATGTCTGGCACGGACAGAGCACAGAGCAACTCCCCAGCAGCTGGATATTTTTAGGAATTGTCTTATTCTGAAAGTTTTGAAGTTTTGGGTTTTTCAGCTTGTAGGAAGGCCCCATGTTGCTCGACTGCCCCTCTGGAACAGAGAGCCCTTCCTGGTATTTTCTGGTGCCTGCTGGGATGCTGGCTGGCTCCCTGTGCTGGGGAGAGATACATACTCTCCCTGTATCTGATGATTTCAGGCTCCTGAATCAGTGCAGGTCTGGGAAGAAGAGGTGTCACATTGCAGAAGGGCTGGAAAAAAAAGGACAATATTTTAAGTTCACAGTAGTGTTGAGTGGAACAGGGAGTAGGGCCCAGCTCTGCTGCAAAGCAGCTCTGGATGCTTGAGAGTAGAGTCCAACGGGGAAACCTCTTCATTGGTCTTTAACCCATTGTGCTTTGTGTGGACTGTGAGTGCCATGCAGTGCTGCAGCCACTTCTCCCCATCACTGTTTGGAAGTGCAGCACTGGGGTTTCCAGGTCTGCACCTCCTGGTGTCATCACCTCCTGTTGTAGTCTCCCTCTGTGCTGCTCTGCCCATCGGCTCTTGACCCCTGTGAGGAGGTGATTAGGTCTCAAAGAAGATCAGATGATAGAAACCAGTTTTAGAGCGGAGATCAGGAAAAAAAATTCATTATGGAAAGGGCTGTCAAACACTGACAGGCTGCCCGAGGCAGTGATGGAGCCCCCATTCCTGGAAGGATTTAAACGCTGTGTGGATGTGGCACTTGGGGACATGGGCTAGTGGCAAGTTTAGCAGTGATGGGGGAGTGCTTGGACTTGAGCATCTTAGAGGCTTCTCCAGTCTAAAGGATTCTGTGCTTCTGTGAATCAGGAAGGAAACTCTGTGCTCCAGCAACGAGGATGCTCCAGTTGCACTTAGAATTGTCTTAATTCACTGGCTCTCCTGCAATTTCTTCACTTTGCTAAGTCTGTTCTGCTTTTTAATTTTTTAAAGCAAATTTTTAGGAGGTTGATTTTTTTCATGTCCTGTGGCTAGGTGAGGTGTTGGTTTGTACAAGAGCATTTATGTAATGCTACTTAAGGAGGAGGTGAGCTGGGTGGAGTGATGGCTCTAACTGGAGAAGAGACTTTTTTTTTTCTCCTTTAATGGTCATACTTGTCTTATGTTAGATCTCTGTCTCAAAATTATTAGTCCCACTGAAAACTGTACATTTTTCCTCTCTTAATGAAAATTTTTATAGAACTCTCTAGGTATCAGGCTGCTGGGCTACCACTGATAGCTTCAGTTAGTGCTTTTATTGTCTGCTGTTCCCTTGCAGGAGACACTTGATTTGTCTTGCCTGTTTTCAAGAATTATTAGTACTGGATATAGTTACTCAAATCTTTTGATTAGCTAGAGACTGTTTATACTCTATTTTTTATGGAAGGCTTCAGCTCTAGAAATTGCTTTACTAATTGATTTCAGGATGGATTTTCTTGTGGCTGAGGAATTAATGCCTGCAGTGGCACTTACGTGACAAATCCTTTCCAATAGCCACATTGTGCCTGGGCTTCACTGTTATTTTTAGGAAAACTAACAATATGTTGGGCATAACTAACTGCAGTTGTGTTTTTTCTTCACATATATGGTACTAGAATTATTTTGAAGTATTCTTTTCCAGTAACTTTGCATTTCTACTGTTCAAGTATTTCTCTAACGCTGTGCATGAACTAATTTAAACTGTGCATTAATAAGCTCTCCTAGTTTCTGTGTGCTTCATATTTCATTGACTGCTGTAGAGAGAAGGTTTTCAGATATCTGTGTGTCACCTCTTGTATTATTCTGCCTCTCTTTGCCTCTCTACAGCAGCAGCAACAGGGGGATGTCCCTGATCTTGCAGTTTGCAGTGACCACGGGAGACGGTTTTGGTGCTAGCACTAGTTTGCTGATATTATGGCTCAAAGGATGTCTTGGCAAAGAGGGGAGGAAGTAAGACCTAAATTTTACCAGAATTTCTGGAATGGCCTCCCCTGTTTAAAAAAAAAAAAATCTGAACATAAACAATACCATGCTTTTGTCTCCCAGGATGAATTCATTCTTGGATGCTGTTTCTAGGGGACATTTAGAGGGGTGGCAGACACTGGTGCTGCTGGATTTTTGGTGATTAAGGCACAAATAATCCCATGAGCACCACCCAAGCTCACCTTTTTGAAAAGTGGTCTTTGAAGCTGGGATCCCACTGGTTCAAAAATACTCACATGGGTCTGCAGAACATCCCTACATTGTGAGGCAGAGAGGACAGCGTCTGATCTGAGTGTTTGTGGTTGCATAGTCCCTTTGGATTTTAAACCTTCACATCCCTTGGGTCTGTGATTTTAAACTGACCTTGTAAAACAACTCTAGAGTGAGGAAGCCTTTCTGTCAGGCTTTCTTCACAGAGGTTTTGGGAAAGGTTCCTCAGAAAATCCTCCTTAGGGCAGTTGGAGCTTCCCTGTTGTAAGGACTTTGAGGTGGCATAAAGTGGCAGTGGTAACCTTTGACTTGTTAATTTCTCATGGTCTAATGGAAAGGATGTGCTCCTCTGTGAAAGGGAGAGTAAGAACTGCCACCAGCAGTAAATGTTTATCCCATTCTTTTCATTAAGTTTTTTTATTTCCCACTGGATGTGTGTAGGGATTCAAACTTGCTATCCTGCAATCAGCAGGAGAGAGAGATCTTCAATTTGCAAGACAAAAAATTATTCAAGGAAAAGAAGAATGTTTGATCACTGCTAGCTAGTCGCTCTTCTAGCTAGTCTGATTAAAGCATTTATATTCATTGCCTTGGCACTTAATGAGGAGCCAGGAGATGGCACCAAAAGTGCTACAGGATGTGCTCTATAAGAATATTTACCTGTGTGTGTTGTAGCTGTTAAGAGGTATTAAATGGGTTAGACACTGATGGCACACAAGAAAGGAAGAGAACAGTCTGTTTATTTCACTTTCAAATATACATCCTCTTAATTTGAAGTGCAGCTCTTGACTTAGTTCTTACATTATTTATTATTATTAGACACCAATGCCTTCTCAGCATATTTATTTTGTTAAATTACACCTCTGAAATTAAATGCAGCCTCTTGTCAGCTTTAATGTCCTTCTGCCTATTCTTATAATTATTATTGATAAGAGGTGACTTTCAAGTTAACAACCAGTGGATTGATAAGGCAGCTGTTATTATGTTACCTGAGTGCTTTTTAGAAAGCTTAGCTCAAGGGCAAACCGTGATTTCTCCAGTGTGGAATGCTGAATCCCCAGCCTGCAGACTGCTGGCCAAAGTGGTGTTTGTGGCTGTGCTGTGCCTGGGTGACGTCTGAAAAGCTGCCCCCAAACTGCCCCCAGGCTGCAGAGTTGTGTGTACCTGCAATCAGTGAGCGTGGCGGCTCTTGGGGGTGCACAGTGGGGTGCCCCCGGTGTTAATTTTTGAGCCGTCAGAGGGTTTCTGCTCCTTTCTCTTCTGCTCTTCCCTCCTGCTCTCCGAGGCCCTTCTCCTCATTCTCAGGTAGTAGATCCGGTTGGC
Organism: Vidua macroura; assembly: GCF_024509145.1. NCBI lineage: Eukaryota > Metazoa > Chordata > Aves > Passeriformes > Viduidae > Vidua > Vidua macroura. Next base: position 2,915,101 of record NC_071611.1, read on the forward strand.
TTCCGGGTGGGTGACTTTGCAGAGGGGCATTTTGTAGATGGCTGGGTTTTCTGAGGTTATCAGCAGGAAGAGGAGCGCGGAGAGGCAGAAAGGCCAGGTGCACACTGGCAGCCCGAGCTGGCAGGGGACAGAACAGACACGAAAAAAAAAAAAAAAAAAGGTGTCACTTCGGTACCGCTTTTTGGTCTCTGTGCTTTTGTCTGCCTGTGCATTGGGGAAGCTGGGAGTGCCTTGGTTCCCCTAAAGGGACAGTGGCTACCAAATGCGGATTCAGCTGGCCACACAGAGGTCTGCTCTTCAGCTGGAGTGTGTGGGGCTGCACAAAGCATCTGACACTGCAGACCTCAGTCCTGCCAGAGGCACAGCTTCAATACTGATGCTGGATGGAACGTGGCACCAGCATTGAAGCAACTGAATCAGGCTCCAGAGCTCTGATCGCTGCAATGAAAGGCAAGACACCCAGCTCACACGTGGACACCTGAATTCTCTAAGAGAAGAGCCAAATTCTACTCTCTCTGTTCTGCAAAATATGCATGCACACATATTCGCTCTCCCCAGTGACTTTATGACACTAGCATCACATCCAACCCTCAGCCCTCTCTGTTCCCCCACTCTGGACCTGAATTTAGGTCTTCCAAAAGCAAGATCACAGGGATAAAAAGTGGACGTCCTTTTTCCTGATGCCTCCCAAAAGCAGGTGTGCTTAAAGCAGCCCATATGCAGGGACCTACATGGTACTGAGAAGATGCCAGATCAAAATGCTCGTGCATGAAGCTGCTAGTTCTAATATTTTTTAAGTTAGTAAATCAATTTAATTGAAATATGCCTTTGCTTTAATCTCTCAGATCTTAAAGAAGAAACAGACATTTCTGTCTTCACTCCTTTCTTGATTTGTCCAAATATAATAATTTTGTACTTAAGAGAACAGTCTCCCCCTCATTTTAGTTGTCATACCCAGTTCAAGCTTCAATAATATCTGTGGGCAGTGTTGGAGAAAGACCTTGAATGAAGAAAATGAAAATTTAGATAATTTGGAATTGCTGAAAGATAATGTTCAACTAAGTATTTAATCTCAAACCATATGCTGTTGCTGTAACTCACAAATACGTGCACAACCCTGGTGTGGATAACCTGCTCCAAAGGTCTTTGAAATCTTATTATCAGATATAAAGTCTTCAGAGGCACAATTCAGCTGACACAGGGTTTGTACAAGACCTGCCAACTGGTTGCAACATTCTCATTTCAATGTTGTCAAAGCTGACATGGAGAATTTTGAGGCATTTCCTTAATATTATATCTGAACAAATCAAGATGCAGTTAAAAAAAAAAAACAACAAAAAAACCCCAACCAAACAAAAAAACTCAGGTAAAACACAAAACCCGACACTTACCACAGAGAGTGCATTAGCAAGAGCTGCTCCGGAGTAGGCACAAAATAATGCTGAGAAGAGAAGACCAAAGAGAGCTCAGGATGAGGAAAATATTGTTCAATTCTCAAAAAATATAAATTCAAAAATATGAATTGTCCAGCAAAATATCCTCCCAGCTACCTAATGTGAGTTTCACTGCTAGAATTCAACAGTTAGTTGAAATGTCCCAAGAGAAAATGGCATCAAGTTGCACCAGGGGAGATTTAGGTTGAATATTAAGGAAAAATTTCTTTATAGAAAGGGTTGTCCAGCCCTGGCACAGCTGCCCAGGGCAGTGGTGGAGTCCTCATCCCTGGAGGAATTAGCAGCTGTGTGGATGTAGAAGTTGGGGACACAGGTCAGTGGTGGCCTTGGCACTGCTGGGGGCACGGTTGGATTGATGATGTTGGAGGTATTTTCCAACACAAATGATTCTGTGACTACATTTTGTCCTATCTGCTCTGTAGAGATGGATGGTGAGTGAAGAACATGGTTTTGTCAGGAGGAAGTGATGGTGGTGTTTCTTTTCTCTTTAATTTCTTTTTATTTGGCATGACCTGACCCACATGCAGTGGGAATTGCAGAAATTCTCCAGCAGGGCTGGACTTCAGAAATTCTCTGCCCTGTGGCTTCATACCACAACCAGTTGCCAAGGGGTCTCTTTGCCCCAGTTTGCCAGGGATGGCAGAACAGGAGGCAAGGTCAGGCACCCAAGGGTTAAATCAAGGAAGGAAAAGCCACTGAGAAACCCAGAAACTGTGCTCAGGACAATGAGATAAAGATAATTGGAGCCTGGGCATATCTTCACAGGGATGTTTTAACTGGGAAATTTCTTGAGCTGTTCCCACAGTGCCTGGTTTTGGCTGCTGTTGGATGTGGGGTCTTTGGGTGGATGGATTTTAAACTGACCTGGTGCAACAGCTCCCTCCTTATGACACATTTCCCCCAGTGATACATATAATCACGGAAAGGCTGCTTCTGTGAGTCTGTTGAGTTGCTAATTGGTTAAACATCCTCACAGATTAACTGGTGCTCATTCCACAAACAGTGCTTCCACACTTTCTAGATGTTTCCATGTTATCAGGGTCTAACGCTCTTCTCTCTGTACTTGCACAATCAAGCCCGCTGCTGATGCCACCAGAGAAACAGCTGTTGCCGCTGTACCTACTTTTGGGTCAGACAGAGTGAAGGCTGGCTCTAAACCTGTGCTCCTGTCTTAGTCTGGGAATGCTAGATGTGTCTGGGGGTGTGTATTCTATTGCCATCTGTTAGAGGTGGGGCTGTTATCTTCTGTTAATTGAGCCACCTGTTAAAACAGATGGGGCAGGTTTTTTTAATCTCTTCCACAACCAATCCTCCCTCCAGGAGTTCTCTTCTCTTCATGGTCAGTGAGTGTCCCTGCATGGCTGATAAAATTCCATCATTCCATGGTGAGATGCTCTGCCCAGGGGGAGGAGCCAAACATTCCTACCTGGATACAATCTGACCCCTGGAACACCACAGCGGCTTTTTCCTGCTGCATTCCCAGAGGAGCAGCTTTCTTCCTCACTGCATTCCCAAAGGAGCAGCTTTCTTCCCCACTGCATTCCCAGAGGAAGCCCAGGCCCATCCACACCAGCCCTGGAGCTTCAGAGGAGAACTCCAGCCTTGTCCAGGATTCCTGCTCCAGCAGAAGCACAGCTGGCACTGCAGGAGGGCTGAGCCCCCATGGAATGGCACTGCTGCCACCACCCTGACCCACAGGGTGCCAGGGCCTGTTCTCACTCTGGCAGTGTTGTTTTGTATTACTGCATTGTTTATTTTTTCTTTTAATTTTTATTTTTTTCGTAATAAAGAACTGTTATTCCTACTCCCATATCTTTGCCTGAGAGCCTCTTAATTTCAAAAGTAAAATAATTTGGAGGGAGGCGGTTTTCATTTTCCATTTCAGGGGAGGCTCCTGCCTTCCTTAGAGGACACCTGTCTTTCCAAACCAAGACAGCTCCTCATAAGCTGCCCACCTGCACAAATTTTTGCCTCCCCTTTATATAAAAGATACTTACCACAGGCAAGTGAGAGCAAATGTGTCTGCCAGGTCAGGGCGTAGAACATGCCCCCAATGGCAATGCAGGCCAGGGCACAGTTGTAGTTGTGCAAGCCAAGGTAGATGCTGTCAAACGGGGATGCAATGCTCAGAGCTGCAGGACAAAGGCAAGGCTGTGAGGTCAGGTGTGAGAGGAACCTGCAGGAGGAATCTGTCATCTCTTCCTCATAACATCAAGATGGGTTTGTCTGTTCTCACACATGCGCATTCAGAAGAAGAAGGATGTCAAAGGAGGCTCATTGTTTTGGAGCTCTGATAATGTCCCTGTGGTGGAATTTGGCCCAGTCTCAAAGGTTTATTTCAGACAAAATTTCCTGTGTATTCGCTGAGTGTGTTGTATCCACACAGACAGGTGGAGGATCCAGCCATTGTGGGAAAACCTTCTCACCTGGGCGTCCTCCTTGCAGACAGCTGTGCTCACACACACTGTTTAAACCTCATATATACCCTAATTTTGAATATCAGAGGCACAACTGCATGTCTTTTGTGGGGGCAAGCAAAGTTTTCCATTTTTTTCCTAGTGACCTTTGTGAGATATGGTCTAGTTACTAGAGGTGGTCACTTCACCTGTTCAGTGGAGATTCTCCATGGGGATGGGAGCTGGGGGTCTGCCCCAAATCTGACCTCTTAGAAACTTCTGCAGGATTTCTCACAGGCTTCAGGAGTACCAGTGAAGAGGAGAGCTCAGTATGTAGTGCACAAACCACTTTCCTGACATTTGTAATGTTAATACATTTCTTTCTATATTGTCCTCATCTGCCTCTGTTTTATCACCATATTTGTAGCCAGAAGCTTTCCCCTGACCTTTCCCTTCTAGATTAAATATCACTCCTCTACAAGTCCTGCCATATGCTCTTAGCCATACAAATTGTGGACGGTTTTGTTTAAAATCTGAATATAAGACAGCTACATCTTGTGCAAAGTGCTTTAGAGCACAGAGGACTTGATGGATTACTGCCTTTTCCAAGAAATCAGACTACTCTTATTCCGTCATCTGTGTTTATTAGCATCGGTCTTTTAAGTGGCATTAATGTTTTCTAACCTCTAGGGTCTGCTTCACATCTCTCTATGTTGTTTCTCTCTGGTTAATGGAGAGATAGGACATTTTTAGTGGCATTCATTTTGGTATTTTGAAAAAATCCACAGCAGGACTGAGAAAACTGCATCCCAGAAAAGTCTGTTTCTCTTCCTTGGAGGATTAGTTCCAAGGCAGACCTTTGCTTGTGGTCATCATTTAAAGCACTTGTGGCGGCAAGAAATCAGTTCTGAAAGACTTTCTCCAGGTTTCCTCATGATCTCCATGGGATTTATCACATCCAGTGGCTAGAGGGTTAAGTAAGGTGGAACTAACGACCTGGCTGAGTTACAAATCTAACAAAAAATGTGAAATTTAAAGAAAGCCTGCTTCTGCTCTTGCCTGCACTGTGTTGTGTGACCTTTACTAAGAGATTTCAAATTTGGAGACAGTTTGAAAAATGAGAATGTTGTCCCAACTACTGCCAAGCCGATGCAACTTTAAAGTCTGGACAGAATCTGGCTGGGATCAAGACAACTTGGTTGCAAAAATAACTTGTTCAGTATTTCTTACCTGCAAACATCCCCACAGCTGATCCAATTGCAGCATGTAAACAAATCAGTGGGGAGGAGATGAGCAGAGCCACAAGGAAAATGCCTCCAGTCCAGGGGTTTCCACAACCATACACTTGTCCAATCCCAACTGGGATGGATTGTAAGAGCTGCAGCAGATGGCAGAAAACAGCTTGTTATGTATTGTCTGTCTGTGCCCTGAGGGAGACAGCATATGTTTTGTCCAAGCTATTGGCTGTCCAAGCTCCAGGCTCTTGTAAGCAATCTCCCTCCATCTTTCCTACACAATCTCTCCTGGCATTGGAATGCCTTAGTTATGTCATCCCAAAGCCTTCTTCTTTTCCAGGTTGAATAAACCCAGTTTTCCAAGCCTTTTCTTATAAAAAATGTGCTCCATCCCTCTGATCACCTTGGTCCCTCCTCTGGGCTGGCTCCAGCAGCTCCACGTCCTTGTGCTGTTGGAGCCAGGGCTGGGGCAGCTCTGCAGGTGGGCTCTCAGCTGAGCACAGGGGCAGAGGGGCAGAATCCCCCCTGCCCTGCTGCCCACGCTGGGGGCTCAGCCCCGGGCAGGGGGGTTCAGGCTGGGGCAGGTCCAGCTCTCACCCACAGCACCCCCAGCTCCTTCTCCCGGGGCTGCTCCCTCTGCTCATCCCCAGCCTGGGTGGATCCCGGGGGCTGCCCTGGCCCAGGTGCAGCTCCAGCACTTGTTGGCCTTCTTAAACCTCATGAGGTTCCCCTGGGCCCCTTCTCCAGCCTGTCCAGGTCCCTCTGGATGCCATCCCATCCTCCTGCTGTGCCAGCTGCACCTCTCAGCTTGGTGCCATCTGCAAATCCGCCGAGGTGCCCTGGATGCCTCTGTCTGTGCCATTAATGAAGATATTCAATAACACTGGTGCCCAGATGGAGCCCTGAGGGACCACCTGGGGCCCTGAGCCATCAGCCACAACCCTCTGGATCAGTTATCCTGTTCTCCTTTGGGAAGGTGACCCTCCAGAGCTAGAGCTAGACATGAGGGGACTGGGTATAAATGAGTTTCTGTCATTTTGAAGCCCTGATTTTTCCTCTGAATTTTCCTATTGCCACTGACAGTGTTGCTGATGTTTTTTTTTTAACCTGGACAGGAGGAGGTCATATCCAGATGTGTGCTGGATGTACACTCCAGACTATTTTTGGGACAACCTACGTCTGAGGGGAATGAGAGGCTCAGGTTCTCTGCTCCCTCAGGCTCCACCAGCCTTTCTGCTGGATCAACCAGGACTGTCCCTGGGGATTCTGAGTGGCACTGAACCAACTCAGGTACTTGTGTGACTTCTGACCCATGTGAAAGTGTCACCCAGAGGTGAACGCCTTCATGCTCACCTTTTCAGTGACATACCATAAACCTGTTGGTGTGAAGCTTACCAGTGGCACATTGATGTCAGACCAGGTGATATTGGGCACTGCAGCTACGGGTTTGATGAGGGTTGTGGGGAAGAAGGGGTTGTAGTGTCCTGTGGCTGCCAGGTACAGGGTCACCGCAATGTTGAAGGGCAGAGTGAAAACAGGAAGGTCCCATTTGCTGAAGATGGATCCCAAAGCACTGGACAGTACTGGGCTGAGAACAGGAGAAGAAATGGAATTATAACTTGTTCATCACAATTTACAGTGGTGAGACAGACTGCCTCTTTGGTCACAAAATGACAATTTTGGCAAATAAAGGCCAATACAGTTCCTTGTAGCAACACCAGGTGGTGGATACCTTAATATCTTAATCTGCATCAAACAAAGAGTTGTCAGAAGCTGTTCATCTTTCTGAAAAAAATAATGTCACATCCATGTATGTATCCAGTACCACATTTGGGCATGGACAAAGACAGGTAATCTGACTTACTATTCAGTTAAAATTTGAACAAAAAGCTAAAAAGAAAATTTTGGGAATGTCACGTAAAGAACTGGGGAGAACTTTAGACGGTCTAAAAAAGCTGCTGTCTTGAGGAGGTAGGAGGGTGTTGGAAATTAACCAGTTTGCTCTTTTTTTTTGGTCTTTGTTTTGTTTTGTTTTGTTTTGTTCTTGTTTAAACAGTTTGAAGGGTATCAGGAGATGTAAGATGTCTGGAAGAGAAATAAAGCAGAAGAAGTGATCAAAGGCAGTGGAAAATATTCCATTAAGAAAGATAAAAATATTTACTGTGTTGGACACTATTTTTGGGGACTATGAGGCCCAACAGATGTAAGATGAAATCACCACTAGCAGAGCTGGGCAAGGTGTTGGTACCAGACTTCACTCAGACCTTGACTGATGTCATTTTGTGCTGCCCAGGTACCATCTGAAATCATACACAGTTTGCTGAAAACTGAGACTTGTTTTTATATAGCTTGATTGCATATTTTTAGCATGTAAAGTGTTTGGGGTGAGAGTCAACCTAGAGTCAAAACACAAAAAACATGCAAACCTTGAAATACCATGGCCTTTCCCAAAGTTCTTGTCTGTAGAACCTAGGATATAATCTTTGTTTGATCTGCTCTCCTCAGGACATTTCCAGACTCCCTGATTCCCACTTGAAGTGCGCATCCTACATGAAGGACTTTATGGGAGCATGTTGGCAAGATAATATCTGATTTTTTATGAGCCCCAGACAGCTCAAGGAAGAGAAGAAATGGCCAGTCCTTTGTGCAGATGGCCAGTGTTTTCCTTCCAGCTGAGCTCTTCTGCCACAGGTGAGCTGAATAGCTCTTATGGTCTACTCCAAGTAGCAGTGAACATTACAGTGTATAAAAAAAATCAATTTAAAGACTTTAAGTTTTTCAAGGAACTGGATTTGAGCCCTAGAAGGTCATTAAGCTGGTTATAATAAAAAACAACTCCATCCAAGTTATTTGACATTTCAATAGCAACATCTTGTGTCCCGCTGTACAGGTACTATCAGTGGGGAAAATGCTTTGTTCTCCCTGTGTAATCTCAGATGAAGCCTATTCTTTTTTTGACAAGTTTGGTTCCCAAAGGAGTTTACAGATTTCCTTGCTTGCAGCTGTAGGGGAAAAAAAAAATATCAGTACTTCAGTGAAAATGGTGTCCTAATTTCTGTGCTGAAATACAAAGCTTCTGTCACTTACACATCTTGTCAGGAAAAAAGGAAACAGTTAAATAAATGCTGACTTCTAAAGCTGAAAGTCAAAGTATCGGTTAAAAAAATCACTGAAGTGTCTGATTTTAAAATATTTCAGCTCTACCCTCAAGACTTGTGAACTAAACAATGAAGAAAATTTTGAACAAAAGGCCTCAAGGAATTCTGTCAGATAAGACAAACGAAACATTCTTGCAACATGTTCTGGGTTTTGAGAGATTGTTATAAAATGACCTTTGTTGAGAATGACTAAAGAAATTAAATATAAAACAAATCTGATCTTAAAAGCAGCGAAAATCCAATAATGGCTTGCATCTTACTGCTTACAGTGATAAAATGTGACTATTAAATTAATTTCAGTTAAGGCTGTTAAACAGATTCTGCAGTGCTGTTCAGATCCATATTTAAAAATGGCAAAATTTAATCCTGGACGAACATGGCCTGTCCTTTGGAGCTACTTGGAGGAATTAATTTTGCTGGTGACTGGGTGCACATCTGAGAAGGAGAATATTGAATTCAGCCCCAGGATGAGCACAGGGTTGATTCAGGGCCTGGATGAGGAAGAAGCGTTGTGGTGTTGGGCGCAATGACCTCCAACCCGTGCCTGTCCTGCTGCTGAGGGCCATTTTCAGAGGGCTGGGGTGGGGCTGCTTTGCCTGTGCGCTATAATCAGTGTTTCTGTTCCCTCAACTCCTACCCCACGTCCCCCACGAGCTCTGTGTGGTGACAAACAAAACCCTCCGGTGCCATAAAGTCTGGGGTCACTGGCGCAGGGCAGAGGGGGCCTCAATGTGCCTGAGCTGTTTGCAGCCAGACACATCCTTTGGGAATTGTCCATAGGAGGAGTGATGCCTCAGGTTTTAGCTTCTATATTCAGGTTCTGTACTGCTTTACTGTGTACTTCTGAGTTTCATATTAGGGGATAATAAGCTCTCTTCACAGAGCAGGGAGACAAAGCAATTCCTTCTCTAGCTGGGGACCAAGGACAAATGATCCAAATTTCAGGCCCAAGAGCATGAACAGTGGACTGAAGAGAGAACAACAAGAAAGATGGGACTTGGACAATTAACTCCAATATGCAAATGGACCAGAACTTATAAAAGTGAGAGACCCCGTGACCGGCTGTCCATTTTGTGACCATTTTGGTTCATCTTGGGCGCAGCCCTGGCTGGGCTCTTGTGCTGCCCAAGCTGCATCCATTGAGGCCTTTTAATAAACCCCTACTTTATTCTTTAACTCTGCCTAGTCTGTGTTCTAGGTCAGCCTTCAGAGGGCATCAGGAGCAGTGGCACTTACCAGGCCATGGAAATCACTGCCACGGGGGGCAGAAGCCACCAGTAGTAATCCCCTTTGTCAGAGTAGACGGCCATGAGCAGGCCCACCAGGATCCCGTTGTAGCCGTGCAGCCCAGCTGCGATGGATGACCTGCGATGGAAACAACTGTGAGGCAGAAAGCTTTGCTGAAGGCAGCCCATCGCTGGGACCCACAGAAATGCAATTTGTAAGCGTCCTGCCCCTGGTGAGGGGGTGAAAAAGCAGTGAGATTACTGATGTACTGCACTAGTGTGTGGAAGTGGAAAGTCTGGGGACTGCTGGGTGATGGAGGGGGATCCTTGTGATGCAAAGGACCTACATGGTTGTGAGGATGGTTGCCAGGGAGAAAGAACTGTGTGTTTTCAGGAAGACAGCCAGCCACAGGGACAGGCCAGCTCTTCTTGGGCCACAACTCTGTCTTCACCTGAGTCTTCTGTCTCTAACAAGGCGCAGTGACCCATCAGTGAGCTCCAACTAATATCATCACAACCATCAATTTTTATTAAGTGCACGAGGACCCGAGGTGACACCTACCTGTCCTGGCTGAGGGCCAGCGCAGTTAACGTGGACACAGTGGTTCCAGTGCAGCCGGTGAGCATCCACCAGGGGCTCTGGATGAAAAGCCCCACCAAAATGATCAGTCCACTGAGGGGGTTGTTGACAAACATCACCTGAGAGGTCCCTCGCAAAATCCAGTCCACCAGCTGAACCATTAAGGGCTTGTCTGGAGGAGATCAAGGCAAAACACTGTTGAAAAGGCATCATTTTAGCAAAGCACAATCTCTGCAGCCCCTTTCTGGGTGCAGAACAAAGGTGAAATATTAACAGTTTTGTAAAACAGGTCTCTGATTGATTGTTGTCTCTGCATATTGTGCATCTGGCACTTGAGAACTAATAGGGATGTACTGGGCACTGCTATAAAATTTATGGAGGGACAGACAAACAAGTGATTTATTTATGGTGGTCAGAGAATAGTCAAAAGGTTATTTGTATGGTAGATCACTTTAGATTCTGCTGTAAAATCAGTAAGGAGACAGACTCTTTTTGGTGTATAATTCAAATGCAGAGGAGGACTCCGAAAGTATTTTGTAAGTATATAGGGAAATATGAAAAGTAAGTGATTTTGCTGTTTTAGGAAGAAAATCACCAACCCTGAACATGGAGGAATGGTGTATATAGGAGATGGGGGTCAAAGGTTTCTAAAAAGCATTTTGAGAGCTAAAGAACTTAAATTAGAAAGCAGTAATTATAGTTTGGACAGT